>NC_080400.1:40761710-41075263 GCF_030265065.1 Corythoichthys intestinalis
AAAAAAACTTTTTTTTTCTTCTGTCGTATAACGTAACGTACGTACTGAACGTAAAAAAGGCAAGGTTTTACTGTTTTACACGTAGGATGACCTATAAGTGTTATTACTGTAATTCAAGTCCTGTATGGAGTTTCTCCAGTTTAATAATCGTTGATGTCCAAAATATATAACAGTGGTTCTTTTCTGGCTTCAATTAATCGTTTACGTCGACATAACTCATAACTAATGTGTGTCTGTGTGCGCGCTCCCGCGGCCAGGGCATACAATTTTTGACGGAGGTAAGTACATTGCCAAGACACCGGCGGTGGCCCTGTTGTACAATTAGCATCTTTAGTGGGGCAAATTGAAACTCCACACACCATTCTGGCGGTTCTCTTTGGCAGTTCGTGGTCCACATTTTCAATCCTTGGTTCTTGCTCAGTAGTTGTTGTTGCCTTTGAAAGCTTAGGTTTGAAAAAAATACGTATATCCATCTTGCCTCTTCAGTCCTCGAGTGGTTTTGGCTTTGCAAAGCAAATGACCATCTAAGGTACTAGTCACATTATCAGTTCGAAAAATAATTTCGTGAGTATGTGTGCTCAATGCACTTGACGAAGCGATGCATACACAGCGAGTCAATTTCTCTTATCCAATAGTTAATTTTGGCAGCGTCTTGTAACTTTACTCTAATGCTCTTTATCGAAATAAAAGTAACAAAAGACTCAAAAACGTATTCACAACGGAACAAACAAAATCAGTACATTCCTTACGAGCACAATAGAATAGAACGGTCAAAAACTGTTTTGCCCTCCTAACTGCCCCTGTGTCATAATTAGCTGTCATTTTAAGTGTACGGGGGCTGACTACAGGTCAGTGGAAAGAAACGTTTGGCCGCCCCTAGTGGCAAGGAATAAAATTACAATAATAACACAAATCCAGAATATGGCTCATACAAAATTTTACCCATTATAAAAATATCTTTTTTTTTGGTTATTTTCATTCATTTTTGTTGTTTGTTTTATTGTTTTACAACTTTTATATAGAATTTTTATTGGAAAATGTAAAATCATATTTATGAAAGTAATGCAATAACACTTTTTGGCCACCAGGGTGGGCCTTGCACCCCCTTAAACTCCGGTTATGATGCCACACTCTGTTCTTTGCCCCCGTCCAAGCCTTGTTTTGTGTGTATCTGTCCACCCTCCATTATTTCTAACCTGCTAGTCCCTCCCGCCCAACTTTTTTTTTTTTTTTTTTTTTTTTAAACCATTTCAAATTTAAAATAGCTGGATAATGCATAGCCTTATTTTATGTGAATAATGGCATTTGACATAATTAGCTAATAAGCTAATTTGATCTTTTTTTTTTTTTTTTTTAATTTATATACATAATGTGGGTATTTTAGCCAGAAAATGAAAATAAGTTTTCAGAATTGAAGATTTTTAAATTACACATTATTTCTGTGTACTGTTCAAAGAATGGAATGAAGAACACGACATTTGATAATGTGATAATAAGCGTCTTCATACATCAGCAGTGTAGATTAAATGTTGTGTGCTTTATGTTACAGATTTCTTTTAAAGTAGATTATCTTCCGTTCAGTTTATCTCACTCTCTGCCTCTTGTGAAACGCACAGGTGTCTCCTTTTATCTCTTTCCCACATCCTGCTTCTCGACTTTCAGGGTCATGTTCATCTTGAAGCAATTTTTCTTCCATTTTTAACCTTTCTTATCCTAAACATGCTTTTGTCAGAGCTTTAAAAAAAAAAATCTGTTGTTGATACACACAGCACTATAATGTTTTCATTAGTAGGAAGGTTTGTAATGCTGGAAAGTATTTGCTCTTATGTAATTGTCCCAAATATGTAGCAGTTGATCATGATGAAGAATCTACACTTACTTACTGTCGGGTGGTCAACGGAACAAAGAACCTTTGACACAAGAGCGTAGGTTCACATAAGGATGGTAAGGACATAACACTACCAACTTTTCAGGATGCTCAAATTGTCCCCACCAACTTTTAAGCAACTTTATTTGTATTATATAATCAGTTCAGTTATATAGGTAATTTAGATTGTCTTCCCATATGTTGTAAGGATAGAACAGAGCCTAGCAGTATTGAGTGATTATTATTTTCATGATGTTCACACTTAAATTTATCCCTTTTCACTAGCTGCATGTGCCGGTCCATTTTTTCCCCTCAAACGCACTGATGACTTGCATTTATTTAAAATTGTTTATTTATTTTCTACATTATTATATTTAAAAAAATATTTTTATTTGCAGCCTGGACAGACATTTTTTTATACATTCATTATAATCGAGTTAAAAAGTTTTCATTTTCTTGTTGAGTTTGAATGTGCTTTTGGACAAACGCAGATGTGTTTTACCTGAAGGAAGGCTCCATTTTTATTTATTTTTCTTATACCCTAAGTATTTTTTTTCACTTATTTTTAATTTTTTTATTTATTTAGACCAATGTTGAGTCGTCTTAAGACAAATATATATTTTTTGCATTCCTGTATAGTAAAGAGTATATAAAGAAGTTTGTATTTATTGTGTATGGTAATAAAAGTGAAGTTACGTTCAAATATTGCAATTTAAATTTGCTAATAAAATCCAGACATTTATTACGGAAGTTATCAAAATGTCTGTCTAGGAGTTTCTGAAAACAAAGGTTTGAATCGAACGGCGTATCACCTGAACCAATACACGTGAAAGCTAATATAAGTCAATACAGATTTATTTTGCATTGATTATTTAGCCTACCAATTAATTAGGTTCATATTTGGGGGAAATGTAGCCCTGACCCTCGTTCACCCAATCAGTTTGGTCTTATTTATGTCCCGTCCACAGCTAGAAGTGTACATGCAGGTTATGCTGTTACTGTGTATCGTCCATACCAATGTCGAGACCCAACCTACACCCTTGCTTTGACACCACTTATTGCTTCTCCTAACTCCTTGTGAGATACAAAATGGAAGTTGCAAGCAGATTCTAAATAGTGAAAATTTTGCAAAAGCCTTCCGGATGTTTACAGAGAACACTTTTGTATAATAGTTCAAATATGAACGTGTGGTGTGGATGTTATGTAAGTTAAATATGTCATGTCTGATTCATGCATCCTCAGATCTGCGTGTGTGTGTTTCAGTGAGTTTAGGAAGGGGTGGTACTCTGAAAAACTGCAGATTTGAGACACCGTTCCATGCCCCCCAGCATGTGAACAAACACCACAATCAAAGTCTTGGAGAAACACCATGCAGGCCAAGAGAGTGGGTAGAAGAGCAACCGCCTCACCCACAACCGTACACAAACACTGAGTAATTGCTGCTCCTGTACAGTAAGTACACCATAACAAAAATGTACACAGTGTTGGTTTAAAATAACAATTTTCAAATATTCTATGGGACCTTAAATTGAAATGCCCATCCCCCCCCTTTTTTTTTCTTTTTTTTTTTGGTAAGAAAGTCTGTTGTGAATAAAGAGAATCCTATCTCTTGCCCAGATTGTGCAACTCCTACTGGGATTAAATGGTATAGAATATTGATGGATGGATGGATCATAACACATATTTTGCCATCTTTATATATGGCAGAAAACACAGACAAGACTGAAAAGCAGTTTATGCTCTTACACCCCTCTTTAAAATAAACTGCTGTATTTTAAGCCAAAAGAAATGTTGTGCTTGATAGAACAATGTGCCTATATGCTGCCGTAGCAGATTCATGGCGCATTAAGCCCCCAAACTATTTTTAATTTGCCCGTTTTACCCTGGAAACCCCCGTTTACAGAGGTCGCGCAACCGTTTTGGTTTCAACCCAGCCATGAAAACAAGGTGAGTAATTATATTTATTATTTAAAATGTCTGTCATTTTTAGCTTAGAATCATTAATTGATGTCTAATATTTTGTTATAAAAAACAAAAACGACTTATTCACTCGCATATTTTATCGATATCTACCTCATAACTTTTACTAAGTTGTATTTTTTTTTGTTACCGTCACATTTTCCCTGATTTGTTACATGATGAATAATCGATCCAAACAAAGAAAATTTGGAAAAAGAAAAAAAGAAAAAACGTTTAAAAGGGTAATTATATGAAAAAGAAAATCTGGACCACTCCTTGATGTCTGCGATTTCTGCATCGCGACCCCTTATTATATTACCATGTTTCATCCATAAAATCCCCAAAAAATCCAACTGTGGCCATTCACAGCTGTGTCTTGACACTCAGTGATATGTACATGCGACATGGAGTTTTTGGATCGAAACAAGTACGCAACATAATCTCGTTAAAGTCATGGCGTCTGTAATTCTGCTCTCGTGTGCTCTCACCTCCAGATAGGGTTTTTCTGTTTAAAAAACATATTTTTTTTCTTTTTTTTTTAAATGCCCTTTTGTCCAAAAGTTTTCTTCCACCAGAAAACTGAGATTTTAAGCTTTTCAATGATCACACATGCATAGCGGACAATTTTGAAATTTGGCCAAATTGGGGGTCTCAGAGCAGAACTCATATATATATATATATATAGTCATATATATATATATATATATATATATATATATATGTGTGTGTGTGTGTGTGTGTATATATATATATATGTGTATATATATAAGATATTTATATTTGGAATGGAGTCATGTCCAAGTCAGTTCTAACTGAAATATACCCCTTCCTATAACTTGTCTGCATATGACTGCATTAGTTTTTCCTTTATTATGTTTTCTTACTAAATCTCTAAATCTGACCTTTTTGTTGTGTCTTTTACTTTACTTGCTATGAGCCACAGGGGGCAGCAACACACTATTAAATTTGAAAAGAGAAGCGGCCATGTACATTTATACAGTGTGGCAGTATGTTCATGATTGACATATGACTTGTCCTTGGACTTCACAGAAGTGTGTAAAGCTTAAATTTTCACTCCTGAATCGAGATGACTTTTGCTTTGTGTAACCTTCTTCTTCTTCTTCTTTAAGTTACTTGAAAACCTAGTTGCAACCCCATTTGGTAAGGGGGAAGATACATTTTTAACAGGAGGGCATTTAAAAAAATAATTAGGTAGCAAAACCCTAACTGGAAGTGAGAGCACGCGAGAGCAGATTTACAGACGCCATGACTTTAATGAGATATTATCGCCATTATACCATTTGGAATGGTTATAAACCATTCTGGTTTATAATCATCAGATGCTGCTTGAAATTCCTTTAAGTGATCATCTCTAAAACTAACTTGCACTGTATTTAAATGCACATCTTGAACTTACACAATTCCAAGCCCTTTGTGTGCCCACTGCCTTTTAGAAGGTCAATGACCCATATCTCTTTGCAGCAATCAGACACTGATAAGCTTTTCTCACGAACAGCTGTCAAAAACTGTACAGTAGCAGTTCTCACCAATAGTTTTAAAAAGAGAGCTATCTAAATACAATATTATTCAAATAAATGAGATTCATCTACTGTATAGTAAGACTGATCATAATAGGGTCGGGAGTTGCTGCCTTGCGGCAAATTCGATACGATGTTTATGTATACAATTTGATTCGATACAGTTCAAAATGATATAGGGAAACAACGCATTTCTTCAATATGTTATCCAATTGTAATGTTTTAAGATATTTTTCTTATGTTATATTTTTTGTTCGAACCACTGTCTGACTCCAAGAACACAAACTTTGATCATCTAAAAGCGCTAACAACGACTTTCCAAAGCATTGACAATTTATTCGACGTTGAGAAATAATGACATTCTTTCCCATGTTCAAACAGATGAGGCCATTTATTTGTTTCTCCATGGCAATAAAAAACAATATCAAGTATAGAATAACACTGACATGAAAAAACAGAAAAGAAATACTTCCATAGCATTTTTTGAGTTGACTCTAAAATTTAAGAAATAAAATACTTTTAATATTTGGCGGAGAACAAAAGTGCAAATATTCAAACTAAAATATAGCCTAGTGCTTGGCAGTTGGGGGAAAGACCGGTAACAGAGTTTCAAAAAAGAAAACTGCGTTAAATAATTGATTCCTAGCCTCGTGGTAGTCGATATATGGATCGACAATCAAACTAGCTCTGGATTATTGGGGGATTTTGTATCGATTGAGGAATTTGCTATCAATCCACTCATATTTCTTGTCCTGACAAACAGATATCAGTCAAATCGCTTTTTGTCACAAGTGAGTTCTCACATAAAATGTGGACAATTTAACAACGTATAGAACAGATACAAATATAAATTTGTAACACCTCATTCCTACATTATATCGGTTCCACAAAATAGCTGTCCCATCAGGCTGTGGCACAGACTACTCATGTGGTGTGTGGACTGGGATGAACTGGCTCACAGGCACCATGTCGGTGACACCTGGGTTATAACTTGGAGGTAAATCTGGTAAGAAGTGTCCACACCTTCATTACATTTTATTATGGTTGCAATCCCAACACGCCCCTTACTGTGAATTTGCAGGGGTTTAAGAATGTGTTGAGTCTGGCTCTTGCTCAAGCAGAACTACGCCTCAGACAGACAGGAAATGGAAAGGCTTTCAAAAAAAGGAAATGAGGCCCCTCAGTGTGCAGTAGAGGAAGGTTCCAGTGGGTGAACAAAACGCTATTCAAATCACTTGAAAGGGCTTTTTGGAACATTATGTACAGTAAAGCCTAAGGCGAACATGAGCAAATGACGCCCCGAGTTTGCCGAAGTTCCACAAATTATACGTATATAAAAGAAGGTAATATTATTCAAGAAGACCTGCAGTTGAGTTACAATATTTTCCCACTGTTTGAGGCAAATGATGGGTCATAATAAGTCTGTGACTGGTTCAAGGTTGTCAATGCTGTTTGTCAATTGCTTGCGATCACCTTTCAAAAAAAAAAAAAAAAAAAAAAAAAAACGTTTAAAAGGGTAAATACATGAAAAAGAACATCTCGACCACTCATCGATTTCTGCGATTTCTGCATCACGACCCTGGTTATATGACCATGTTTCTCCCATGAAATCCCCCCAAAATCCGGCTGTGGCCATTCACAGCTGTGCCTTGACACTCGGTGATAGATGCTACATGGAGTTTTTGGATCAAAACAAGGTAGGTACGCGGTAATATCTCATTAAAGTCATGGCGTCTGTAAATCTGCTCTCGCGTGCTCTCACTTCCAGTTAGGGTTTTGCTACCTAATTATTTTTTTAAATGCCCTCCTGTTAAAAATGTATCTTCCCCCTTAAAATTGAGAGTTTAAGATTTCCAATGATGTATCATACATGCATAGAGGACAATTTTGAGTTTGGCCCAATTGGTGGTCTCAAAGCAGCACTTCAAGTCACTTCTTACGAAGCCACTCCTTTGTTGCTCTGGCTGTGTGTTTGGGATCATTGTCATGCTGAAAGACCCAGCCAGGTCTCATCTTCAATGCCCTTGCTGATGGAAGGAGATTTTCACTCAAAATCTCTCGATACATGGCCCCATTCATTCTTGCCTTTACACAGATCAGTCGTCCTGGTCCCTTTGCAGAAAAACAGCCCCAAAGCATGATGTTTCCACCCCCATGCTTCACAGTGGGTATGGTGCAATTCAGTATTCTTTTTCCTCCAAACAAGAGAACCTGTGTTTCTACCAAAAAGTTCTATTTTGGTTTCATCTGACCATAACACATTCTCCCAGTCCTCTTCTGGATCATCCAAATGCTCTCTAGCGAACCGCAGATGGGCCTGGACGTGTACTTTCTTCAGCAGGGGGACACGTCTGGCAGTGCAGGATTTGAGTCTCTGGCGGCGCATTGTGTTACTGAATGGAGCCTTTGTTACTGTGGTCCCAGCTCTCTGTAGGTCATTAACTAGGTCCGACCCGTGTGGTTCTGGGATTTTTGCTCACCGTTCTTGTTATCATTTTAAGGCCACGGGGTGAGATCTTGCATGGAGCCCCAGAACAAGGGTGATTATCAATGGTCTTGTATATCTTCCATTTTCTAATAATTGATTGCTCCTGCAGTTGATTTCTTTACACCCAGCGTTTTACCTATTGCAGATTCAGTCTTCCCAGCCTGGTGGAGGTCTACAATTTTGTCTCTGGTGTCCTTCGACAGCTCTCTGGTCTTGGCCAAGGTGGAGTTTGGAGTGTGACTGACTGAGTGTGTGGATAGGTGTCTTTTATACTGATAATGAGTTAAAACAGGTGCCATTAATAGAGGTAACGATTGGAGCCTCGTTAGACCAAGTTAGAAGAATTTTGACCTCTTTGACATGTGGTGGTGATTTCAAGGTCCTGGAGTGGCCTAGTCAGTCTCCAGATCTCAACCCCGTAGAAAATCTGTGGAGGGAGTCGAAAGTCCGTGTTGCCCAACGACAGCCCCAAAACATCACTGCTCTAGAGGAGATCTGCATGGAGGAATGGGCCAAAATACCAATAACAGTGTGTGAAAAGCTTGTGAAGAGTTACAGAAAACGTTTGGCCTCCATTATTAACATAACAAAGTATTGAGATTAACTTTTGGTATAGACCAAATACTTATTTTTCACCATGATTGAAAATAAATTCTTTAAAAATCAAACAATGTTATTTTCTGTTTGTTTTTTTTTTCCACATTCTGTCTCTCATGGTTGAGGTTTACCCATGTTGACAATTACAGGCCTCTCTAATATTTTCAAGTGGGAGAACTTGCACAATTAGTGGTTGACTAAATACTTATTTACCCCACTGTATATATATACTGGACTGTCTCAGGAAATTAGAATACACAATATTCTAATTTTTTGAGACAGTCCTGTGTATATATACAGGACTGTCTCAGGAAATTAGAATACACAATATTCTAATTTCCTGAGACAGTCAGGAAATTAGAATATTGTGTATTCTAATTTCCTGAGACAGTCCAGTATATATATTTAGTTCCAGTGCGTTCCAGGACCTTGTTTGTAAGTCGAAATGGTCGTTATAATAATGATTAGTCGATAATGGTTATCGATATGCTCAAAGCAAGAATCGAGTTACTGTTTTATTTAAATAAGGAACCAACAAGTTGCTACCAAAATCTTCAAACATAATCTCAGTTAACTCGATGGCTGGTATTGACGGCGCTCGATGCCCAATCCATTAAGGCTGGGAAGGGCGAAAGAACCAGAGCATTCAGTGTCACTCTAATTTTTGGGACATTCACTATCTGTTCATTTTAGGGTATTTACAGGTTACTTCTTGTTGAGTTTGAGTCACTGCCTTTTTGTTCCTGGGTAACATACTGCTCTGTAATCCAATATAACCAGAATGTGACCCTGAAATGCTCTAAAATCAGCAGGAACTGACTGAAAATCAGGCCTGGATCTAGGTTTACCCACCAGCGTGGGCACTAAGAAATCTTGAGGGGGCACGCCCAATGCAGGCTTTTTTTTACCTTCTGCATTTCTCCGGGCTTGGGACCGGCGCAAGTAGGACACTGGCTTGTGTCCCGTTGAGGCTGCATTATTATTATTATTTTTTTTTTTTTTATCTATGTACTTTTTCTCGCAGTCGCCATGATGTCAAGATGACGTCATCTCGCATAGCAACATGTCGCCATTTTGAGATGGGGGCACGCACAGGTAAACATCCGTAGACAAACGTCTGAAATTCATATATTTCAGCTGTGTTTTGCGTCTTTTTTTTAAATAACGTCTTAAACATGACTTATTATTATCACGAGTCACTGCCGACAGACGCGAGGAGGCGATACAACTTAAAACTAGCGTGTATTGGCCTGCAAATCTGCCCATACAGAGTCGCAGCTGATAGCTAGATAAACAATCCAAAGGAATTGCCTGAAGTGGAGTTCGGAAACATCTACATTCTGCAGCTACCTCATAAAGTCACCCAGTAAGTTAGCCTTTATCAATTATGTGGAATATGTACTGAGTGGAACTAAGAAAACTGGTAGTATATATGGAGTTATTATTTCTGCCGTGAAAGGTAATTCGCCTCCAAGCGTTATTTAGCCGTGAACACATCACGGCAAAATAACCAATTCCCCTAGGCCACAGGTGTCAAACCGATTCCAGAAAGGGCCTAGTGGGTGCTGGATTTTGTTCCAACCGATAACGCACAGAGAGTATAACCATTGAACTTCCTGCTGAAACAAGCAGCACCTGACAAAGTTTAACTGATTAAACATGTAAAAGATCTAATTGGTGAAAAGGTGTTCTCTTCATTGGTTGGAAAGCAAACCTGCACCCACTAGGCCCTTTCTGGAATCGGTTTGACACCTGTGCCCTAGGCCAATAATATACCAATTGACTGATCAGAGCAGTTTACGGCAGATGAAAAATAACGCTTTGCGAGTTGTCGGTTACGGTAATATAAACCACTGCCTAGTCTATTGAATCCTAGCAGCTAATTGGGGCAAAAAACAAAAAAAAACGATTAAAGTTTACTCTCCAGTAATAAAACGTCGGCTGCAAACATAAATGTGTCTGAATTTAGGTTCCCACTGGCGAGAATGGTCCACGGAACCGTCTTCTTTTACTGTTCCTCGATTGATTGCTTTCAGCAATTTGCTTATCCCTTTTCTTCTCACGAGGAAGAATGAAGAACTTCAAATGCGGCTCCGAACTCTATCTTGTGTTACAACCCGCAACACTGCAACTTTTAGTCATTCCGACAGAAAAAAACACAGCAAATAAGACAAAAGCAACTGCTTGTGACTCGTGTTTTGCCCCCATTTCAATATGGTGACGCATTGTTGTGGCTGGTGACGTCATTAATGCCCGGATGTCCGCCTGCGAGAACGTGTCTGGAGGAGAGAGAGGAAGCGTGTGGATAACAAACGAGGTTGGAAAAACAGCTTGTTTTGGTGATTGTTTGTTCGGCGTGGTTGCGGCCAACAGTAACCGTTAATCCTGCAATAAAAAATTTGGTGAGACCAACTCTCCGTGCGTTCTCTATATCCAGTGCGACGCTGTGCCCACCCTGGCCCCCCCATACATCCGGCCCCGCTGAAAATCAACAGGCCCAAAATGGCCCAAAATTACCTCATTGCCTGGGACTGGCTGCCACTGACAGCCATAAAAGTGGGAGGGGCTCATTTGCTGCCACCCTTTAAGTTCAAACAGATTGGACGTCCACTGTAGATAAACTTAAAGCAGAAGGATGAAGATAGGTTGTTTATGTTTATTAGTTGTTTTGTAGAATATCCTAAAATGATTTCCTAACCAATGTATCGCAAACCGTTGTATCGCCATATTGTGAGATCATCATTATCGTGAGCTTTGTATCGCAAATCATATCGCATCGTATCATGAGGTACCAAGAGGTTCCCACCCCTAATTTACTGAGTAATAAGAAATACATTTGACATTTTTTTTTTTTTTTTTAAATAAAAAATAAAATAAAAAATAAAACACCTGCCTTAGACTCCTAAGAGGTTTGGACAAAAATACTTTTTAGTCACCAATCTAAAGTTTGTGTTGTAATTATTGTACTCTTATCTGTGTGTATTATTATCTTTATTAATAAAAATTCCTTTCAGGGCTAGGAAGTGACAGTAACATCCATCCATCCATCCATCCATCCATCCATCCATCCATCCATCCATCCATCCATCCATCCAACCATCCATCCATCCATTATCTGCTGCATAATCTGGGGTCGGGTCACGGGGGCAACAGCTTTAGTAGGCAAGCTCAGACTTTCTTCTCCCCAGCAATTTCAATTAGCTCCTCTGGCAGGATCCCAAGGCATTCCCAGGCCAGCCAAGAGGCATAGTCTCTCCAGCGTGTCCTGGGTCGTCTCCGGGGCCTCCCGCCGGTGGGACATGCCTGGAACACCTCTCCAGGGAGGCATCCAGGAGGCAATCCTCCTATTTACCTTTATTATGTGGAGTTTGATTGTAGTTTGATTCTGGAAAAAGAATGGTAAAGTATTTTAGAGGTCTTCTGCTTTTCTTCTTTTGGTGGCTGCAAGCAAGCAGTCACATGAACTCTACTTAACCCAATGTGCGAAGATGTACATTGAACTTTTAACCTGTTCAAGTAAAAAAGATCTTTTATTTTAACAGAACAAAAAAAAATACATAATAAATTGGAATGTGTGAAAGAAAAGACATACATTAAATCCAATTTAATTTTGGCAGTTGTTGAAATGGTCAATGGAATGAAACCTGAAATGTGAATGGATGCTTTTAACTTTATAAACATTTTTAGTTAAAATTAGCATTCATGTGAAATGACTGAGATGGTAGAAGGACACTACTTCGCCCGCATGACTTCAGTCCCCATGACTTTTCTCACTACACGGTCAATAAACATCTAAGACTTTTCATTATGAGTTTATGAGTTTATAACAACAATATGCTTGTTTGTTCTCCATACTGCATGTTTTTTTTCTTCCTCTAAACTTCAATATACTTATTTTCAAAGTCTGAATCATAATTGTTGCTTTCACTGGGTAAACTGCAGTTACCATCCGCATGAATCTGTTTAAACTAAATAAATACACAAATAAATAAAGTAAAACATAGATTGTCAGGCCACAGAACTCGTCTAATTAGTCGGATTGACTTTAAACATTTTAACACAGTTACTGTATCTCTCCAATGTTTTAAAAATTTCAATGAATATCAGATTTCCTACACATGCTTAAACAAGTAGGATACAAACATCTCTAAAAGTTTAAGCCAGTAACAAAACTTTTTTTGCCATCCAACCATCCATATTTGCACAGGTATTTCGTCATGTGTTATTGACCATCCATTCACTTGTTGCAAAACTATGTAACTATTTTCAAAGATGGCATTCTGAAGTTTTGTGAAACCCACCCTAGAAATGTCACAACCCTTATACTTCAAATCAAAATTAAGATTGGAAAGTTGTTCTCCAAAATAGTGTTTGCGTCATGGTTGATGCCTTTTCAAATGAGTTATTGTGCCCCCTCCACATCCTTCTAGCTGCAGTGTGGCCCTTTACACTAAAACAATTTTTTTTTTTTTAATCTGTATTTAAGTATACTGTATGTATTTTAGTGAGATAAAGATAACAGACAATACAAACTAAATAAAAATGAGTAAAACTGTGGTGCTCCTTAACATATGAAGACACCACACCCTTTTAAAGCTCTGTTGTACACACATCTATTAAGGATGAGCTGCCTGCTTATAAATTTCCCATTACAGCAATTTGCAATAATTCATTCCCCACTCTGAGAAATGTGCTTCCTAACAAGAATGATATAAAAGACCATTTAGTTTTGCCTGTGTTTGAAACGTATTGAAAATGCACAGCACAACGGAAGAATACGTCACATACAGAAAATTGCCCACAGTCGCTGCCTACAACTTTTCAACTGCAAAGTCATGTGTTGAATTACTTTTTGTGTGTGTGTGTGTGTTTACATTTGAGAGCCAGTGGCATGGAAAAGTTCAACCAAAGCTTTGCATTCCACAATGGTAGACCAATGGGAATATATAGTGGCATTTTATTTTTGTGTTATTTGAGGGAAAATAATATTCTTATTAAGGTGGGTGATTTATTTATACTGCAAATAAATGTCAAGAGGAAAGTGCTGCATCACAGAAGTTCCAAAAAAAGGGTATGCTTGTCTTACTGTTGATGTTGACTGAATATCACGTGGCTGACATTTTGGCAACTGAAGGAAATTATACATACAACTCAGTTGTATTTTCAGTTTATGCTCTTTACAACAGATGGTATACAGTACTTCTTTCCCAATGAACTAATTCCTATACTATAGCTAGAAAATTTAACAAGAAGAAGATGGTAGATCAAATGAAACAGCAGAACAAAAGGAGATAATAATACATTTAGATGACAGCTAAAGATAAAAGCAACTATCAGTATCATTTCCCAAGATTGTTTATGTGCTTTGACTTGTGCTATGTAAGGTACAGAAAAGGCCTTAGGGCTCTAAGTCATAAAAGTTGTCTTGTCAGCTTTTCCATGCTCCAGTCACGCAGACCTGAGTCATGTGACGTCACTGGTGTTTGTAGTAACACAGACGTTCACAAAAAACACAAAAGCTCCGTATACAGTAAGTACCTCACTATAGTTGGAATAAACATAGTATTTTGGATGGAGCCCAACCATCCATGTGCATAGTAAATATAAGGCATAATAAGCATTTTTCCATCTGGCCATCCGTAGGTTATCCCAGCTATCTTTTATCAATTTTTATTTTATTTTTTTTATTTATTTATATATTTTATTTTTATTTTTTGAATGAATTCATTGCTAGTTCTTTCCTTTTTCTTTGTTTTTTGGGGGGGAAAGGGGGAGGGGGTACCCTGACTTCCTCCCACATTCTAAAAATATGCACATGCAGTATGTTAGGTTCATTAAAAGCTGTAAAAATATATTAGGTTCAGTGAAAGTTGCAAATTGACTGTACTGAGTGTGAATAGTTTTCTATACTAGTATACAGTGAGGCAAATAAGTATTTAGTCAACCACCAATTGTGCAAGTTCTCCTACTTGAAAAGATTAGAGAGGCCTGTAATTGTCAACATGGGTAAACCTCAACCATGAGAGATAGAATGTGGAAAAAAACCCAGAAAATCGCATTGTTTGATTTTTAAAGAATTTATTTCGAAATTAGAGAGGAAAATAAGTATTTGATCACCTACAAACAAGCAAGATTTCTGGCTGTCAAAGAGGTCTAACTTCTTCTAACGAGGTTTAACGAGGCTCCACTTGTTGCCTGTATTAATGGCACCTGTTTTAACTCATTATCGGTATAAAAGACCCCTGTCCACAAGCTTAGTCAGTCACACTCCAAACTCCACTATGGCCAAGACCAGAGAGCTGTCGAAGGACACCAGAGACAAAAATGTAAACCTGCACCAGGCTGGGAAGACTGAATCTGCAATAGGTAAAACGCTTGGTGTAAAGAAGTCAACCGTGGGAACAATTATTAGAAAATGGAAGACATACAAGACCACTGATAATCTCCCCCGATCTGGGGCTCCATGCAAGATCTCACCCCGTGGCATCAACAAGAATGGTGAGAAAAAAATCCCAGAACCACACAGGGGCGTGGGGGGACCTAGTGAATGACCCACACAGAGCTGGGACCACAGGAACAAAGGCTACTATCAGTAACACAATGCGCCGCCAGAGACTCAAATCCTGCACTGCCAGACGTGTCCACCTGCTGAAGAAAGTACACGTCCAGGACGGTCTGCAGTTCGCTAGAGAGCATTTGGATGATCCAGGAGAGGAGAATGTGCTATGGTCAGATGAAACCAAAATAGAACTTTTTGGTAGAAACACAGGTTCTCGTGTTTGGAGGAGAAAGAATACCGAATTGCATCCGAAGAACACCATACCCACTGTGAAGCATGGGGGTGGAAACATCATGCTTTGGGACTGTTTTTCTGCAAAGGGACCAGGACGACTGATCTGTGTAAAGGAAAGAATTAATGGGGCCATGTATCGCGAGATTTTGAGTGAAAATCTCCGTCCATCAGCAAGGGCATTGAAGATGAGACGTGGCTGGGTCTTTCAGCATGACAAAGATCCCAAACACACAGCCAGGGCAACAAAGGAGTGGCTTCGTAAGAAGCATTTCAAGGTCCTGGAGTGGCCTAGCCAGTCTCCAGATCTCAACCCCATAGAAAATCTGTGGAGCGAGTCGAAAGTCCGTGTTGCCCAACGACAGCCCCAAAACATCACTGCTCTAGAGGAGATCTGCATGGAGGAATTGGCCAAAATACCAGTGTGTGAAAAGCTTGTGAAGAGTTACAGAAAACGTTTGGCCTCCGTTATTGCCAACAAAGGGTACATAACAAAGTATTGAGATGCACTTTTGGTATTGACCAAAAACTTATTTTCCACCATGATTTGCAAATAAATTCTTTAAAAATCAAACAATGAGATTTTGTGTTTTTTTTTTTTTCCATATTCTGTCTCTCATGGTTGAGGTTTACCCATGTTGATAATTACAGGCCTCTCTAATATTTTCAAGCGGGAGAACTTGCACAATTAGTGGTTGACTAAATACTTATTTGCCCCTCTGTATGCCATATGGCAGGAATTCAGTCCAAAGTGTACTGCATCTCTTACCCAATGTCTGCCTGGATGATTCCACCTCATCCACTGCCTTTGAGAGTATAATCCTAAACAGCATAGAAAATTGAAGAAATGAGATGCTTGATTACGTTCTATAAATAAGAACATAAACCTCAAAGATTTTTGTAACATATATTTTCAGGGGGTTAGATGGCTTTAAGAAAACAAAATGGATTACCGGGACTCTCCTTCTGGATGGGTTGAATAACAACAAAGGAAAATGCCTTCAGATTACATTTTAAACCACAATTTTAGCAGAATATCTCCTGATTTAAAAACAGCACAGTGTCTGAGCTCAGAACGACCATCCATTTTCTTCAAATTCTGGGTTACGGGGGCAATACTCTAGGTATGCCCAGACTACCATGTCTCTGCCCACCTCCTTCAGTTTCATTCAATTCCATTTGCCTGTCAATCAATGCGTTTTTAGTTAAGGAACATATATCTCGGTGTACATTGTCACCTGAATTAACTTCTCGTGAAGAACTACTAACCGATATTCCTCATCCAAGCCCTGAGGACCTTAGATAAAACTTGGAAGGTTTGCCTTTTGACTGAGCTCTCTTTTTACATTGATTTTCTGATGTAACAAAATTGCTTTTTAAGAGTATCACCAATCCATGAACAGAGTGGTACCATCACAAGTGCAATACAGTGCAACCTGCCAATGAAATCATTCAACATGAGAGGTCACATTTTTAAATAACCTTTCAACTTTAAAAATATACAGCCACACCAAAGTATACCGTACTGTGAATTAGTGGAAAATAAGATTTGTTTGTTTGATACTTTTTATAAATATGTTTGTTTTGCAGGGTCACTCATTGTGTTACTCTGTGCAGGCAGTGTAGTTTCAGTCCTTAGTCACTGACAGTGTGAATGCAAGAATAAATTATGTTCTGTCTCTATACTTCAAGTAACTTTATATTGTTTGACAACACTGCATGACTTGCACAGCTGGCATTGTTCAGCACCTTTGCAATGCATCCATCCTTATATGGCTAAACAGCTCTTTGTACTTTTGTGTTACATCCTAAATGTACTTATGTTTATCGGCTTGTATGTACAGTAGTTTATTGTAATACTTGAGAGGGTCTAGATACCGGAGGCAAATTCCACGTTTCTAACATATTTCAACACTAAAGATGGTTTTAACCCAGAACCTCTTGCAAGTGATGCAAACATAATAATATTAAAAAACCTTTACATTGAACAGATGATAATAAAAAGATTATATACATATCAATGTAAATAAAAATAGAAAATATAACTATTATGAAATGAAATAAAGTGTCCCTCTGTGAAACAGAGTCAGTCAGTATTGTACTTTTAACGAGTCTCGTGTGTCTTAAAATTAGGAGCCTGTGGTTATGAGTCACGTAAGCAAGTTATTTGATGGTACCTTTCCTCATCATGTGAGTGTGAGTCACAGTGGTTTGACACTGCACACATAGGACACGCACTCTCATCACAACAGGAGGAAACATTAACTGCTGTGGTGGTATAACAAATGTATTTTTCCACATTTTCTTACTGCATTCAAACTAAAGTAATATCTGATATAATAGCCTGCCTGTACTGGTAAACAAGAGTGAAATCTTGAACATCATAAACTGTGACTTCCAGATTGCTACAAGCCACCACACCCATGTCACCTGTCACGTATACATGTACTTTTAACTGCCTACTAACATTCATTGCAAGCTGAAAACAACCAGGGGTAAAGGAGGTCACATGGCAAAGTCTTCATTGCTGTCATTATATATGAGATAAACAGTTGCAACACTTGATGTGCTTATGTCATAGTATACACATTTACACTGTCCTAAATAAATTTTGATCAGTCTCTTAATGTTTTCAGGAAACTAAAATTTAATTAGGGTTGAATAAGTCATCAAATGTATGAATATGGTAAATGATTATTTATTTTTAAAAGTTTCGAAAACACTTTATTTTCAGATGTTTTTACAGTCACCAGGGAGGTTGCTAATGATGTGAATGGAACTTCACCTACACAGTCAATGCATTGTTTTCCAATGTATACATTTCTCATGTAGTCAGGTTTTCAACACAGATGTGAGTGCAGTCACACACTGTTGTTGTTATACTGTACATGAGTGTGACTGGGTCATATTGGGTACCTCTAGCACATTCGCCCACATTATGACTCCGTTGAATCAGCACCATTTGTAAGTCAAAATACGGAGCTCATTTTATATTATCTAGATTATTTTATTGGGTTTTTTTTGTATTTTTTATTTATTTTATTATTATATTTATTTTTATTTTATTTATTTGTCTATAATATATTGTTTGGAAGTAGTGGTACAATTTTATTGCATACTGTAGCTGTCAAATGATAACCTGGGCGACATTATACTTTGACACCATTCTATTTTAAGTGAGATAAGACTACTGACAGATGGGCATTCTGATGGGCGTAGTTAGTCAAAAGTTATTTAGTGAACTACTGTGGTCTAGTTGGGATTTTAACCTCAACCCATTTCAAACAGAGAAGAGTAATATGCGCTAACTGGATAATTAGGAGGCACAAGTCATTTTTTTGTCATTGTATGACTGTTTTATTTATCCAAAAAGTGGACATGAGAACAGAAAACAACAAGAAGAAATGACAAGGTCAAAATTAATTGAAATGTTTTTGGGGAGGCAACAGAATGATTATATTTTTATTGAAATTGTATATCTACAGCAATAAGAAAATGGTAACCATGACAGCAACAGTGTTAACTTTCCTGTTACTCCCGACACTATTAATAATCAACATTACGCAGAAGTAATGTAACCGGGCCTGTATTTGGCTTGTACCTACTATAAACAAATCAGAAGTAAATGGCCAACAATGACTGTTGTAGACATGCTACCAAAGATTCCCTTCACTGAAAATTCTGTGCACAACTGTGATAAAAAAAGAGGGAAAATAATGACACCTGGTTAGATTTTGTGTCAGATATATAGGTTTTTGCATGGAAAAAGATGCAAGTTCAAGATTGACCTCATATTAATGAGACTGAGCTGTAGCACATTCCTTTGTGCTTGTCAAGCCCCAGCATGAAGAGTCCCAGCTGCTTTTTCATGCCGTACCCTCCGCTCTGCTTAGACCCACATAGCACGCATTCCTCACTGACTCACCAACCCTCCCAATGTGTTTGTGTACAGTCCTACTGAACAGGCCCGTGTGTGTCATATAAACACCTCAATGACTCACATCTCAATATTTAAATTTGGTCTACTCAACCACTGTTTTACCAATTGAGAACCGTCCTCCCTTACAGTTCGTCAAAGTCCTCTTTATGGTGTGTATGGTGTAAGCATGTGTCATTGCACACCAATCTAACATCTTTATTGGATAGATAATGGAGTAATGTTCTTTTCAACATTTGTATGTAAACACAAACACAAATGTCCGTATCACTTCCTTGATGATTCATGAACAGGTTTTGCCTGCAGACTTCAGAACTTACCTTACCATTTTAGGTTTGAGCAATACAAAGCCACACCTTCTAAATTCATTTCAGACAGATTTGCATGCAGGCACAAATGACATTGATAAACACACACACACACACACACACACACACACACACACACACACACACACACACACACCTGGATGAGTTGGTAGTTTATGATATAATCCAAAAGGTCTGAGAGATTTTGCCACTGTTAAGAGATTTCTACGCATACAGTAGCTCAGAATGGGACTAAATAAATAACTAAATAAATAAAAATACTAGGCTATGTTCGCTCGCACTGCAGGGTAAGGTGATCCAATTCTGATTTTTATTGACCTTACCCAACTCAAGTGAGATAGTTTCTTGACGGAATGAATGGGCGGAGTCACATGGAAACAGATATTTTCCAATTCGATCTAGGCCACTTTCTTAAATACATTTAAAAGCGACACGGGCCACATTTTTCAGTATGTGGAATTGCCCCTTGCCCCCAAATCGGAATGCTGGAGACTGTTCATGACGTTACGTGGTGCTTAGCAACAGGTAAAATGGTGGGTCAATCTATTGTTGGAAACATGGTTTGACTGCAGAAAAAGAAGATGGGTCAGTTCACTACAGACCGATGACTACGCATCTGAGGACAGAATGAAGGTGTGCAGTAACCACACAACACACAGGCTGGCTAGGTAGCCAATAAGCCATATTCCGATTGGCTGTTTGATGCACTGTTTATGGTGGACAAAAAATTAATTAGAACTTGGGGGAATGTGGGGGTGGGGGGTGGAAATGTGTTCACTCATCTAAGAAAATTCACACTCGTTGAAAAATGAGCACTCGCAAAAAAAAAAAAATAAATAATAATAATTTTGCAAGGGTAAGATAATTATTTCAGACACAAAAAGTATTTTTACATGCACAAAAGTTATTATTTGCGATACAATTTTTTGCTAGTGAATTATTTACTTTTTTGTGGACACCATGCACAACCCCAATAGCAGGCGACTGCGTGCTGGATCCGGCCTCAGCTCGTCAGATCCGCATAGCAATCACACCGGCTTGTGGCCGGGATCAGCACTATGACAGTCCAAATGATAGGTTACGAACTGTTCCGGGGCAGACCGTGCACACCGGACATGCTCAAACTCCCGCTTAACTTCAGTGTGCCAGATGTGGCTCGGATCAGCATTTTGACAATTTTGCCTAAATTGTCGCCTTGATTGCACAGATGGGTGAGCCTGGGACCAGGTGCCACTGGTTACTGTCAACAGCTTACTTAGACCAGTCCTTGGCCTCACATCATCGCCAGATCAAAACTCACCTACGGGTATGTGTCTTTCAGCTAACAAAGAATCTTGTAATCCTGACACTGAGCTAATTTTTATTTTTTCCCTCCTTGAGCCTGTACTGCTTGTCTGGCAAAAACCTGGTAGCCCATTCACCACATTGCCCACCGGATTATTTGGACACTATTTACCACTCTCTCTCATCGTCTATGAAGTAGGTCCCCCGTTACCCCAGCACCTTAACAAATACAATGTGTTGTTTACAGTCTACAAATGGGTCATCTTTAATGTTGAGTTGCTTGTTCCAATTAAAATATTTTGTGAAAAAAAAAACAATGTTATATATTTATGTTGTTGTATGTTGCATTACTATGTTAGCATTAATAAATGGCATGAAAAAGAAGTGTTGTCATTATTGCTTTTAATAGACAAATTTGATTTGCAATATAAACACATTACAGTATGATACATTGAAAAAAATGGACCCCAAATTTAATACTGAAAACGGTTTTGATACAGATCTGGCCCAGATTGGATAACATTTGCCATATCCAGGCCATACGTTAATGTCGTGTCTGCTACTTTGGACCAATTATGGCCCAAAACTGGTTGCTGATCTGGCAAGTGACTCCTTATTGAGTTTGAGCCATTGTTCAAAAAGACACTAGGGCAGATCCGTTTTACAAAGTTGGGCCGAAATTTGCAGTACATCTGGCCCATGTCCGCTCCAGTTATATTTTGCTATCTGGGAAGTTATACAAAACCAATGTTGGGATGCAGTTTTCTGAATCTCATTCTCAATATACTATCTTTTTAATTGTTTTTGTATTACCATATGAGCTGTCAGCTCAGTAAAGTGCTTGCCACCAACTTATAACTCATTTGAAATTTTGATTCCCTTTGTCACATTCTTTTGCATTTTATTAGGGGGAAAACACACGGGAGGTGATGATGGCGAATGGCAAAATGTGAAAGTCATCGCCTTTGACCTGAAAGACACACGGGGTGCGATGCAACTGTAGTGGCAAGTGACCGCGACTCGCATCGCCCTCTGCCTGTGCGTCATCACCCATCTCTGAGTGGCTTTGAATTTGGAGGGCATTTTAAAGCTATTTTATTTATGTCCCAGAAATCATGCCAAGAGGTATCATAAAGTGTGTGCTCTTTGCACACTGCTAAAATGATACACTCCTCCATGTTAACAAAGTTTTTTTGTTTTGTTTTTTTCTGTACAGACAAGAGGAAACAAACTGTGGGTTATTCAGTCATGGATTTCACATTTTGAAAACAGAAAATGTACAAAATAATGCCATTCCAACGATAAGTCATGACATCAGTGAGAACAAAAGCTAAATTTGGACTCATTTTTGCATTGTTTTTAGACTTATAAATAATTAATCGAATAGCTGTCATTGACTGCGCGGCCAGGATAGGACGTCAATCGCTGACAATGGCAGCCAGTAACTTAAAAGCAGTATGCCGGTTATCTAAATCCTTATTATTGCAAAAGTCACCATTGCGGAGCTTAAATAAAACCTGAAAAGTGCTACGGGTTGAGGTAAAAAATGACACCGAACATTTTGTATTCCAAGTAAATCAAAGTCAAAATAAATGCTTAGAAATGTTTTTTTTTAATTTTATTATAATTAACACAACAATTATTGATACAAACAAAAATAGGCTCTTGACAGTGTTGTACAGAGACACCATATATAAAATGTTGACAAAGTGTGGCGTGTGGTGGTCAATTTCCGGGTTGGCCAGTGTCCTCGCAGGTGATTTGTCGATCAATAAATCAATTACTGAATGGTTGTCGAATCAAGGTACAGTGACAGAAATAGAACCATTTCTATTTTCTTATATCGCATCGCTGGTCCACATTTGCACGTGTACGTGTACGAGCCGAAATTTCATGTGGACGAACATTGCATGTCGCTTTGCCACAAGAGGGTTGGCGATTTTCGACTCATCGCGCTTGTTCCACAGAAAATGTGTTGAACGCGAGCGACGTCGCCTCATGTGTGCCTCTTAAAAAAAAAACACACTTACTGCACAATAATGTATGTTCTACATATTAATTTTTTTGCAGATTTAGAATGTGACCTGAACATGATCTTGTGTTTCACCATCTACGTGACACACACATTTGCACACTAGTTTTCCCCTTACATCTTTCCACCTTCACGTTCAGTCTTTCATATGTGAGGAGTGACTAGCAATAGACAGTCTGTAAGTGTGTGTGCGTGTACTTGTGTATGTCAATAGTGGCGTAGTGGGAAATACAAAGTGTATGTGAGAGTGGAGGACAGTTGAAGCATTGAATGAGAACAGAAGAGCTCGACTGTCTGTATTTTCCCGCTAGGTAACCCTTGCATTGGCAGTCTATTTATTATTTATATCTACCAAATGACAACACGATACAGTGAGTTGTACCTCATTTCTTCTTTCTTTTGTGTCATCATATACTTAGTAGCCAAATATTATACAGGAACACAAATCATGCCAAAACCTTTTTCACTTATGAGGGTAATTCACCCAAATTATCAAGAGACTAAACTCTTAATTCTTCAGACAAAATGTTTGTCATTTTAATTTCTGGACATCCATTTGTGTCTTTCCTGGAGTTACAAATTCCCATTTTATTGGAGTGCTTTGCTCAAAGAAATCAAAGCTGGAAATGATCAGTATCAGGCCACTCATTTATATATATATATATATATATATATATATATATATATATATATATATATATATATATGTATATATAGATAGATAGATAGATAGATAGATAGAGAGAGAGAGAGAGAGAGAGAGAGAGCGAGAGAGAGAGCATTATGAAAACCAAGGAACACACCAGGCAGGTCCGAGATACTGTTGTGGAGAAGTTTAAAGCCGGGTTTGAATACAAAAAGATTTCCCAAGCTTTAAACATAATGCTCTCTGCACTTTAAACAGAACACTGAGACTATCACGGAGCAGGTGCATTTATACGGAGACTTGATTACACACAGGTGGATTCTATTTATCATCATCGGTCATTTAGGACAACATTGGATCATTCAGAGATCCTCACTGAACTTCTGGAGTGAGTTTGCTGCACTGAAAGTAAAGGGGCCGAATAATATTGCACGCCCCACTTTTCAGTTTTTTATTTGTTAAAAAAGTTTAAATTATCCAATAAATGTTGTTCCACTTCACGATTGTGTCCCACTTGTTGTTGATTCTTGACAAAAAAATTAAATTTCATATCTTTATGTTTGAAGCCTGAAATGTGGCGAAAGGTTGCAAGATTCAAGGGGGCTGAATACTTTTGCAAGGCACTGTATATGTATATATACAGTATTGGCCAAAAGTTTGGCGACACCTCAAAGGTGTATACTTTGAAGAATGTAGAATATAAAACCTGTTTTCAGTTATTTCCCTATTTTTGCCATTCCACGTGTTCGTTCATAGGTTTGATGTATTCAGAGAGGTTTTATAGTAGTAGTGAAAATATATAAAATGCAAAATTGATGAGGTGTGTCCAGACTTTTGACTTTTGTTTCAGAGTAATCAAAATGCTTTGCCCCCAGTCCCACAAAAGTAAAAAACTCTGCCTATGGTTACAAACACGAACAATATAATGTGCATAAAGGCTGGTTACAAACTGTAGAAGTGCTGGCTGTCTTGATACCTGTAGTCTTTGTTTCGAGTTTTGTCACGTTGTGCTGTAATTCCAAGTGCTTCCCTGTTGAATTGGATGTTGGAGTTTTTAGCGGCCGACAGTCTTTTTCAGCCAGCGCAAAGTTTGCAACGCACTGAGGTATTTTTGTCATCTTTACTGGACAGAAATGTGAAGTAATGGCTGTATTTCCAGTGAGCAAAGGCAGCCATTTGCGGTATATATCCTGCCTTTCGCTGTTAGCATTCTGACGAGGCAGCGACGCTATGTTGTTGACCGCCGTGGCAGACAGCGCTCAAAGAGCATGGTAATACACGTGACCCGTTTTTTTTTTTCCCCGATGAGAAAATGTGAGATGTGATGTCACTCCCAAACTCAAGAGCAATATTTTCTATTCAAATGCTCTTCGTACATGACTACAGTATTCTTTATTCTACATACATTATGACGCAAAAACAAAATAGAAACGCACAGGCACTAAGGAAACTAACTTTAATCGGATTACTGGCTTGGAAAAATCAACGCGTTAGATTGCTCGTTACTGAAAGAAAGTAATCAGATTAAGTTAGATTACTTAGTAACGCGTTACTGACAACACTGAATATACATACTACTACATTCTACCAATCTCACTTTTGGGACGGGTAGCGACAGTTGGCAGAATGAAATCTCCACTTTCGTCACTTTTTATTCTGCAGACTTCATCTTTTTGACCAGTGTTGTTAATCTTACTTTTAAAAAGTAATTAATTAGTTTCAAATTACTTCTCCCAAAAAGTAATCAAGTTAGTAACTCACTTACCTGAAGGTAAGAGTAATTAGTTACTTGGCAAAGTAACTGGTGTTACCATTCATGTTTCATTGTTTCAGAGCCTTTCTGAGAAGTTTACTGCTCTAAAATGGCGGCTGTTTACTAACGCTACAGAGTCTGTCATTTTGCATGTAGTTCTATATGCATGAGATATCTAGGTGTAGATTGTAGGCTGTCGGCTACAGTCAGGAAATATTGGAGCCACCTAGCCTAGCATCGCGTTTTCTACAGCGTCACAACACTCTTCTCTCTCTGACTTTTCTCGCGTCATTCAACCAACGTAGTAATGCATCGTAACACACGTTGTCTCGTTACCGGAACGGTGACAAAATCCGAACGGAGAAAAACAAAACGTGAGGCACGAAAAACGTACAGATTTTGAACGTACGGCGTACACATTTAAAAATCAGTGCTCACTTGTGCAAATTATGCCAAAATCGTACAACTTGACAGGTATGCGACAAACAATGGTGCTTTTCTGTGTGCATTTATTCAACTAAAGTGCTTCAGCGTAAACATAAAATATGCACTGATAAACATGAGCACCCAATGGCCATCTACTCAGTACGCCCCACCCCCTTATCTGTGATTGGCTAGAAATTTGCCTTGATTCGCTGCTCAGATTGGTTGAATTGAATGACGACAGATCAAGATAGGATGAATAGAGGGTTCGTCCTCTGTGTGTGTGTGTGTGTGTGTGTTTTTTATTTTTTGTGGAAGATTTTTTTTTTTTAAATTACACAGTACGTTCTAATCCAGCTAGGGCAGGCACAGCAGTCTCTCAGGGCGGGCCCGGCCCCCTAATGCCCACCCATGCCGCTGGGTCTGAATGAGAGGTCCAGCGAAGCAAGAAACCTGCACCACTTCAGCCCTTTGTGGAAGAGTTTGCCCACCCCTGATCTAGATTAGCTGTCACAAAATTCCACTTTAAGAACAAAAAGAACAGAATCACCCACTCCAACCTGCAAAAGAAACAAACTAGAGGGGGGGCTTAGATGCTCCCAACTTCCAAAATTATTATACAGCAAAGTAGAGCGGCTTATGTATGAAAATTAACTCATTGATAGTGCGCCTTTAAGTCAGAAAAATACAATTGGTATTTAGGTTAATAGGTCATTATTGTTCAACAATTGTCCACAGCTAACCATTGGACCAAAATTCAATATTTTAAATGTATATATATATATATATATATATATATATACCAAAATAATCTTAATAATTTTTCCTCTTCTCTCACCATGCAAGACAAAACAAACAATGGTATTCTGTACTTTACGGCTTTGAGAGAACACAACCAGTGCTCATTTCCTAGAAGTTGCTCCAGCTTGATGTTCAGGACATTTTGTTTCATTTTCCAACTGTGGTTTCCCATCTGTCCCTCCTCCCTCCTCCTTCTGGCTCAGTGCAGTTTGGCCCCATTTCCTTGTTTGAAGGAAGTGAGCATGGCCTTTAGAGTGGAAAGGGGAAAACAGAACTCAAGCGCTTTCATTAAGTCACAGAAGCAGTTGACACACGGGTAAACCAAGGAATGAATACAACAACATATTACGTTGGAAACAAAATGCAGGAACAAAAACTATCTTCGTTCGCAAAATTCATTTGCTTGTCATAGCTGTGATATTTCTTAATGTGGCGGTTTTGTGATGCAAGAGTCCAAGATTTTTTTTTCAACCTCCCAAAGGACTTCAGGCCAAAGATTTCCTAATCTCGAGTCATTCTTGGCAGCATCCAACATGCCAGAGCAGGCCTTTGTTTCCATTTAGTCATCATCATCTGGTACTTTTTTATCCCATTGGAGCACAGTTCAGCTCACCACATTGTCACCATGGTCCTAAAACAAACCTTTTTACATAATATAATGCAAGAAAATGTGTACTTTTTCTGAGTCATTGATTTCTTCTTTTAAATTTGCCATATGAACACCATGAAGTGATGTCCCAACAAAAATTACAAATGTGAGGGGATTATTGCCCTCAGGAAAATGCAAGAAATTTGTAAAGGAGGCATCGACCATGGTGGGAAATCACCTACTCCTCACTGGATGAGTCATGAGCAATCGCAGTTGCAGAAATCTCCTGACGTGTTGTCCTTGAACTCCGCAAAAACCTGGAGAGTTACAGAGGACACATAGACTCATTATTCTAATCTTGGGGAGGGGGGCGAGGTTGGTATTTAAAGCAGACTTACCAGAAGAAGAACTTGATCTTTATTATTAGTGAAATCATTTAGCTAGCTTAGAGTTTGGTTAGCTTCACCTCCATGAACTAATTGCACATGTGCTGTACTTTAAAAAGGCTAATTGAATTTCACCTATTGTAGCTAACAAATGTGGTCACTTATTTACCCCTATAAATTATACTGAGTGGACAAATCACAATTCTCACGACCAACACAAATGAACAAAACAAAGAAGATACAATTTATCTGCAGATAAGGGCATTAAAAAGAAGAAAATTATTGATTAATGGTTACAAAACTTACTTTAAAATCTGGAAAGTAATATAAGAGCTGTTGCAAAATCACACACAGGATCTTGCAACACACTCAGATAATCAGCTCTTACACAAAAAACAAAACTGCTGTCTTTTTCTTTTCCTTTTTTGTATAGCTTTTACCAGGAAACAACCTTCTAAATCCAGACGAAAAAGGTCTGTTCCTTTTCCAGTAAATTTATTGGTATGACTGATTTCGGGCAAACAAATGTGATCACAAACTCATCAATGGCATTTTATGCCAAATGTTTCAACAGAGAAGAAAAATATTCAAACATTTTTTATGGGTTTCTATTTGCTGGAACCCATATTTCAGATTTCTGGTGAAATAGTGAATACTTCCAACAGCAGTACAGAACAAAAGCATTAGTTGTGATCAAGGGCGTAGGTTTGGTCTCAACATCGGTAGGGACGCTATAATAGCATAAGCTGCATGTACACATTTTGCTGGGAACGGACAAATAAAGTGAACAGGGGTCAGGGCTACATTTTTCACGAATATCCTGATGTGTTTCCTACGTAAAAATGAAAAAAGTTTAAAAAATATAAATAATTTTTTTCATTATGTCTTTTTTCATTACATACAGTGACTGTTGCTCCTGCTGGCTGAAAAAAAACCTTCTAATATCCCTTCTCTTCAAAGGGGGGCGGAGGAATTGGCATGTTGTCAACATGTTGTATTTCTGTCAGGGCTGTGTGAGCGTGACTGTGTGGGGCGGGAAGTTTAGTCATTAGCCAATCAAACGTGCGTTTGAGGGGAAAAAATGGACTGGCACATTCAGCAAATGAAAAGGGTTATTATGTAAGTCTGACCACAATGAAAATACCGTATTTTTCAGACTATAAGTCACAGTATTTTTTCATAGTTTGGCTGGGGGTGCGACTTATACTCAGGAGCAACTTATGTGTGAAATTATTAACAAATTATGATATCATTTCACATATTATTTTGGTGTTTTGGAGTGACACTGATGGTTTGGTAAACATGTTAGCATGTTCTTTATGCTATAGTTATCTGAATAACTCAATAGCTATGGCCACATTCGCGTTCTGCCTTCGGCAATGTGCGTTCAATTGTATTATTGACTTTTTTATTTTGAAATGCATGCATTTAATTTGTGGCGCTTTCACGCCCAAGTGCACTTGTACTTGTTTACGCGAAGAAGAGCGCTCACACGCCAGAAGAAGACGGAGAGAGAGAGCGAGAGAGAGCGAGAGAGAGAGACAGAGAGAGAGAGAGAGAGAGAGAGAGAGAGAGAGAGAGAGAGAGAGAGAAACACGGCTGCGAACATACCTTCATTCTTTATGTTTGTAAAATATCTCTATCGAGGCAACGCCTGTTTGTATCACCTTTTCTGTTTTTGTTGTTTGATTTCACCCGCGATCAGACCCTT
The DNA here is from genome assembly GCF_030265065.1 of Corythoichthys intestinalis. Lineage (NCBI taxonomy): Eukaryota > Metazoa > Chordata > Actinopteri > Syngnathiformes > Syngnathidae > Corythoichthys > Corythoichthys intestinalis. Next base: position 40,790,841 of record NC_080400.1, read on the forward strand.
AGAGCTAGTTGTGTGGTTGTTTGAACGATGTGCTAATGCTAGCGAACGCATGCTAACCATTTGTGTCATTGCGGTAATAGCAGCTAATTATCATTTATTTACATTGATGTGAACATGTTTGGTATCGAGGACAAAATTGATGAGTATTATTTCTATTTTTAGTTTCACTCTTCAAATAATGTCGTCATAACAACGGCCAAAATAAAGTCAGCAAATTATATGTACGCCCAGCATCGTCATTTGGGAGTTTAGCTCGCTGTATAGCCAGGACCGAGCCGTAGCGTCCTGGTGAGGACAGTATATTTGCATTTCATTGTTCATGCATCATGTAACATTATCATACTCTACACTTATTCGGCATGTTGTTCTCTATTGTATTTTTATATTAAATTTCCTTTCAAGATAACATATCTGTTCTATGTGTTGGATTTTATCAAGTAAATTTCCCCCAAAAATAAGACATACGACGGTGCGACTTATATATGTTTTTTTCCTCTTCGTTGGGATTTTATGGCTGGTGCGACTTATACTCAGGTGCGATTTATAGTCCGAAAAATACAGTAATTCACTTAATAACGATAGGGTCAGTTCTATACTTACAATATATGGGAAAATAATCCAAAAACACCTATAAACTGAAATTATATAATGCAAATAAGGTTGCTTAAAAGATGGTGGGGACAATTTGAGCATCCTGAAAAGTTGGTAATGTCACGTCCCTACTGTCCGTATGCAAACCTACACCCTTGGTTGTGCTTCTTTCTCAGTCAGATTTTTTTCAAATTTAAGTTTTCAGGTAAAATTTTAATGTCTGCTGTGAGCTTTTATCCTATCAAAAATCCTTTGCTGGAATAAATCTTTGTATCTTTGGAGGCAGTGCAAGGCAAGGCCAATTTATTTGCATAGCGCAATTCAACACATGGCAATGCAAAGTGCTTTACATCACATGAAGATCCATAAAGATAAAATGATTCGTAAAAATTACACTAAATCAAAAAGAAAGTTTAAAATAAAGACAATTGAAACAAGAAATAACATTATACATAGAAATCATATTAAATCATCATGAGAATTAAAAAAAAAAATTGAAATCAGACCATACTAGCTGCAGCGCCCGACTGATTTTTATAAAGACCTGTAAACATACCGTTGCAATAGTCCGGTCTACTGAAAATGAACGCATGTATAAGTTTTTTCATGTCATGTTTAGACAAAAACACCTTAATTCTGGCTATAATTTTTAGGTGGTAATAACCACATTTAGTGACAAACTTTAGATGGCTGCCCAATTTAGGTCCGAGTTAATAATTACGCCAAGATTTCTGATTTGATTTATAGCTGTGAGTGATATTGTGCCAAGGTGCATGCTGATCTTTGACCTTTCCTATTTTGGCCGCAAAATTTGGGCTCTTTAAAATGTGTGTGCTGTTGTGTACGTGCTACAAATATACCCTTTGCATAGACAGTGTTCTTTGTGAGTATTTTGCCGTATCATGCTTGGTTTGGACTTCAAGAAAATCCGCAGAAACCAGTCAAACTAGTCCAGCATCATACTGATCTTGGCCACAGGCCTTACCTTTGTTCTGTGTTCAACTTCTAGCTCCCGGCTTAATCTCGTTCTCATTTCTGGCTCAAAGTCAAATGTTTCTGATTTTCTTTTCTGCTTATGCCAAAATGTGCCCTGAGCTGGCATGCGGCCAGTGTGGGGTATACCGTATCTTGCCCAAAGTTAGCTGGGATACACTTACTTCTAGTAAGGATGGATAAAGTATGTGTTAAAAGAGGGATGGGAAGACTACAATCTTAATTAAATACAAGTTTGTTAATAATTTCTGGGAATGACATATGAATGATGGCAAAAATAAATCAAAAACCAAAGCCAATGAAAAAAAATGTAGGTTTTAAAGTTATTGATTGGTTGACATTTGGTCAATTTGGCATTCGGAAAATGGAAACATAAACCAAAAAAATCACTACTGTTTGCTTTGTATTTGTTTGATGTCCAAAGTATGACATGTGCTGAAGAGTCATTTTTGGCACACCAGATTACTGGTAATGATGTTAATATTTTGGTTTATTTAAAAAAAAAAACGAGGGCAATTTCTCAAACATCTTCAAATTGCTGTTGAACAACACAAGTATTTTACACTTTTATTCTTTTTTTTCCACGCCTAACTTCCTGTTGTGGCATCACAAAAAAAACAAAAAACAAAGGAATAATCTTTCATTTCAATACAATGGCATGTAAACGTTTGAGGCCCCTGGGTATGTACAAACTTCTGCAAGCCACTGTACATGTGGAGGTAATTCTACAATGATCTCTTTTTTTTTTTTTTCTTTTTTCTCACTATTCTGAAGAGTTTCTACGGCAAAGTACGACATTTCAACAGCAGACATGCTTTTCTCTCAGAACTGTTGCTAAGAAACTGTTGGAACGGCGCCTGCTTACGAGTGTAATGTTGCAATGTTTGACATGTCTCCATAGTAATGTTTCAATGGGCACGGTTAAATATTTGCAAACAATCACTTATTAGAGCAGGCTTGTCAAACAGTAAATCTCAGTAGTAAAGGGAAGACGGTCATGTAAGGGTTTTATCATACTGTATTCCAAAAAAAAAAAATATATATATATATATAAAGCTATGAAGACTACTTATGAGGATATTAAAATACTTACATAAATTACTTTAATCCTCCTTTCATTCTTTATTTTGTTAGTCACTGGTCACCACAAGCGGCATTGGTGATTAACACTATGACTAACTCCACGATGACTTGTATTTTGGGACACACTACCTTGGCTTGGACTTCTAAGGAATAATCGGAATATGAACTTCTTTTTTCAAGGAAAAGGAAAACAGAGCTGCAGTAACAGCTACAGTACAGTCATATTATAGCTATACTTGGGCTTAATTGACTGATGTTCTTTCATCACAGCGCAAAAGTGGGAAAGCACATCCATATAAAGACAGAAAACAATAAAACAGTAATGGGAAGCCGATGCACCATTTAGTTCCTATCTATTCACAGAAAACCAGCACCAACCAGGTCACAGTTTGACTTCAGTTTTACAATAGAGAAAATTTGGACGGATTGAAGAAAACATGTTTGTTTGTTTTTTTAAACTCAAACAATGATCATTTTAATCCTTAAGCAGAATGAATAACATATATATATAACCAAATTATGATAACAGAAATTAATAATTTGTACGTTTTTATGATGAAATACTGTATATAATTAGTACTGCATTACAGATATACTGTAACTGCCTCAATTTTTCTGGTAAGATTTGGACAGAATGTTTTCTGACAATTCTAGTTAATTAATAAAAAGAACAGAAATCAGAGATAATTGATTCAGTCTCAATTTTAGGTCATTCGATGTGCAAGTTATTTTAAAATTTACTATCCACTGCTGGCCAAAAGTATTGGCACCCCTACAATTCTGTCAGATAATGCTCAATTTCTCCCAGAAAATGATTGCAGTTACGAATGTGTTGGTAGTAATATCTTTATTTATTTTGCTTGCAATGAAAAAAAAAAAAACACAAAAGAGAATGGGAAAAATTTTAAATCATTATCGTTTTGCACAAAACTCCAAAAATGAGCCACACAAAAGTATTGGCACCCTTTGAAAAATCCTGTGATGCTACTCTAATTTGTGTAATTAAGAGCACCTGTTGCTTACCTGTGGCACATAACAGGTGGTGGCAATAACTTATTCACACTTGCAGCCAGTGAAAATGGATTAAAGTTGACTCAACCTCTGTCATGTGTCCATGGAGAAAAGAAGACCAAAGAACTGTGTGAGGACTTGATAAGCAAAATTGTGAGGAAGCATGGGCAAGCTCAAGGCTACAAGTCCATCTACAAGGACCTGAATGTTCCTGTGTTTATCGTACGCAGTGTCATCATTAAGTGTAAAGCCCATGGCAGAGTAGCTAACCTCCCTAGATGTGGACGGAAAAGAAAAATTGACAAGAGATTTCAAGGAAAGATTGTGCGAATGGTGAATAAAGAACTTCGACTAACATCCAAACAACTTCAAGCTTTCCTGCAGTCCAAGGGTACAACAATATCAACCCGTACTATCCGTCGGCGTCTGAAGGAAAAGGAACTCTATGGTACGATACCCAGGAAGACCCCACTTTTAAGCCAGAGACATAAAAAAGCCAGACTCGAGTTTGCCAAAACTTACCTGAGAAAGCCAAAAACGTTTTGGAAGAATGTTCTCTGGTCAGATGAGACAAAAGTAGAGCTTTTGGGGAAAAGGTATCAACATAGAGTTTACAGGGGGAAAAAATCAAGGCCTTCAAAGAAAAGAACAGAGTCCCCAAAGTCAAACATTACGGAGATTCCCCAATGCTTTGGGGTTGCTTTGCTTCCTCTGGCACTGGACTGCTTGACCGTGTGAATGGCATTATGAAGTATGAAGACTACCAACAAATTATGCAGCATAATGTAAGGCCCAGTGTGAGAAAGCTGAGTCTCCCTCAGAGGTCATGAGTCTTGCAGCAGGACAATGACCTAAAGCACACGTCAAAAAGCACTAGAAAATGGTTTGAGAGAAACCACTGGAGACTTTTAAAGTGACCAGCAATGAGCCCAGACCTGAATCCCATAGAACACCTGTGGAGAGATCTGAAAAGGGCAGTTTGGAGAAGGCAACCTTCAAATCTCAGAGACCTGGAGCAGTTGGCCAAAGAAGAATGGTCTAAAATTCCTGCAGAGCATTGTAAGAAACTCATTGATCGATACCAGAAGCGGTTGTTCGAAGTTATTTTGTCTAAAGGTTGTCCTACCAAGTATTAGGTTGAGGGTGCCAATACTTTTGTCCGGCCCATTTTTGAAGTTTTGTGTTTGCATTGCATGCAAAATAAATGAAGATATCACTACCAAAGCATTTGTAATTGCAATCATTTTTTATTATCTGACAGAATTGCATGGGGTGCAATTACTTTTTGCCAGTAGTGTATGTACCTTTTATGTGCATAGTTATGTAACAACAGAAAAGTGAAAAGTTGTCAACTATAATAAAGGGATGTTTTAAACTACTATATATTTTTTATTTACATTTCAGTTTAATTGGAACCTCCATGAACTTTCATGCAGCATCTTGATTGCACACATTTTATAGTTACTGTGATGGCGAAATGTTTTACAACGATTGAACAATTTTAATTTTGCGAAATATTTTTGTAAGATGGATCGATAGACCCCCAAAAGTGTAATGATAATGATATAATGAAAAATGAAGACAGAAAGTGGGTGGAAGACTGAAGACAGATGGTGCTTTTCTTCCGGTTCAAAAACTTAAAACTTAACCTACTAATTCTAATGCATCGCTAACAAATACAAATTTCCATGTTTGTATTTGTGGTTTTGTAAAACAGTAACTTAAAAATAACAATACTTAGTTATGGGCATTGTGGTTTGCTTTTGATTTATATTAGTAAAGGAAAGCTTGACATTAAGTAAGAATGCTCCCGTAAGTATGTGTGTTTATGGGTACGTGCATCCATGCATGTGTGTCTGCCCCTCCCTGTTATGGTGACTTTCCATGTAACTGAGGCGCATTGCATAACAGAAACGAGAAGAGCGAGGTAACCACTAGCACGCATGGGCACAGAAATACACATGACATACTACAAACATATATGGCTCTACACCACAATCTTCCAGACCCATGCTCGTTAGCTTCCACTCCCACGCCCAGTCTCAGAACACAGTTTCCAGAGAGTCCAATACTGTAAGGTTTAGATTTTGCCAAGTTATTTATATCTAGCTACAGTTCTAAATAGGTGGACGTCAGCCCGTCTGGCCTCTGTCTGCATCCCAATCTGTCTGTATATCTTACAAAAAAAAAAAACTGTGACTTAGAAGCACTTTTATACTTGATACGGAATAAACTGCAATTAAGTACAGCACAAACTCAAATAAATATGTTACGACATTTACAGTATTAATGGATCAGAGACAACACTTATTGACACTTATTTGTGTCAAAATAAATAATTTTTGCTGGAAGAATCGCCTCACAACTTTTTTATAGGGGCCCAAACACCAGGTGCTGCAAAGACCCACATGGACTTTATTTTTTACCTGCCAATTGAAGATGAGGAGGGCAGTTATGTTTTGATGTACTGTAGCAATTTAAGACACAATTTTTTACAAATTTGTTAAAATGATAATTTGTACATACTGTCCATAAACAGATGGGAAAACATGAAAACATTAGTTATGTTTTACAGATATCACCATGAACAAGTGTTCAAATGTGTCCCTTCTTCCTGCTAGCTATTTAAAAAAAAATATATGTGTTTGGACTGTAAACAGTTGGAATATGGGACTTTACTTAATATGGTACATTTACATTCTGTAAGCACCTGCATATCTTTGAGGTGCGATGAGGTCAATGACAGGTCTAAATTAAGGCCATGTCTACACCTAGCAGGGTTTAAAAAAAAAAAAAAAAAAAAAAAAAAACTATACCATATACATCTTGAAAAACAAATTACGTATACACCACCACGTTTGTAGAAAGAAAGCATCCACAGCATTTATTCGCTTTTAAGTACATTCATAACTATGCGCGAAAAATAATTGTCCATAATCTCAACCTACAGTGTATCACAAAAGTAAGTACTGTACAGCCCAGTCTGTATGCAGCTTATATAATAGAGTTAATTTATTTTCCCCTCAAAATATAGCCATTAATATCTAAACTAATATCTAAATTAATATCTCAGCCTGTTGGTGCTCACACCATACGCCACACTCTACATCAATTTGGTGTGCATGGCTGTCACCCCAGGAGGAAGCCTCCTCTGAAAACGGTGCACAAGAACGCCCGCAAACAGTTTGCTGAAGACATGTCAACAAAGCACATGGATTACTGGAACCATATCCTAAGGTCTGATAAGACGAAGATTAATTTGTTTGGTTCCAATGGTCTCAAGCATGTGTGGCGGCTACCAGGTGAGGAGTACAAAGATAAGTGTGTCATACAGTCAAGCATGGTAGTGGGAATGACCCCCCCACACACACACACACACACTCTTCAATCTCTGCAGCAATGCTGACAGCACTCATGTAACGAGTCACATGACGTTCTGGGGAAAAATGACAAGCAGTACTCAATTTGGACATTTGGGATTCACGTAGTTCCAATGCTGTGTACTCACTTTTGTTGCCAGGCTTTAATTAATGGCTGTATTTTGAGTTATTTTTAGGGGAAAATAAATTAACTCTATTATATAAGCTGCACACAGACTACTTTTCATTGTGTCAAAGTGTCATTTTGTCAGCGTTGTCCCATGAAAAGATATACTTAAATACTGTATCTGCAGAAATGCTAGGGGTTTTCTCACTTTTGTGATACACTGTACACATGTGTTTCTCAGTATGGAGCAATACTAAAGTTTTTGAATAAATGGAAGCAAAAAGCACCTGTCTAATAAATAGGTCTGAACCCACTGCGAAGGGATCAATGTTGACTCTAAAAGTAAACATTGGTGTCATACGTGACGTAGGAACAAAGTTTTCCCAGACAGTGACGTTTCCACATTTAAATATTCGGTTATTAGTGTCCATATGATGGCGCCACAAACGCAGAATTTGCAAATCTTCACTTTGGTAGGTGTTTTTAAGAACCCTCGTTGCAATGCCCAAAAAATGTGTGTGCGTACTGTGGATGATAGGTTGGCCCGTAGAAAAAGTTCTTTTTGCAAAATACGCTGCTACGTGTAGGCATAGCCTAAATGATATCCTGGGGCAGATGACTCATTATTGGTACAGTAGATAAAGTCCTTTCATATGCTACTCTTTCAAGACGACAAAACCTGTTATTTTGCAGTACTCAATTTTCATGCTTTATTGTCTGACTAATGAAGTCTTAATAGAGAATTTACCAGTAAAAATGCCTTCCTTTTCATTCCTATTTTGATTAAAAATCAAGAGCCATGTATTGGTACCCTTTCCCCACATTTGCAATGTTGACTTGCACTAGTGATAATAGTTTTATTCAGATTCATAACAGTTAACAATTCATGGTCCATTGCTTCTCTCATACATGGTATTACAACCAAAGATTTATAAAATCTTTTCTAACTACTGTTTAACTGCATTACATATTGACTCAAATTCAGTAACTAATCTTCCAACAGGTTGGGTTGAGTCAGACTGTTCTGGAAGGATTGGCGCTTACTGTAACTAAGACTGAATGATGTGTTGTGTTTTTTGCTTGAGCATGCTGAGCAAATTCTGGAAATGAACATACAATATGTGTATGCCGTCACCACTTAGAAAATGATCAGATAAAACAAATACACACAGAGAGTTGAAGCATAGTGTAATTTTTTTACTTCGGGAACGGCTGTCACTTCCCTGAAATGATATGAAAAGTAACAAAAAATACTCATATCCATTGAAACTCTTAAACGAAAAGTAGACACACAAAGTAAAACAATCCCCATGATAACAATAATCTTCTGGTAAAGATATTTAGCTTTGTAGGTTTTTCCCATCAAGATTTTTTTGTTTTTGTTTTTTGTTTTTTTAAGGGTGTGTGGGGAGTCAGAGGTTTATTTTCTCCAGTTGGGCATGAAGGCAATGTCCCTTCAACCAAAATACCCACACTTCAGTGTGCTCAACATGAGTCAATGTGAACAATAAAGCAGCCAAAGTTTTTTCTTGTCTAGCGTCATTCACCCCCACGCCACCCCGACCAAAGGTTTCGAATGCCTTGCTAATCAATAAACATGTTTGCATTAAAGTTGAACTGCTGGTGGAATATTTGTGATCTACTGTAATCGTAACAGAAACTGAAATGCTAGAGAAAATATTACCCATCCTATTCTAGTAAAGCTCTTTCAGCACTGTGTGGGTAAAAAACATTTAGAAACCATACAATATGTAGTCTCCTACACAATGATTTATGACATTTCCTGGTACCCTATCATTAGTCATAAAGAAAAATGTACTCGAATGTATGATTGATTGTCGTGGCTCAAGCTTGTTCTATGAAAGTTGATTTGCCTAAATGTTTAAGGAATGAAAATGGCAAGAAGCAGCTTTCTGCTTTTTTATATTTAAGTGCTTAAGTTGGTGGAAAAAATTCACAGGAATTGTCTTATCACTCTCTGGTGAATCTCTCATAATCCTTAGGCATTGCCCTATAGAATGAGGAATCATATTACAGTGGTCTAAAATGAAACAAAACTGTGATATTTCCCAAAGGCTGATAGTTTTCTCTTCTGTTTGTGTGTGTGTGTGGGGGGGGGGGGGTGCGCGCGCGTGTGTGTGTGTGTGTGTGTGTGGTTATGTATGCACGTGCGAGAACATACGTACTGTATAGCTCTGCTGTGTCTCTTCTGTAAAAACGCCCAACCCTGAGCTGACATGAAACTTGAGGTGAGGGGAGGGACATCCGGGAACAAAACATGCTAAACGCCTCCCTATTTGAGGAGGAGCTTTGCAGGCAGTCTTAAAAACTGCAGCGTAGCAGTGGAGTTCAACATACTTGGCTCTGGACAGAGGTATCACACAGTGAACCGAGGATCTGAGTTGAGTCTCCTGGCCTTAAAGGGAACAGCATGTCTGAAATGCATGACAACATTTTTACAAAGGTGGGTCACTGTTTACCAAAATTCTATTTTGGATTAATATTTGTTTAGAAGTCGGCTTGTGTGTTACCAAACTATTGGTTTGACAGTAAATACAAGTGTTGTTAATGCAATTTAAGTTTAAATTTAAGAATTGTTTTATCTGATATGTTTTATTTAATATAACCTAAACACTCACAATTCCTTCTATACGTTTCTGATTGAATTTGAGTTACATGTATTGTTTTGGTATAAGATACCATTCGACTTTAGAAAGTTTTAGTTGCTCTCGTTTTAATGCCAGTATTCTAACTGTTCAATCCATCTGCAACAGAACCTTTTGAACCTGGCCTTAGATGATGCCTTCCTTCAAAGACCGTCCCAGCTAAAAGTCCCTGGACATGGTCGACTGAACCGATCCACCTCATTCTTCTCACCGCCCTCCCCGCCCGCCTCTTCCAATCTCAGTCTCAGCACAGATCATATCAACGATGATGACAGCGGCACCTCGCTGTGGTCATCAAACATCTGGAGCCAGGCCCCCAGTCTCCAAACCAAAACATCTGCTCTGCAGGGACGCTCCATGAGCTTAACAGAGTCCAACATTTCCCTACTCTCCACTTTTGGACACCTGAAGAACCTGGAAACCTTTCCCTCAGGACCTGTCACAACAGTGGCTCCTCCACCAGGCTTCCCACCTGCCTCCAACCTGTCTGCCCAGGTGGCACCTATGCTGTCCCCTAACCGTTATAAAACTGAACTCTGCCGAGGCTTCCAGGAGACGGGCAGTTGTAAATATGGCAGCAAGTGCCAGTTTGCCCATGGTGAAGCAGAGTTGCGTGGAATGTATCGCCACCCCAAGTACAAGACAGAGCCTTGCAGAACCTTCTACAACTTTGGGTACTGCCCGTATGGATCTCGCTGCCATTTTATCCATGAGGAAAAAGTCAGCGGAGGCCAACTAACAACTGGCAAGTTCCAGACTATGCGCCAGCCAAACCCCAACACAACCAACGGTCAGAATCCACGCCACCAACTCCGCCAGAGTGTCAGCTTTGCAGGGTTCCTGGGCTCGTCACGAGCCTCCCCTCCACCGTCATTCCCGACATCCTTCACTGATCCAAACCTAGGCTTCAGCAGGGCTTCTTCCGTGTCTCCACCTCCAGCAGATCTGATGTCTCCTGTGTTCGGTGACTCCCTCACGCGGGAAGTTGCAGCATTCCAGTTTGGCACCCATCAAAGCCGTGCCAGCTCTGGAGACATACACAAGATTCCTCTAATAGTGGAGCCAAAGGCCTCACGCTGCACATGCGGCCATGGGAATGACATCTCTGCCTTGCATAGCAACAACGGCCGAGTCTTTGCCAAGATGATGGACGACAACCAGCAGGACAGCAGTGCCTTGATTGCAGGCTCGGGCCTCGGCGGATCAATGAAACACACTAGTCTGCAGCGTTTCTCCTCTGAGGATTCCCTGGAAGATAGCTACAGCAGCAGCAGTGGAGGTTCCAGCGGGTCTGAATCTCCCACTTTTGATGTATCGGCCACCAAAAGGCTCATTGTATTTGAACGTCTGTCTTTGTCCGACTAGGAGAAACCACGGAAAGGAACTGTTTATGTCTAGTCTTTCTTCAGAACCAGAACTAATTAAGAGAAATTAACTTTGATGAAATAATAACACTTAATGTTCTTAATTAATGTTTGTCAAATGTAAGCTTGACTTGGAGAAAGAAATCACTCTTGCAATACAAAAACAAACTGTCAATGTAAGTGTAGCAAATTAGACCTTTTTATATGGTCTTCCATAGATTTTGACTAGGCTAGCAAGATGGCCGCTTTTCAAATTCCCAACTGTATTGATCAAAACTGCTCATGATTGGGGACAATCTATGGTATCGTGCCTTATATATTCTCCCTGCCTCAATAGCCAGTGCTCCTCAGTGCCAAGAACAGTATGTTTGATAACGTGGCTTTCATTTGAAAGACTACATGTGTATGATTGATGACATTTTATCTGTGACATGCACTTTACAGCAAATTTAAGAGGGAGAAAACTATTTCCCTGTAGCATTCAACCAAAGCTTCATATTTCACTCTGTGTGTGCCTATGTTTGTGTGTGGGCCTGTATGTTTGAGTGAATAACAATCTTTGTTTTTTTCTAAGACCAGGGGTACAAGCGGATGCAAGATCAAAGTGCACAACAAAAAATTAGATGTCAAATGTAAATACATGACCCACTTGTAACATTTTGAAATCTTCGGTTTCTTCACGTCCCCCCCTGTACACTCTTCTAAGGTACCCTGTTTTGATTGACAGCCTGGTTCAGGGACTTGAACACAGTATTCCTTTTGGTTATTGGTTGTCTCGCATTGTTTAACTTAAAGTAATATATTTATTATAATATTTATTTCTGTTTAAATAAAAAAAAAAAATGTATTTTGTACTTTATTTATGAAGAATTATTCCATGGTCTGTGAACTACCAATGTGACAAAGGGATTTAAAAAGAGATTCTTATATTTTTAATTGTCAAAATGTATGTAAATAAATTTCTGAATAAGCAAATGGTTTTATGATCGACTCTTTTGTTGTTTGCGCTCAAGATTTGGGGGGATGGCGTGGCTCATTGGTAGAGTATTTGTCCCCCAACCCAGAGGTTGTGGGTTTGATTCTCTGCCCTGATGAACTCGCCTAAGTATCTTTGAGCAAGATACTGAACCCCACATTGCTCCTGGTGCTGCGTCACCAGTAGGCGCTTTGAGCACCTTGAAAGGTGGAAAAGTGCTATACAAGTATAACACCATTTACCAAGATTCCACAAGAAAGGGAATACACAGTACATTCATTTTAAGTTGCAGTTTATCTTGCACATTAAAAATATATATATATATATATAAAATAATAACAAGAATTAGTTTAGGAAAGAAAGATTTGAGAACGTTCATTATTCCATGCATCAATTTTTGTACTTTAAATCCTTACTAAATTCGCAGGTGAGCTGCAACGTGTCCCATCTTATGTTGAGTAAAAGGGTGGCAAAACACTTTGGTGCTCATCATGCAACTGCGTTCATATATTCATTAAGTACATAGTAAATAAAGTTCTTGTAACTGGCAAGACATAAATAAATGTAGATGTATTATTTGTATATCTGTATCGTACATAATGTGAAAAGCAAATTCTAAATGACAATAATAATACAAATTCCAGAAGTATTTGTTCTGTACTAATAATACTGCATTTTTTCATTTTTATTTAGGCGTAATCTGACCCACTAATTTTGAAAGCAGAGTAAAACTGCTGTTCTACTTCACAAAACTCCAATTAAGAAGTTTTCGTTTTGTCATATAGATAATAATGAGCAAAATCTTCTCAAACTATCAACGTACAATGCTATGGAAATGGGGCAGTAAAGTCCAGAATTTCATTTTTAGTTTTTACTTCTCTGAAAATGTGAATCATTAATTGCTTTGCTTGCTTTTCAACCACATGGATCAGTGTTTCTTGCTGACCTAATTTGCAACTGTCAGCATATATTATATGTTTCTTGGCTTGGTGTTGAAATTTCATAAAATTGCAGTGTTGAAATTTCCGCTTAAAACTCCCAAGTTGACCTTGTATTGAGCAAGCACTCTCCAAAGCAAAGAAACCCCAGCTGAAACTGCACTGGACTCTTTGTACCACCTCTTAAAAACAAAGCAAAATACAACTCAGTGTTTCAACATATATTTTTTTAAAGAACTTGCCAAATCAAACTTTTGGGAACTAATAATATTTAATCTTATACAATAAAAAAATTAGAAATGCCCAAACTTCGCAATTTATTCTTTTGAGTGCAGGCATGGACGTTTTCATTGAAATTAACAATCTGTGGTCATTTGTGTTCATCTATAATTTCATGTTAATTTTTTCCAAGGTAAACTCCAGAATCCTTCATGATCAATCAATCAGAAACATTTCTTAAATATTATTATTGTAATCTCCTCCCAGGTAAGGTTCATTTGTGGTGTGGGAGTGACAATGGTATAATCCTGGAAGATGCCAAATTTAAGTGGAGCCCAAATTATAGTGTAACTCTACATGTTCTAACCACATTTTTAATCCAACTACAATTTTATCTTCTCCAGATAAAATCACACACAAAAAAGGGAAATGACTAATGCTGGATTCTGACCTACAGACTGTGAAATGATGTAAAAAGGATTCTTTACAGATTACCATCTAACACCACCTCACATCCAAAGACTAGTTATTGAATCTTAGGTCTCAAATGCAACTACAATTCAAAGGTAACCTCGGACTTCAAGACTTTCATTCATTCATTTTTCAACCTGCTTTTCGTCATGAGGGTTACATGGGTGCTAGAGCCTATCCCAGCTAACTACAGGCATTAGGCAGGGTACACCCTGAATTGGTTGCCAGCCAATTACACAATGAGCCATACAGCCATTCACGCACACACTCATACCTACAGACAATTTATGTTTTTGGGATGTGGAAGGAAACCGGAGCCTCAGAATTGTGAGGTGGACATGCTAACCACGCAGCCACCAACACATAAAATATTGCTATTGATTTTAAATTCTATAATATTTAGTACATGTTTTGACCTACGGAGGGCGTTATGTTTTATGCGCGCAATGGAGGCTCGGGGTGATGACGTTGATTGTCAATGTCACTAGACGAACTCTACCGGTTACTCCAATTCCTTCTATGCGGCGAGACGTCCAACACATGGCCACATCGGTTAAAAACTGTGTTTTTTTTTGTTTTTTTTTTGTTTTGTTTTTTTATTTATTTAGTTAGTTACAATTTGTGTTTTTATTGAGTCTTTTATTACCTTTTCATTGCCTCACAATACTTTTTGATGTGTTTCCCTCTGATACTTTTAAGCATAGTGTTTTCTTGTGCTAGCTTTAAAGCAGACTGTATTTGTTGAACACATTAGTCACGTAGCATATTTAAACCACCTTTTTTTGATATTACTACATTCAAGTATTTTCTTAGGGCATCTTTAGTATGTTTTGTCTGTATACATTGAAAGAAAACAAACTGAAAGGGCACGATGGTACTTTGGGTGTCAAATTTGACTCTTGTAGGACGTCTGCCGGTGTAGCACATTTTGGCAGAACACCGTTTTTTTTTCTACTCTTGTCTAATCCCGACTTTCCTGTTCATTTTGCTATTGCTGCTCATTTTGTGAAATATCAACAGTGCTGTCATGGTCATTAATGTTCCTCTCTGGTACAAATTGAAAGGGTTGAACAGATGACATGTTTATGTCGCTAGAGTCATACTCTGGAAGCCCGGCAGCGAAACCACGTGATGTCACCTCCCTGCGACATCAACAACAATGGCAGCTTATTAGTTTTCAAAATTGTATAAAAATGAAAATATCAAGAGGGGTTTTAATATAAAAATATTTTAACTCAAAATAACTTTTATCTTTTAAGAACTACAATTTTCTATCCATGAATTCCTTTAAGATTTTAAAAATACTTTGAAACCTGTCCATACGTTTTAAGCAATTGGTCAAAAAATGAAATCTGTAAAATTTCTTTTCCGTCTTGACCACAAGGCATTGCCACGGGAACCAACAAGTCCCCATTGGCTAAATGGCGAAATGGCTATAAATCAATCAAGATCTGTAAAAATATGATGCTATGCTAAGGAAAATCAACAGAATAACTTTGCGTTAAGCATTTCGACAGGGGAAAAAAGACATTCCCAGAACAATTATGCTATCTAATTCACAGATTTCTGGCCTAAAAATATTGTTTGTGTGTGACCATAATGCCGTGGTTGAGGAGGCAGGACAGAGCCTACAGCCAGGGGTAGGTGTGCTAATAATGGTCAAATCTAAGCAGCTGTAAAGTTAACGTGCGTATGACAGGATAAAAAAAAGTCTTAAATAGCATTATTATGTGAATTAGAATCATATTTTGAGACGATTCGACAATATACAACAATTTGGCAATGTGCAGATGACGAGAAATTAGTCTTTTAATCTGCCGTTTAGCCACGCCTACCATTATAGGGCTCTAGCGTCCCCAACAGGCGGATGACGTCAGCAGGGTCATGGCTTCATCTGATTTAGAATTCAGCCCATTGAGGGGGAATTGTTCAGAACGAGGAAAATGCGACGAGGAGAGCTGCAAAATGTCATTGTTTCTATCTCTTTACTCCACTGTTTTTACAGGATATTATTTTTATCCAAGTATTTTTTTCCCCAATTGCAAAATACATGGTATGGTCATGACAAATAAAAGTCTTGTGCTAAATGATATATGAAATATTAAAAATGTATTTATTCAGTTCGACATGTCAAAATTACTTCATAATGGTCAAAGCTGTCGACTTCACCTTTACTGTCGCACCACCTGAACGATATTTTATGCCACCGTTAGTCCGGCTTTTGTCATTTCCCTGCCCCGGCTTCGGAGAATGTAAACAAACCAATAGGCTTGACCATAGCCAACACGCTAACCCCAACCGAGTGACGTCTCAAAGTCTTATTTTCGCTTTTCGAAGCGAAAAATCACACAAAAATAGCCCGGATCATTTCACACATCGGCAGAGTTGTCGATCGTCTTCGCTGATCGGCAAACCGCCCGACAACGACCAATTTACCGCTCGTTCCCCTGCTGTGGGCAGGAGAGCTCGTTTGCAGGGAAGCAGCTGGACAATGACCCCCGGACAAAAGCGGCCGACGTCGGAGGAGAGCGTAGCTGCCACATGGTCAACACGAATATGGCGTAAATGAATGCTTAGCTACACAGCGAAGACGTAAACAGTGAGAGAGCTGCGTGCAGTTGTTGTGTGCAGCTAACAAGGCAGGATTTGTCTGAGGAGAACTTCTCTACATGTGCGTCCATGATCAAACGTAAGTAAATATTGCTTTATTTAAAGAAAGTTTGCAGTGTTTACTTTGTAATCGCTGTATTCGCGGCAATTATTTCTGATGGAGTGGAAAATTTAACAGAACACCGGGCACGCGAAGACGGCAAAAAAACGTGTATAGCGCTCTCCCGGCGGAGCGGCGTGCGACAAGGCGCCAGTCGTCGGTCGAGTGACATTCTCGGTGGACAAGGAGCACTGTTAGCTACACAATGCAAGCCACCTCCGTATTAAAACATGTGCCGCGATCCCAGTGTTTGACATAATACAAAACACGATGTTTACTCACTTCCTCGTTAGTCTAATGGTCCCACAGTTGTCGCACACATGTCTTAGCCGATCTCCGAGTGAACGGGAACTTTCTGAAACCCAAAAAGGCTCACACGCCTCTCCCTGCTGCAGCTACAAAAGCCAGCAGCCGTTTGGCTGGCGTGATGTGAAAAATAAACGAATTAATCCGAAAAATCAGCTGAATCCGCAGTCCATCTGCATGCAAAGCAATGCTGTATTGTGAGATGCTGACCCGGGTGACGTCACATTCGCAATCCTCCCAAACCTGAGACTGGAGCCGGAAGGTACTCATTTTCATTCCCCGGGGTTAGAAAATTGAATATACAACTATAAAACGATCGCTTCCACACACATCCAAGCGGGATGCGGCATCCATTCAGGAGCATAAAATACCATGTGAAATATGAAATAAACATGCCTTTTGGTGTCATACGCAATTAAGAGGTATGATGTAAAGAAAAAAATGGTATCGATGCTTTTTTATGAGTATTGATACTTTAGATACTTCTAATGTGCTGCACCAACGCAGCGCTGGCATCAAGCCAACAAACTAGAGGTGTCCCGATCGGATCATTCTCTGTCCTGCTGCTTTTCTTGGTCCGCAGCTTGATATTGACCATTAAAGTTATCGATGAGTGACAGCTGTTGAGGCTTTGAAGTTGGCAGAGAAGCCTGGAAGCGCTGTACTTAAAGACACCATATCGTTCAGTTTGTTTAAACACTTGTGTGAGTGGCAATTTATTGTGTGTGTGTAAGTGAGCAGCGTGAGCGGATTTGAGTGGACTGACTCAATGAAGCCTTTAATAAAGACAACAATTTTTCTACGTTACTTTTGTTTAAAAACAATTCCGTGGGACAGTAACATGCTTAATACTATTTGTTTTAACAATTTTTTTACCGGTATCGGAACAGGACTCACTCTAATATGTGAAGTGTTTTAAATAGTTTTTGTTGTTTCGCTGCAGCAGTGCACTTTTCCATGTAAAAAAAAGACTAACTGTAAAATGACATCTAGTTTAAATGGAGATGCATGCCTCTAGAGGTGGGTAGTAACGCGTTACATGTACTCCGTTATATTGACTTGAGTAACTTTGTTTCCTCTTTGCTTTCTAAATTTTAAAAGGTAATATGTTGCCATAATTGAAGAATCACAATATGTATCGGATCACCACACTGTATCGGGACACAGATCGGATCGTGACAAAAGCTGATCGTCCCAGCACTAATGTCAAGCAGCTATTGTTATTTTTAATTGAAATCATTATTCCTATATTGACAAAACATTTTTTTTCTGTTAACTGTGTTTTCGGAAATACTATAGCTTAGCCTCAAGGTAAGAACATCAAAAGTCAGTAGATATGGGCTATGGCTCATATTCTGCATCGTCCATACCAAAAATAAGCCCTGTTCAACTTTGAGCGAAAGCAGGATGTGTTACCATGACAATGAACAATGCGTAAACATCATGTGTAAACAGTGTAGGCTAAAAGAATGGATGTGGTGTGTGTGGGTGTTGGCGTGCGTATGTGCATGCATGTGTGTTCACATATTTACATGCAGACTGTAAGTAAAACTAGTCAAAAATGCATCATGAAGAAAAATAGAAATTACACTGGATTGTCAGCCCCATTTTATGAGTAAAATGCTTGTATACAGTATCTACAGACACCAATACATTGATCTAGAAAAGGGTAATGAAATAATACATCCAATAAGTCTTTCTTCGTACGAGTACTCTGACATTATTAAATTCTTATACGATGTTAGGAACCATAACTGCACCATGTTTAAGTGTAGTTGTACAAGTAGAGTTTCATGCAGTCATAAATTGTCAATGCCAGGAAGAATTGTATGTGTTTACAAGGAAAACTGACGCAAGTCAACATCTCAGACACAAACCAATGGCAGAGTTTTGTAAATGAAGTCTAATATTAAAATGTAACCAGACAGTTAAATCAGGCACACATTGATGCAACAGACTAAAGGTAGTGGTAAATGAACACCAGGGATAATGATGAACTTAATAATTAATTTATGCATTTGTGCATTTCATAGCACACAGAATGGTGATAAACGCAGTGGCTTTGTGCATTACATCATTGCCCCAAACTACAGACATCCAAGAATGTATGCCATGCTATGTGGAGCTACTGTAACACGAAACTTTTGTGGTCACCTGCTGTTAAAGGCATATTATCCGATTCCCTTAAGTCAGAAAACGAAATCAGCTGCATATGTTTTAGGCCATGCAGATTCTCCCATTGATTTAAGCGTCCCTTTCGCCCCTTCACTCTAAGTGGCTCAAATCTCGTCTGAAATTCAAAGACTTAAGACTTGTCTTTTTGCTTGCACATCCCATAAACTGGATAAAAGCTTGGTTCATGTATGACGTGTTAATATGAGATGTAGTAAGTTTTGCCGGCATGTTTTTTGAAGCATTTACATGTGTACTCTATGCGGCCTTTCCCCACAGTTAACCGATATTCTTTACTGCAGGGCTGCAGGACAACAAGGGGCAGTCAAAAGTGTGTACAGTATGAAAACAACACTAAACTGCAAAAGAATTAAGGACAATGTTGCCAGATTGGGTTCCCGTCCAATTTAGTTATTTTCAAAGACGTTGGGCGGGCTGATAAAATCTGGGCTGCTTTTGACAAAATTCAGCGATTTCAGAACGAACCATTTTGATTACTTTTATCAATTAAACATGCTCGTCTAAACCTTGCAGTTCGGCTACGTTAGATGCTTACAGCAGCATCTTCGCTCAAATTATAGCTTATTGAGACTGATGAACTGTCATTTTAGTGCTCCAAACCTGTGAACTGTACGCAATTTGTGATTTATAGATACAGTCAAATTCCTCAAATATTTCCAAAAATGGCATAACATTTACATGTATTCGAAGCACTGTAATGTTTATTTAGAATAGAGCTGCAGCTATAGAATATTTTAGTAATCGAGTATTTCACTGAAAATTTCACCGAGTAGTCGGATAAAACGTTTTTTTTTTTTTTTTAGTAATGAACAATTATAAATATACACGAGAAAACATTTCAAGACAAGACATTTCACCATTTTTAGACAATCAATGTCTTCATTTTAGTTGCACATTGTTGAGAAAAGGCCAACAATTGCATTTAAGAGGTGAATAGAAAAAAAATCACTGCTTTCACTCGAAAAAAAACGTATGATTTTTTAAAAATAAATTCGTATTTATATCTAAAAATGTCATCACGCTTGATAACAAAAATCACTTAAAGTTAGGTGCTTTTCCCATGTGTTTGAATTTAATTTCCATTTGTGTCAAGCGATTTTTAAGTTCTAGTTAAGTTTTAAGTCTAAATTGTAAGTCCTGATAGGATTTTGAGTTTTTGCAGTGTTCAAAATAAATGCATGGTGCCTGCTGTATTATAGCACATTAAACACCAGTGCTACCTGGTGCTTTTTCCATCAATGACTACCAAGCTAAAATTGACAGTTAGCTTTATTTTTATTTATTTTTTTATTATTTTACACCCTCATCACTCTACAGCGCTGTTTTTACAGATTAAATAAAGCCGGTATGAAAGACACGTTAGTCACCCTTGAACAGTAGTCATAATTAATAGAAACCTAGCCTTTCGCAGGGCTAACATTATGTTAGCAAGGTTCAGTAATGTTAATCTTATTTATTAGCGCTACTTTAACTTAATTTTTCCTTGTCCCGAGTATCACTCCTCCACTCTCGGAGTAAACGGGGAGGGTCCCAGGTTTCGGAGGCGGTCATTGGTCGCAGGGTCTAGCCGGGAGTGCGGAAGCGTCGGCAGAGCCGCGGGTAGCTGGGGGTCGGGCGGCAGTAGCGCTGTCTTACAGTGAATACATGAAACAGTGATCGCCTTGGTCTCCAGTTTGAAATGCTCCCACACGTTGGACATTTTCAGCTTTTTCTTGGTGCCTTTCTTTTCACATTCGTCGGCTTCTTCTCTAACTCATGCGTGGTTGAAATCAAATGTATCCGCCACCTCTCTATTCTTCCTGTACGCATGTGATGTCAGGGCGTTATGCCACATTAAAAGTAGTCCGGGCAAAACGTCATGCTTAGAGCGGGCCAAAGTCTTTGATCAATTTTAAAATTGAATTACTCGAATTATTCAAGTATTCATCCCAGCTCTAATTTAGAATCTGATTTTGAATCGCTTCCTTATGACAGGTGGATTTGCGTATGCTTTCAACACCAATCTCATTAGAAATACTTTTCCCAGAATGCGCTTTGGAATCATCTCTAGAGAATACTGTCAATGATGTACTTTGACAGGGATTTCTATTGTCAAACATGGATTTTTAAAGTTAATGATGAATAATGATATGGTTAATAATTAATGTGTTTATTTAAACAAAAATTGTAATAGTTTTGCCCTTTTCTAAGAAGAACTCGATTTTATTTTATTTTTTACATTTAATTGGTGAAACGCCATTTATTCCACTACAATGTGTCCCCCATTTTTTGGATGTGTCATTCGTAAACCAAGCTTAAGTCTGACGCGCTACAAAAGGTCAAATAATAGTTTGCATGTTTTGATTGACTTCAGTGATCCAACCTGGCCAATCTGTATTCACTGACTGTCCAATGCTGGTCGAGTGCATCTACAACACAGTACAATAATGACCATGAGTGAATGGTAGGCACAGTTGCTTTTTTGGGCAAAGACTGGCTTTTGCTCTCACTTTGCGACTTCGGTGCAAAGTGGCACTCAGCAACAGTCAAGCTAAGGGCCATATTCTTTCATTCGCATTTAAGTAATTTTGCCCTGGAATTAATGCAGCCTCTGGAGTGTGCAAGTAAAAAGGTACTTAAGTAGAAAGATGCAGGTGAAACAGGATTTGATAGGAACCACCTCATTCAGGGGTTGGTTCAAACTAAGTGCGTATATTCCATGAAGTAGCATAAGTGACACAGTAAATCAATGGAAGAATCTGTGCGGCCAAAATACTATGTGGCGGGTGTTTTGTAACTTAAGTGAATGGGAAAATATGACCCTGATGAGGGCGTGTAAGCACAGGTGTTCCGAGCTATTTTCACACTGCATGGCAAACATTCTTAGATGCCTTACATTTAGGGTAGTAATGTACTGACAGAAAACAAAGACAATGGGATCCTTTTAATGCATTGCACCTCTTAGACCAGGAGTAGAACGTTTATTGTTACAAAATAAAGCCATGTCTTTGGTGATCTTGAGAAGGAAATGGAGACAATGGAAACAGGGAAAAATTCTTTACTAATAGTTCAGCGAGAACTTGGGGAGTTTGATTTCGTTTGCCAAGTTGGCCATGTGAGCGACTCTTCAGCGCTAATTTAAACATAATCACATCAAAGAGACCTCATTTTAAGCCTAAAAGGTTTGCCCAGCTTGTCTTCTTATATATTCTGTCGATATATTTGTTCTTTTTAACCTTCAGAGAATTTACCTGGTATACCAGACTCACCGCTGTTCCAGCGAATGAGTCTGGCGACCGTCCGGCGGATCAAATTCCAAGGGCGGAGCAAGCCACAGCAAACAGACAGCGAAGTGGACCAATCAGCGACAGGCAGACGTGACGTTGTTAAAGCGACAAGTCATTAGCGTGAGCGGAGAATGGAGACGTTTATTCAACATGGCCATGTTGACTGTTGTTAATGACTTGTGTTGATGTGTTTATGGTAATTTAAAACTGGTTTTACCACGGATTATTACACGTTAAGAACACGTCACGGAAATATACAAATCTGATTGGACGGTTGATTTTGTACTTGTTCGAGAGGCCGTTAATGGGCTGGGTCCCAGACTATTTCTCACAGTGTTTGAAAAATACAGGGATAATAGTCTGGCGGTGCCAGGCAAACACAGAATGGGAATCTGAGAGTCATTATAAGCTGAACAGTTTTAATGTCCTACATAGGAGTTTGGTGTAGTTCCGTTGTAGCTGTATATATTGTCTTGTTTATTCAAAGAAAGCTGCTCGACAAAAAGGGTTGAATGGTGACAGAGGGCGCTTTGACATTAGACCAAGAGGACCACGGTCCGGTTGGAGAGCTACTACCTCGCAGCAACATTTGCAAATGAGTTGTTGAAAAGGTTCAGTATTCACACCGCGCCAACCGAACTATCTGATTAGTATCACGTGGACAACAGCTGCACTCATTGATTGGACAAATAGAAGAGGAAATACCACCCTCCTGGGAGGGGAGAGAGCATGGAGGGTCATAGCGTAGTGATGTGATGCTGCACGTAATGTAGCATAGCATTATCTTTACATGTTAAACTGTATTTAGGTTGTTTTCTTTTGGGTTTTTTATTACTGTCTATTATCATGCAGTGATAATATAACCGTGCATCTGTACATGTCAATTTTTTGTCAACTGACTGTTTTGTGAAGCAGAAGGTTGTATACATGTGAGTTCGAAAAAAAAAACAACAACAAAAACTAATGTAGCAGAGCATAGCACGTCTTCGCTCAGCCAGTGGCGGGGTTGATCCCTTCCAACTTGAGCGAACTGGAGTAGATGTAAGATCTTAAGCCGAACCCAAAATGTCAATTATTTACATACGGGTAGGGTCGGCTCAGGCCGGACTTCTCCCGCAAACTTTTTTTTTTTTAAATAAATATATATTTATATATGTATACTAGAATGATATATGGATGTTAAACTAAGCAATACTTCTTATAAAATAAATAATTTGGATAAAACAGATAAGACGCTGTATGGTAATTGGCAAGCAGGAGCTGCAGAGCCAGTGCAAGTCTGCGCACATGACCGCCATGGCCCCGCCCTCTTTTTAATCTTCCCCTCCCACCCTGGCGCCCTCCGCGAGTCTGCATCCTGGTATTTCCTTTCCAATATGGAGCAGCAAGAAGAGAAAAACAACCTAAAGACGGGGGAATTGAAAAGGCAAACATGCACCGGTAGAAGTGGGGTTTGGAAAGGCTTCAAATTAATTGTTGAAAATACTATACAGAAACCTGTGCTGGCTTCGCTGAATGTAAACAAATGTGGCGCTTTGCTCTCATATGAGAAATATATCTAACAAATGTTTGCATTGTTATTTCGTTGTGTAAATGGATTTATAATGATCATAAAAATATGTAGACTATTTAAAAATTAAGAAAACTTTTTTTTCTGCAAACTACAATAAATTAAAATAAATGTCAAATCCACTATTCGCCTGATAGAACAGACACACAAATATAAAAGATATAAATGTTTATTGAATATGCATCTTACAGTCTTGTTTAACTGGGAGAATTCATTACAAAAGACAGGCTTTAATTTGTTATCATTATGCACAAGCATCGTCACAAATCTGATCACACAAAACGCAACCAGTCCCGGCTCCCTTTTTCCAAGCAGTGCTCTGTCCAGGTCTGACTGACGCATCGCATCCCTGCATTTCCTCCTTCTCCTGAATCCTCACAAATAAAACATATAATTTCAGTTTTTGGGGGGGGCTCAGGCCTACAAATAAAACATAAAACTTTGGGGGGGGGGGGGGGTTTCAGGCTCGGGCCTGCAAATCAAGTTAATTGATCGGGCTCAGGCCGGGTCGGGCTTCAATACCCGCGGGCCGGATCAGGTCGGGCTGGATTTTTTAGGCCAGATCTTACTTCTAAACTGGAGGATATAAAAAATGCATTGGTCAAAATTAAACCACGAAAGAGAACCGCGCGGTAACCCGAGTCACACAGGCGAAATCGCTCTCACTTTCGTGACTTTTTGGACCATAAAACTGTTCACGAGACTTACGAACAACCGCCCCGAGAGGCTCAGCCTGTCTCGGCTTCTATCACTTTCATACGGTACTTTCAGCAACAGCATGCAAAACACATCCGCCACATTAGAACCCGATTCTGTGTATCAAATGCAAACTGCTTAGCGCAGCACAACAACATTTGTCCATGGTTTGTATGTCGTCTTGCCATTGTTGATTTTGAATCGAATGCGCACTGTACTTCCGCTTCCAAGGATGCCCAGTGTGTACCGTCACAGGTTTAAGCATCACAGCTCCATGCTGTAACACTGCACAAAAAGTAACGAAAGAGCACCCTGTTCCGGTTGTATTCACAAGCGAAGCAAGGTGTGCTTAAAGCGGACCGAAACTCACAATTTTTGAGTGGACCAGAGTTTGTTTGTTTTGTCCAAACTATAGTTCAGATGCTTGTTCACATTTACAAAACGAGGCCAAATATCAGAGAAAAAGAACTCTGTTCCATTCAAAACGGACCAAACAGTGCTCGTGTGAACACACCCAGAGAGAAAGGAAAAATGGACAGAAGAACAGAGGGAAAAAAACATCAATATGCGACCTAATACAAGTACCATAATTAAAAGAAGGGAAGGGTGACAATACTTCAGATAAAAATGTAAGTATTAATCGGCCAACATCCTACTATTCAGTTGCACATAGTCATGTGTATACCCATTCTAACGTGTGTTGGTGATGCAGGGACTTAATGCACTTGAGCGGACGGGCAATCCAGACGCCGCCCCCGACATCATAGGGTGCAACAAGATTTTTGCATATTGTGCTTTAAAATAGTTGCAGAATATGTGATTTTGGCTATAAAATGTTTTTAAATGAAGAATAAAACTGAAGGGATATTGCTCAATTTTCACATTTTTATTTTGGTTTGTCCCGGCTCTTAATTTGTTTTGTTCTTGGTCTTGTCTCGGTCTTGGTGAATTCTGGGTCGCGGGTAAATATTTATTTCAGATAGTTTGGTCTTGAGCACAGCAGTAGTACATATACTGTATTGGCCCGAATATAAGACGGTGTTTTTTGCATTGAAATAAGATTGAAAAAGAGGGGGTCATTTTATATTCGCGGTCTAGACATTATACCCATTTGCAACGCTAGATGACGCCAGATATCATTGAAGTGATGTTCTGTTATAACAAATCTCAGCTACTCTCCCCATTTACGGCGCTAGATGTCGCCAGATATCATTGAAGCGATGTTCTATCATGACAGATCTCAGCTACCAGTTTAACCAGTTTGCATTATTTTATTGCAATGTTTTTCCTTATTCAGATTTGTTTCAAGACTACAGTTACAGTTAGACTTCACTTAGATGGTTAATGCGGTTATTGCAATTTTGTCGTTTTATCACAATAGATTGGTTTATTTACATTTCAAAAACCAGAAGCCATTCATTTTCAAATGTGATTGCACTATTTTACATATTTAAATGTTCAGCTATTAGATTTGAATGAGGCAAAATAACATGCTTTTTCTCTCAAATATATTGTTATAATCATTTGTTTCAGATGTACTGTAATTATTTTCTGTATAAATATTAATTTGGTGCTCAAAAACTCTCTTTTCAAATTTGAGTCTTGAAAAAGAGGGGGTCGTCTTATAATCAGGGCCGTCTTATATTCGGGCCAATACGGAAATCTTAACAGCCTGTAGAATTGTTAAAGTTCACGAAACGTGTTAGTAAAGGAGGAAGTCATGTTTAGCTTGTCATGCATTGTTGAAAGCCACTCTTAAATATATTGACATTAAAGGCAATCTGCATAATGTCCATATAAGAGAGTATTGAATTCATACTAAATTTTATATGGTGTAATTAAATCCAGGCACCTGTGTATATTCTAATTTCATGCTCTATGGTGCAGAGGTTTAAACTGCACTTTATCATCAACATGGTGCAAAGATTACCAACAGCCACTGGGAAGCTGTTAATTATTAAACCGTTCCTGTTAGAGCCTTTCAAAGTACAAGAGATACTCAAATAGAAACGAATACAATGTCTTATACACTGGATAAAAGACATGACGGATACTGATAAGAAAAGCACTTGTATTTTAGTCTGTATATTGAAAATAGTGTTAAAAGTAGAACGTCAAATCCACGAGAGTACGTGATAGCTGTTTCAAGATGTGGTGTCAGAAACTATCAAATGGTTTCAACAAGGGGGATTAAATGTATGACAAAAGAAGGTTAAAAATGGTAAAAGTACTCTAATTCCTCTGGGGAAAAAGAGTTCAAGCAGGGACGAGCGGAACTTTGTACAAGCAACCAGGTGAGAGTTCCTCTCAGAAAATCTGTTCACGCTATTCCACCTCAGGCAATGACAAACTAGGATAGAAATTGACAATCTTTAGGCCAGTGTGTGCCTGCACATTTGTGTGTTTATTTATTTATCGTAGTTAATAATTGCATATAGCTCTAACACTCCCCTCCAAACGTCGTCATAGTTTCGGGATTAAGCTTTAATAGTTGAGCAATCATTAAAAGTCTGCTGCCGTAAAAGCGTCAGCAAATGACAAAAGCCGTTATGTAACTTCTGCTTTAGTTACGAGGTTGCCTGACATCAGCTAATTTAATATATTTACCAGAAACGATTAATTTAGCAAAAAGAAATGAGAGGTTAATGCACATATCCCAAATGTGTACCTTGAACTTTGTCTCATTCCCATTACCCTGCGTCACTGTTTTTGCTGATGCATCTTTCTTCCTCACAAGATTAAAACTGGCTTGTGTATTTATTGAGTGGCATTTCACACTCATCTGGAATTATTTCTGAAAGTTCTAGTGTACAGTCCAATTTATTATATTCCATATAACAGACTTGTGGAGAAATCAGCCAATATTAAAGAGGAATTAAAAAGAAAGTGCTATGTCAACAAGTTCTACTTGTAGGGAAGGAAGGAGGAAATATCTGAGAAATGACATCAGAGCAGCGGCAGAGTGGAAGTGCGATCCTTTTTTAGCCATGTTCGCTCCCTCTGCTACATTCCTCGCCACAGGCCTGAACTCGCCCCGCCTCCTGCTTGCTTTCCCTCCGACCTCACTCCTGCGCCAGAACCACTACAGTGACGCAAAACACAGGGAACAGTGGGAGGAGACTTTGGTGGGGGGGCGCTGTGAGGGGTGGGGTGAGGCATGAAGGGAAAGGCAGTAAAAATCCATGAACTTTCCCCTGCTGAAAGCTTAACTTTTTTTCTTTGTTCATCTTAACTCGTTGCTGAGGATTTTTTTTTTCAAGACGTAAATTATTGCAGAATATTTCTCTTTTTTCCAAGTTCAGCAAAGCAGTCTTTTCTTACCTAAACCATTTAAGAAGTACTGACTAAATTACTAACTTAAGTTTCAATATTTGTCCTATGAAATTGTATCTATGTATTACCAACAACCTATACCCTTTAAGTATGCTAAAGTTTATTGGATATTTTACTTATTTTGTCCAATCATAGTTTGCTATGTGAATCTAATCAGCCATTTAACCCTTTCAAAAGCAAAAAGACTTCTTAAAGTAACTATACAGTATATAGCAAATGGACTTTTGCTCTAATACGATTCTAAATGCATTTAAAATGGTTCGGTGGATGGCTGCTAATAATGATAGCAGTGTTTCTATGTCTGCATTGATCGGAACACAATTCAGTTAATTATTGGCATGTTTCGTAAGTATGATTTATTTTATTTAAAAGTTTTTCTCTTTTTCATTTTAAAACAAAAATATTGATGGTGATGTGCTCCAAACTGTGGTACATGGTACGTGATATGTTTATTAATTGATGGTATCTCTATACTTGTGATATGATTTTGGTGGTATTAAGATGTGGATTAAGGCACGCTCTCCACTGGTACAACCTTATGTTCTTCCTATTTTGCTGAATGGGAAGTGAATCTAGATGACCAAGAACAAACTGTGTTGAAAGCATATCCGCAAATATAGAGTACAGCTTTCGTACCAAGTGACTTTTCTATTGCGGTTCAAAAAGAAATTGTGAGTCACAAATCCAGCCATGATCTTGGGCAGTGGTTCTTAACTTGGGTTCGATCGAACCCCAGGGGTTTGGTGAGTAAGCCTCTGAGGTTCCGTTAAGATTAAGAAACGCAGAGCCCTATTTTGTACTTTGACTAAATCTAGGCGAAGTGACGTTTTAGACCAGGTTTTGGACTCGTTTGCACTCAATTTACCGGCTTTATTCCATTAATTTTAACTGCTAGCCCTCTATCTAATGGGAGGAGAAATCGGTTTGCTCGGTGGAAGGTTAAATCACACTCGGTATGAGTAAGTAAAACAGAAATATAAGCAGTATGAACTGTGTAGATGATTAAAAAAATTGCGTAATTTTATGTCATGAAAATTGTATGCCATGCAAGGATGTGACAATAAAATGAGAACGTAAACATGAAAACAAAAGGAACGGTGTGAAATGAAATTAGTTTCATTTCATTTACCAATGCAAAACCCAGCAGCAAATGGATTTTTTTTTTTTTTTTCCTTGTAAATTAGAAATCTGGAAGAAATTTGAACAGCAATTCTTTTAGATGGTAGCTTGCTAGGTTTTGAATTTGTAAAAAATTGGCTTTATTATAATTTCGGAGGATTCGGTGAATGCACCTTGTTTAAACTTGAATAATGGTGACAATAGGCACTTTCGCACTGTAGGAACTTAGCTTCTCAGATGTCAAGACTGCAAAAAAATGGTTCTAACAAAAAGCCACTACAGGTTGGTTTCACCTTAAAGTGAACAACATCCATAAAGTGAACATCCATTTGATTTTATTGCATTTTGAATAAAGGAGAAGGAGAGAATTTTGTTAGAAGCCACTGATTGATACTTGCTCAGTGTTGCACAAATACCACTTTCGTTTTGCCAGTGTGCCTGTTATTGGATGCTATCGCTGGAAAAATTATAAGCTAACGTTCATCTGTGCTAACTCCGCAGCTCTGCTAGCACATGACAGCACATCTCAGATAGCAGACAGCCGTTGAATAAACGTTGATTTTCCATCAATATAATCAGTATGGTTGACATTGAAATTTTCGACAATAAACAATGTGGAATCAACATTGCAAATACCGATGACACCTGACAGTGACATTGATATAACATTGTTCTATGGTGTGTCAGGTAATGTTTGGGTTAACAATGTTTTATAGTTGATGAAATACTGTTGAAAATTAGTTGATTTTTGATTGACCGGGAAATATAATTGAAAAGTCATCGAATTATGAATGAGCGGGAGTTATGGTCAAAAAATAGTTGTGTTGGTTGAGGGGGAAGACAGTGTATCACCTCAAACCAAGAGCACTGGAAACGGCTCATTTAAGGATAGCCATATTTAAAGGTAAGCCTGTTGCTTTTCTTTAGAGCCTTTTTCAGCAATGATGACTTACAGTAGAATTAACCACGTTTGTCATCAAAGTTGGTAGTAGTTAAAACGGTTTGCCTGACCCAACGTGACAAAGTTGCAGAAAATTTAAGAAACAGTGCATTTGCTGTAATTGGCATACAAGCCAAGATCTACTGCGCCAGGATGTTAGCTAACAAGAACTTGGTTCAGGCAAATGTAATTTTTTTCCAATTAAAGCGCTAACATCACTAGATATGACACAAATGAGCCTTGTCTAAATTAATTTATTGAACACAACGACAATGCGGTCATTTTTCCATTGTAGCTAGCCGACTAGCTAGCTCCGTTCCTACATGTAGGTCTAATTGTGTTTGGGATTGGTTGAGAAACTCACTTCACCACAAAATACTGAAGTATGTTAAACTAACCCATGACACCTTCTTGAATTCCTTGATATGAATTAACTGTGAATGTCGTTTTGTTTGTATTCTTCAGTAATTGTTCATGTATAAATATTTTATTAGTCAGCCTAGCCGTTCCTTCTGTCTGTAAATAAAGCAGGACCTCTAAATATGGGCATATTTGAACGCATTACTGTAGTAGCAGCATTGTTGAAAATGAAGGAAAACATAATATTGATTCAGCGTTATTACAATATTATTAATAATAGAAATGACGTTTAGGTTTTGTAAGGATTTCAACGTTGGAACAACATTAATCGAGGGTGCAAAAGTGATTACAAATCAACGTCAGGTGTCAACGTTTATTCTACGATATAAGATTGACAGCGGAATGATGATTCAACATCATCTCAACGTCTGTCTTCTATCTAGCATCTGTCAAAGGCAAATCATGTGTTAAGAAACTTTGTGTAGGGGCGGTTATTAGGTATTTTACATGGAATTTCATAACGCAAAGATTACATATACAGTTTAAGAAATCTGAGTACTTAGCTAGATATACTATATTGTTTAATTTGAATAAAAAAGTGCATTTCTTATCGTGTATCCACATTTTGAGCTTGAACTAGTGTCAAGACCAGTCTTGGACTCGATACTGTTCCCAAGGTCACATTTTAAGGATCTTTGCCTCATTTCGGTCTCAACTCCTAAATGTTTTGGTCTTGCCATCGTCTTGGATGGTGTGGTCTTGAGAACAAAACTAATTAAAACTCTTGTCGTGCAAAGTTGGCATTTTCCATATCGCTACTATGTCTTTGGATTTCCAAACGTCTTTTGAAAAACGGAATCGGTCTGTATTCAGAAACAAAAGTTCGCATCCCATATTAATCTCACAAGGGACGCTCTTTGTCCCGTATTTTCATGAAAATGGAAAATAGAGTTTTATTTGTCAATTAACGAATACTGGTATTAGGAGTGGGAACCTCAGGGTACCTCACGATACGATACGATTCGCGATACAAGGCTCACGATAACGATTATATCACGATACAGCGATTATCGATATATTGGTCAGAAATTGGATACATGACATTCTACGATACAACTGTTGAAACGATTAAAAAAAAAAAAAATTAGAAAAAATACTGTTTAAGTCATTTATTAAACAGTGACACCTTTTCTGTGCAACATTGCTGTAAAATATAAATCTACTGCAAATTGTGCCCCTGCTTATATAGAGGAAACAAACCACGACCACTGATATCACTTTGAGAGATCATGATGACGGGCACCCTTAATTTCTTTAAAGTTTTAAATCTTTAAAAAAAAAAAATAAATAAAAAGTGCCGTAGGTGTCAGCAGTTGAGCTTGGAGTGGGGCAATGATAAAACTGGTGGGTCTTTTCTTTGTATATGACCTTTGTTGCTTGGTTTGAGCACTTCCGCCATCTGCTTCAGCATTTAAGATGTCAGACTTGCTCAGTCACAGTCTTCCTCACCTTAAAAACAACAAAATAAAACAAAAAATATTAGCTACTTCATAGTGTTTGAGTTGAAATCCTGATTTTTTTTGTGTTGGAAGTATTGAATTAAAAAAATATATGAATTGAATGTATAGAAATTAAAATTCAATAAATACCTATTTTTAATATGTAGGCTACATTAATTATCATGCACATCACTTTATATATCTTGGAACCTATTCAAACCATTTTTATAGCTTATTGTATCAAAATGACAGTAATAACAGTTTGTGTAGTAAACTAGATGGAAAGTGGTTCTGAAATAACATCAAATAAATCGGTAAATTCATGTGGGCTTGTTCGATATTCATTTTCATCCAGTTTAGGGTCCTGGTTTATTTTATATTATTCAACATCAAATGTCATCAAAATAATACATGTAAATTAAAAAGTCAATTACATTGCAAAACTTTCTTACCTCAAGTGATGAAAGCGAAGCTCACAAACTCCGGTGTCCACTACGTCACCAGCTCCCAGTGAAACTTATTTTTCTTAGACAATTCTTGCATACAGCAAAGTCCTTGTTCACCTTACTTCCTTTCTTGTTGGTGTAAAATCTAAAATGTGTCCCCATGTGTGATTTGTAGCAATATTTTTCTCATTTTTTCCTCCACCGTTCTCACGGAGCTTTTTTATTTTTTCAACCCACTTGGAGCTACCTCTCCTTCTCTAGACAACTTGTGCGCACTTTACCCTCACCGCCACTTCTGAGCGCCCCTAGTGGACCGCCAAGGAATTGCTCAACAAACATTGAGCAGTTTACAGCATCCATACTCCATTGTATGGCCAATATGTTAAATAAAAGTATCGATACTTGGCGGGAGCATATCGATAACCCATCGGGTTGCAAAATATCGCGATATATCGCTGTATCGAGATATTGTCACACTCTTAACTGGTATAGTGCTTTTTCAAGTAAATGTAGGGGAACGCATTCCCCCGCCTCTCCTGCTTTCTGACCAGTGAGCTGACAGAACAATGGCAGTCCCGTTCATCTCATAGGTTGAGGAGGTACTGTCGCTTGCAATAAGGAAAACTGAAGACAACATAAGAGTGAGGGAGATAAAAGGTTTGAGTGAAGCACGAGTAAAAAGCACGTTCAAAATAGTGATCGTATCTTGTTCTTCTCTGTGTACTTTATTTTCACTTTTTGCATTATATTTTTGTGTTCTGTCAATTTCGTTTGCATTTCCACATTATATCTGGAGTGATCATTCGTGAAATTGTTATTGCTGAGGGGACTTGGAACGCAGCTAAATTGTTAAAAAAAAAAAAAAAAAAAAAGTTTACCTCAGCGTTAATGTTTGGACATTTAAAAAAAAATGTATTAAGAAAGTAAGATGAAATTATTAAAATAAATAAATAGATTAAAAAAAAAAAAAAAAAAAAAAAAACGGTCCAAAAAAAACCGACACACACACAAAAGGCTCATGACCTTAAGGGTTATATTATACAGTTTTAGATTTAGCATGACAGATGTTAATGCCATTCTAGTATTTTAGATTTAGCATGACAGATGTTAATGTCATTCTAGTATTTTTAAAAATACATTGCTGATAACGATTGTTTTCATGTGCTTATATGACTCAAATATGTACCTAATTAATTCAGTTTTGAGTAAAATTATTATATAATTATGAAGGAGGATATTTGTTTTTGCTGAATGCATAGTTGCTTGGGTGGGAAAAACTCACAAACACGATGGCAGGCAGTGAAGACATGACGAAAACTTAGCGGGCACCATTTCCGATATATAAACACTGAAGACCAGAGGAGGTTTAGAGAGGATCTTAAAACAAAATAAATGTACTCAAAGCCCTACGCTTATTTAGTTTCAAGGAATGTCAGGTCATTTTATATTGCGACGCACGAAACTGTAGTTTTGCTAAAAACGGACTGTACACAATGAAAATTTTACTTCATTTATTCATTTATTTGAAATTTCAAAGTAGTATACCCATATGTATATATAGTGCTTTTCAAAACATGAAATGTTGTTCATAATGCTTCATAATAATTGTTAAATTGTAGATGTAGTTGTTAACTAACCCCGTATTGCATAGATGCATACATGTGAAAACGTTTCCGGATTATAATTTCCAATATGCTGTACCCCTTTCCATATTCAAATGCAGATTTATTGAACGTACTTAATACAACAACATCAAATTGTTATTAAAAATAAATACCGTAATTTCCCGAATATAACGCACACTTTTTTTCCCCAAAATCAACTTGTAAACTCATGGTGCGCATTATAAACGGGTACATGGATGGAGACAGAAATATATATGTATTACATATATATATAAACCGATTTTTTTTCATTGACACGGCCACGTTGTGTTGAAGAAACGTATGCGGCGACCCGTTGCCGACCATTACGGTACGTGACGTCACCGTTTTGTTTCGGTAATACTTCACTCTAATCGGCCGAATGATTTCGTCTGTGTTAAATTCTGCTTTTTTCACTCTTCATAAAGCACAGAATTTAGTTTCTTGAACTCATTTGAGTCGACGTTTATTGCAGCTCCGCAATTCGGACCATAACAAATGTAAGGACACACACTTCCTGTGTCCGTCAACTATATCGGTCCCTCGGGAAACTCAACCCCAAATAACAATAGTTCCTTTTGTTACTGTCGAGTTGACAGCTATGAGCTCTCACGGATTTCCGACTTACGTTCTCACTTTCATTTTACCGTATCAATCCATAGAAGAAACATTTATTCATCATGAGGAAACGAGCAAGTTATACAGCAGCCTTTAAAAGAAAAGTCACATCTGTTTTGTTTTCTCCTCGATTCTGGTAAGTTGGAGAAGTTGTCAAATCATATTATTACCGTAAATATTGTCAGTTTACGGTAATGTTTTGAACTACCAATGTGCTATGCTTGTGCTGAGTTTCACCAGTCAGTAAAATGACATCTCTGTATCTGTACACAAGCTCTGTTTTCTTCTAAAATTAGGGTGCGCGTTATAAACGGGTACAATAATTTTCCCTAGATTTTACAAGTAAATTTGGGGTGCGCGTTATACACGGGTGCGCCTTATATTCGGGAAATTACGGTAAATAGATAATACAATAACAATACTGCAAGTGTGTATTTTAATAGAGAAGACGTGCCGGTCAAACAACTTCATGTATTGCAGTTCAGTGTATGCCGAACGGGGTAAATCTACAATTAGAGCTATAAATTAGAAGTATAAGCAATATGAAACACTTTTGAGCAACATTCAATGTGTGGGAAAACGCTAATCATATGGGTATATCAATCTGACAGAGCACCGGGTTTAATCTGAATGCACACAAAAATATTTTCGTGAGAATTTGAAAAAAAATAATAATAATAATTCAGGCCTCCCATGATTCCTACAACCGACCACAGAGCAAGAGTGAACCATCTACCTTGCGAAATCCTCTTCCAAACGTGGAAAACAATCATACTACAGGTAAAATACGCTCTGTCTAGCCACACGCTAACATGAGAGAAATGTAAACATTGACGTCACAAAAGATCCTTCTTTTGGCCAACACTATAATAAACATACATGGAATTTGTCTTTGATAGTTTAAGCCACTCTAGTAATACAAGGAACTAGCCACAATGATGAAAGGTACATTTAGCAATGTAATGATACAACTGGAGTTACTGATGGTGCAGTGGTAGTACATCCACCCGATTTCGGTGCAAGCAGCTGGGATGATTTCCACTCAGTGGTAGTGTGATTATGAGTGTGAATGTTTGCTTGTGTGTGTGTTCTCTATGACGGACTGATGACCAATTTAGGGTGTAGTCTGCCTTTCGCCCGAAGTCAACTGGGATAGGCTCCAGCACGTCGGGATCCTGAAAATGATAAGCGGTGTTGAAAATGAATGGATGGAGGATACAATTGGTGTGTTCTTCTACTTAGCAAGTTTTCTCTTGCGCATATTAGTGAAGACGCCCAAGGCATGAAAATGACAAAAACAGTTAGTGTGCTGGAAATAGCGCCATCTCTGCCTTCACTTTTTCCCTTTTCATTACACTGAAATATCTGAAAGTTGTATGATTGAAACAAATTTAAACTCAGTACTATCGCTGGTCTGATCAGTTGCAATATGGGTGTTGAGTAGCAAAAGAAAGTCCCTTCAGCCTGCTTCACATCTGTTTGTGTTATTAAAGCAAATCTTTCACAATGGGCCCATACATGTTCACTGCACACTTCCTGTTCCCCCTCACACTCCGTGCATACTTCTCCTTTTAGACTTCACGCTTCCTGTTTTTATGTACTTTTCGTAACTTGGTATGAAAATAAATTAGCCCCGTGTCAGTACGTTTATCACGAACAGATGTGTAAGAATGACCATGTTGTGAACACAGCGTTCCAAGCTGAAGACAAACTACTGTCATTCAAGAAGAACAGTATTCATCTTCTTAGCAAATGTTTAAACTGTGATTAAAAGAGTATGATCATGTTGCTTTTCAAGGGAATTGTTGCAAGCAATGATTGTAGTTTTTTAGGATGCAAATTACAAGTTCCCCAATCATGACCATTATCAAATGTTTTAGTGAACTATGGCATCTCAGCCATTGAGAGTTTACGGTAAAATTTACAAACTACAAGTTCAGTGTGTTGTATGGATCTCAAAATGATTCAAGATCTCTTCACAGAATACTATATGTTAAATAGTATATGGGGCTGAAGCCTCTTTTCAGAATTCGAGACTAATCTGAATGATACAGGACACACTTCAAAAGGCATTTAAAAGGACACTCCAGTGGAAGTTAACATTAATAAATCACTTAATTGTGTCACTGAAAATAGTCTTGGTAACAATCATGCAATATCTGAATTAATTAGTTAATTAATTAAAAAGAAAAAAAAAAAAAAAGAAAGAAAAAAAAAAAACGATATGTTTAATAAGGCTTCAAAATGGTGAAAAATAAAGGTCTCAGACGCAATAGGCATGTCAGCTGACTCTGCTCAAACCACACCCCACTCAAGTGCCAAATGTCTACTGGTTACTACAACTTGTCACAACGTGGATGATACTTTGCGTAGATGTTTCCCATATCTACAGAACACATCTACCATGCCCACGAAGCTTTGCGAATGCGAAAAGAAGCATCTTACTCATCAGCGGGGCTGAGCAAGAGCGAAACAGCTGGCCAGCGAGCAGGTAGTGGCCCGGGAAGCCAGAATGCAAGCGGCTTATGCAGCAGTTGCCTTCAGTAGATGCGTACAGTCATTTACAATTCGCTTGAAATATATTGGGCCCTTGGCAATGTTGGAACCCACTGTATGCATCCATATCCCCACCGTGGGGATGTTGCAGTGTTGCTCACGGTTGACCATCTGCTACGCTGTGCAATATTATGCAATGCCCCCATTACATAGCCGACAACAATGCATCACTATTATCCACTGCTGTACGAGAAACCGCTGCTTTCGACTTTGATTAGCGGAACAGCTTGATGGTGAAGTAAATGAGGGAGCTCCAGTTATGCCTGTTAAATTAAGCCACTGACCACTTGGTGAAGTTCTAATAAAGCATAAATGGTGTATGAAAAAGTATCTGAACCTTTTGGAATTTCTCACATTTCTACATAAAATCACCATCAAATGTGATCTGATCTTTGTCAAAATCCCACAGATGAAATAACTGTCTGCTTTAACTAAAACCACCGAAACATTTATAGGTTTTCATATTTTAATGAGAATAGCATGCAAACAATGACAGAAGGTGGGAAAATAAGTAAGTTTTTATAAAGCTAGGAAAGAATTAAAAAAAAAAAAAAAAACATCTTTAAAAGTCTGGATGTTCATCATTCGACAGCCAGAGAAGTTGTCTACAAATGGAGAGAGTTTGGCACTGCTGCTTCTCTCCCAAGGAGTGTCCGTCCACCAAAGATGACGCCAAGAGTTCAGCGTAGAATACTCAGAGAGTTAAAAAAAAAAAAAAAAAAAACTCGAGTGTCAACTAAAGATTTATTGAAATTATTGGCACAATCCAATATCTCTGTGCACACATCAACTATACTAGTATGTAAAACTATGGCCAAGAATAGTGTTCATGGAAAGACTCCACGGAGGAAGCCACTGCTGTCAAAAAGAAACATTGTTGCTCGTTTAATGTTCGCAAAAAGGCACTTGGACACTCCACAGAAGTTTTGGCAAAATACTTTGTGGACTGATGAAACCAAAGTGGAATTGTTTGGGAGTAACATACAATGTCATGTGTGGAGGAAAATTGGAACAGCTCACCAACATCAACAGCTCATCCCACCGTGAAGCATAGTGGAGGGAGCATCATGATTTGGGGCAGTTTTGCTGCCTCGGGGCATGGACAACTTGCAGTCATTAATGGACGAATAAATTCAAAAGTTTATCAGGATGTTTTGCAGGAAAACGTAAGGCTGTCTGTCAGACAGTTGAAGCTAAAAAGAGGAGGGATGCTGAAACAAGACAATTATCCAAAACACAGAAGTAAATCAACTTCAAAATGGTTTCAGAAGAACAAAATATACGTTCTAGAGGGGCCAAGTCAAAGAGCAGACTTGAAGCCTATTGAGATGCTGTGGCATAACCAAAAGACAGCAATTCATGCCAGACATCCCAGGAATCTGACAAAACTACAGCAGTTTTGTAGAGAAGAATGGGCTAAGATTAATCCTGATCTATGTGCCAGACTGATCTGCCGCTAAATTGAGCATCTGGTTGAAGTTAGTGCTGCCAAAGGGGGGGGGGCACAAAATATTAAATGTGATAGTGCACTTACTTATTTTTCCCCCTTCTGTCATTGTTTGCATACTATCCTTATTAAAATATGAAAACCTATAAATGTTTGGGTGGTTTTATTTACAGTTATTTCATCTGTGTTATTTTGACAAAGATCCATCCATCCATCCATCCATTATCTTCCGCTTGTTCCGGGGTTGGGTCGCGGGGGCAGCAGCTTCAACAGGGAAGCCCAGACTTCCCTCTCCCCAGCCTTCAACCAGCTCCTCCGGCGGGATCCCAAGGCGTTCCCAGGCCAGCCGAGAGACATAGTCTCTCCAGCGTGTCCTGGGTCGTCCCCGGGGCCTCCCGCCGGTGGGACATGCCCGGAACACCTCTCCAGGGAGGCGTCCGGGAGGCATCCGAACCAGATGCCCGAGCCACCTCAGCTGGCTCCTCTCTACGCGGAGGAGTAGCGGCTCGACGCCGAGTCCCTCCCGGATGACCGAGCTTCTCATCCTATCTCTAAGGGAGAGCCCGGACACCCTGCGGAGGAAACTCATTTCGGCCGCTTGTATCCGGGATCTTGTTCTTTCGGTCACGACCCAAAGCTCGTGACCATAGGTGAGGGTAGGAACGTAGATCGACTGGTAAATCGAGAGCTTTGCCTTTTGGCTCAGCTCCTTCTTCACCACTACGGACCGGTGCAGAGTTCGCATTACTGCAGACGCCGCACCGATTCGCCTGTCGATCTCCCGCTCCCTCCTACCGTCACTCGTGAACAAGACCCCAAGATACTTGAACTCCTCCACTTGGGGCAGGATCTCATCCCCGACCCGGAGAGGGCACTCCACCTTTTTCCGACTGAGGACCATGGTCTCGGATTTGGAGGTGCTGGTCTTCATCCCAACCGCTTCACACTCAGCTGCGAACCGCTCCAGTGAGAGTTGGAGGTCACGGCTTGATGAAGCCAACAGCACTAAATCATCTGCAAAAAGCAGAGATTCAATGCTGAGGTCACCAAACCGGACCCCCTCAACGCTTCGGCTGCGCCTAGAAATTCTGTCCATAAAAATTATGAACAAAATCGGTGACAAAGGGCAGCCTTGGCGGAGTCCAACCCTCACTGGGAACGAATTCGACTTACTGCCGGCAATGCGGACCAGACTCTGACACCGGTCGTACAGGGACCGAACAGCTCTTACCAAGGGGCTCGGTACCCCGTACTCCCGGAGCACCCTCCACAGGATTCCCCTAGGCACACGGTCGAATGCCTTCTCCAAATCCACAAAACACATGTAGACTGGTTGGGCGAACTTCCATGCACCCTCGAGGACCCTGCTGAGGGTGTAGAGCTGGTCCACTGTTCCACGGCCGGGACGAAGACCACACTGCTCCTCCTGAATCCGAGATTCGACTTCCCGACGGACCCTCCTCTCCAGCACCCCTGAATAGACTTTACCGGGGAGGCTGAGGAGTGTGATTCCTCTATAATTGGAACACACCCTCCGGTCCTCCTTTTTAAAAAGGGGGACCACCACCCCAGTCTGCCAATCCAGAGGCACTGTCCCCGATGTCCACGCGATGTTGTAGAGGCGTGTCAGCCATGACAGCCCTACAACATCCAGAGCCCCTAGGAACTCCGGGCGGATCTCATCCACCCCCGGGGCCTTGCCACCGAGGAGCCCACCAACCGCCTCAGCGACTTCAACCCCAGAGATCGAAGAGCCCACCTCAGAGTCCCCAGACTCTGCTTCCTCAAAGGAAGGCGTGTCGTTGGAATTGAGGAGGGCTTCGAAGTATTCTCTCCACCGACTCACGACGTCCCGAGTCGAGGTCAGCAGTACACCATCTTCACTATACACGGTGTTAATAGTGCACTGCTTTCCTCTCCTCAGACGCCGGATGGTGGACCAGAATTTCCTCGAAGCCGTCCGGAAGTCGTTTTCCATGGCCTCACCGAACTCCTCCCATGTCCGAGTTTTTGCCTCGGCGACTGCCGAGGCCGCAGTCCGCTTGGCCAGCCGGTACCTGTCAGCTGCCTCCGGAGTCCCACAGGCCAAAAAGGCCCGATAGGCCTCCTTCTTCAGCTTGACGGCATCCCTTACCGCTGGTGTCCACCAGCGGGTTCGGGGATTGCCGCCACAACAGGCACCAACCACCTTACGGCCACAGCTCCGATAGGCCGCCTCAACAATGGAGGTGCGGAACATGGCCCACTCGGACTCAATGACCCCCACCTCCCCCGGGACAAGGGAGAAGTTCTGCCGGAGGTGGGTGTTGAAACTCTTTCTGACAGGGGATTCTGCCAGACGTTCCCAGCAGACCCTCACAATACGTTTGGGCCTGCCAGGTCTGGCCAGCATCTTCCCCCGCCATCGGAGCCAACACACCACCAGGTGGTGATCGGTTGACAGCTCCGCCCCTCTCTTCACCCGAGTGTCCAAAACATGCGGCCGCAAGTCCGATGACACGATTACGAAGTCGATCTTTGAACTGCGGCCTAGGGTGTCCTGGTGACAAGTGCACATATGGACACCCCTATGTTTGAACATGGTGTTCGTTATAGATAAACCATGACGAGCACAGAAGTCCAATAACAGAACACCAATCGGGTTCTGATCGGGAAGGCCGTTCCTCCCAATCACGCCCCTCCAGGTCTCACTGTCATTGCCCACGTGAGCGTTGAAGTCCCCCAGTAGAACGAGGGAGTCCCCAGAGGGGGCGCTCTCTAGCACACCCTCCAAGGACTCCAAAAAGGGTGGGTATTCTGAACTGCTGTTCGGTGCATAAGCGCAAACAACAGTTAGAACCTGTCCTCCCACCCGAAGGCGGAGGGAGGCTACCCTCTCGTCTACCGGGGTAAACCCCAACGTACAGGCGCCAAGCCGGGGGGCAATAAGTATGCCCACACCTGCCCGGCGCCTCTCACCATGGGCAACTCCAGAGTGGAAGAGAGTCCAACCCCTCTCGAGAGGATTGGTACCAGAACCCAAGCTGTGTGTGGAGGAGAGTCCGACTATATCTAGTCGGAACTTCTCTGCCTCACACACCAGCTCAGGCTCCTTCCCTGCCAGAGAGGTGACATTCCATGTCCCAAGAGTTAGCTTCAGCAGCTGGGGGTCGGACCGCCAAGGCCCCCGCCTTTGGCTGCCGCCCAACTCCCTACGCACCTGACCCCTTTGGCCCCTCCCACAGGTGGTGAGCCCATGGGAAGGGGAACCCACGTTGCCTTTTCGGGCTGAGCCCGGC
The DNA here is from genome assembly GCF_030265065.1 of Corythoichthys intestinalis. Classification (NCBI taxonomy): domain Eukaryota; kingdom Metazoa; phylum Chordata; class Actinopteri; order Syngnathiformes; family Syngnathidae; genus Corythoichthys; species Corythoichthys intestinalis. Next base: position 40,832,619 of record NC_080400.1, read on the forward strand.
CGGGCCCCATGGGGACAGGCCCGGCCACCAGACGCTTGCCTTCAAGCCCCACCTCCAGGCCTGGCTCCAGAGGGGGGCCCCGGTAACCCGCGTCCGGGCAAGGGAAACTGGGGTTCATTAATGTTGCTCATCATAAGAGGTCTTTTTGAGCCATACTTTGTCTGGCCTCTCACCTAGGACCTGTTTGCCATGGGTGACCCTACCAGGGGCTTAAAGCCCCAGACAACATAGCTCCTAGGATCATTGAGACACGCAAACCCCTCCACCACGATAAGGTGATGACTCATTTCATCTGTGTTATTTTGACAAAGATCAAATCACATTTGATGGTGATTTTATGCAGAAATGTGAAGAATTCCGAAAGGTGCTTTTTCATACCACCAACGCTTATAAAGCAACAGTTTGACGTGACATCACCCGAACCGCTTTTTAGGCCCACCCAAAAGATCCAGACAGCTCTCACAAAGAAAAAGAGATTGAGATTCAGCACTCATTTGTTCTCAGCATGTGCGCATGTTTTCAGCAATTATCTTTAAATTTGTGCCCCTTTAAGAAATACAGCAAATCATTTAAGAACAACTTGTTTTTATTATTTAATGACTCATTACAATGTGTACGATTTTTAATGATCAAATATTTCAATATTAATATCAAATAATGAAACATATATTTCCTGATATACCTGTTGTTACTTTGCTACTGTGAAAATAATTATTTTGTAATAATAATAAAAACAATAGTAATAAAACTACATACCTAGAAGAAGTCTGGTTTACTTAAAATTTTGAGTTTAACCGATAACTTTTTTTGTTTGTTTTTGGTTTTCATCAAATCCGACTTGTTTTCAGTATTCAGATATCATTTTATCAGTAAAGTTTGCAAACTTAAAGCGTTGAGTTCAAGCTGCATAATAGAAGACAATTTTTCAGCTTAGACGCATATTTTCCCCATCAAAACTAAAAAATTTAAGCACAGATTTGAAAATTGTACTTCAGCCAGTTTTATTTCATTTTATTTATGAAACACTTAATGGCCAAGTACATGCTTGATTTGTTGGATCCCTATGAAACATCTAGACCCCTAAGGTCGTCTGAAACCGGTCTCCTATACTGGTATGTTCCAAGAACAAGAACCAAGCAGGGTGAGGCACCATTTAGTTATTATGCTCCTCACCTCTGGAACAAATTACCTGAAGGTCTGAAGTGTGCTAAAACTGTTAGCTCCATTAAATCCGGGCTAAAAACGCTTTTGTTTATCACAGCATATCCATAACTGTCTACATATTTCAAACTTCAAGCTATTTGCTTTTTATTCTTTTTCTGCTTTATTTCCATTTCGGATTTCAATTAAATGTGATTTTCAAGTCTAATTTTATTTCCTGTTTCGATTGCGTGTGTTTTAACATTCTTTTGATTTAATGTCATTTTTATGACCTTCATGTGATGTAAAGCACTTTGAATTGCCTTGTGTTGAATTGTGCCACACAAATACATTTGCCTTGCCTTGCCATATTTTACAGTGTATTGAGATCAGGGCCAAATAATCAAATCTGCTCCGTGAATACAGTGTGTGCAATGGGTTTAATGTGATGAGAATAACATAATGTTTTGTGTTTCTAATTTATTGAATTTTTAAAAAAAAAAGTATTTATTTATGTATTTTATTTTTTAATTTAAAGAGCATACGACAGGAGAAAAAAAGTCTTAAATAGCATTATTATGTGAATTAGAATCATATTTTGAGACGATTCGACTATATACAAGAATTCAGCAAAGCGCAGATGACGAGAAATTAGTCTTTTAATCTGCCGGTTAGCCACGGCTACCATTATAGGGCTCTAGCGTCCCCAACAGGTGGATGACGTCAGCGGGAGATTGGGCTCATCGGTTTTACTATTCAGCCCATTGAGGGGGAATTATTCAGAACGAGGAAAACGCGACGAAGAGAGCCGCAAAATGTCATTGTTTCAGTCTCTCTACTCCAATATTTTTACAGGATATTCTTTTTATCTGACTATTTTTCCCCAATAGCTAAATAAATGCCTTGAGAAGGACCAGTCAGCCCGTCGAGGGAGAACTATACACAACGAGGAAAACGCGACGAAAAGAGCTGCAAAATGTCATTGTTTCTGTCTCTTTACTTATTTTAATCTTTATTTTTACAGGATATTCTTTTTATCCAAGTATTTTCCCCAATTGCTAAATAAATGGCATGGTCATGACAAATAACAGCCTTGTGCTAAATGGAATATGAAATAATAAAAATGCACTTATTCAGGACGACATGGCAAAATTACTCCATAATGGTCAAAACTGTCGACTTCACCTTTACTGTCGCACCTCCCGAACGATATTTTATGACACATAAATCGGACATATGTCATTTCCCTTACCCGGCTTCGGAGAATGTAAACAAATCAAGAGGCGTGACAGCTAGCCGACATGCTAACCCGAACCGAGTGATATTTCAAAGTCTTCGAAGCGGAAAATCACACATACTGTAACTAGCCCGGATTATTGACGATTATTGACGGACTATACGACGACTGGGTTGTCGATTGTCTTCGGGGATCGGCAAACCACCCGGCGGAGAGCAATTTACAGTTCGTTCCTCAGAGGAGGGCGGCTGCAGTTGTTTTGCAGCTAACGTGCAGCTGATGTGCACGAGGAGAGCTTTTTACATGCCTATCAATCATCAAACGTAAGTAGTCCGTTATTTAAAGAAAGTTTGTAGTGTTTACTTTGTAATCGCTGTATTAATATTTGACATAATACAAAACAAGATGTTTACTCACTTCCTCGTAAGTCCAATGGTCCCACAGTAGTAGGGCTTGGCCAATATCCACGGTGAATGTGAACCTTTTGAAACTCCAAAAAGGCGCACAAGCCTCTCCCTCATAAAGCAAGATTTTTCTGCAGTCGTTTGGCTGGCGTGATGCGAAAAATAAACGTATTAATCCGCAAAATCAGCTGAATCATTAGTCCTCATACACAACAGTACGGCTGTTTAGTGAAGAGGACGCCTTCACCCGTACACATCACAGGCCTCCTCCTCAATGCAAGACCGAAGCCGGAAGTCACTCATTTTCATGGCGCGGGATTCAAAAAACTAAATAAATATAGCGATCGCATCCACACACATCCAAGCAGTCTATATCATTCAGGAGCATAAAATACAGCGTATATTATGAAATAAACATGCTTTTTCGTGTCACATGCACTTTAAAATTTGTATACTGTGGCAAGGTGGATGACTGATCAGTACATCACCTCACATTTCTGATATCAATTCCAGGCTTTGGCCTTCCTGTGTGTATTTTGCATGTTCTCCCCTTTTCAGCAGACAATTTCTTTGAGTACTCACATGTTAATAGCATGCTTGCATTGTACGTTGATGGAACACCATAAACATTGTCAGTAGGTTTGAATGTGAGTGTGATGGCTTGTTTGTCTGTTTGTGCCCAGTTGTTACCTAAAAATCAGTTTAGGGTGTATCGCGTCTGTTGCCCATGGTTAGCTGGGAAAGGCCATGGCATCCCTGTGACCGTGGACTGTCAACAGTCAAATTTGTGCACGAAATATTTATACTATTTGCAGCTAAACTCAGGTCACTGAATGCAATGCTAGTGTCAGAATACAGAAATTGGCTCTAGTGTGGGTGGCACGTCCAACTAGTTTTCTTCTTCTGCTGATTAAAGCCTGTCATATTAACTATGCAGAAATATCAATCATCAGTGTGCATTTTAAACTCTAACCACACCTTTGGAATTCCGAATTGCATTGATTTCATGTGACCATCGGTCCATTTCCTCAGACTCTCGGTACACGAAACACCAACATTGGTGTGGAGGCCAAGGCTTATCTTGATGCCCTATTTTCATGCCAATATAAGCTTCGTATGATCTTTTAATGAACATAGTATGTCTTTCAGCATATACTCTCCGCAAATGTAGCAAAATACATTTAGACCATTTTTACACTTACTCCATCGTTCCGCCATTATTTTAACCCAAAGAAAGCAGTGTATAACCATAATTCTAAAGATCTGGAAAAAAATACATCCAATTAGGAAAAAACATTATCAAATTTGAAATCAGCTGGTTGTGATCTAGAAATGACTAAAAAACCTCATGCACTAACAAAATGTTTTTCTTTATAGGCCTGTGTTATGAATGAATATGCATACTGTATATCCATCTAAAATGTATGATTTCTTATACTGTGATGTATTGTCCCAGCAAGGCAAGACTGCTGAAGGCGTAGTAGTTCAGCTGCTTCCTTTCAGTGCTAAAATCAGCAATGAACTTGTGACTGCCGAGCCAACTCATGACACAGCACACACATCTTAACCTGGAGAACAATAGACACCTCTGTTACGGAGCTTTCGCGCGCATATGGTCATACAGTACTGTACGTGTACAGCTATGTTTAAACAGGTGGACTGAATATTTAGCGGTTAGAGGTGTGTTTGGTGTACGTGTGGTAAGTGTGTGTGTGGGTGCGTGCACTTAATAGGAGAAAAGGAATTACTTTTGAGTATGTGTGTTCTTGGCGGCATTCCCAGGAATACAAAGTGTCACCAGCAGTACAGCAGCAGAATTCCTTCTCATGAAAATAAGCATCATGGAAAAGCAGAGGAGAGCCACATGAGCTAAATTACAAGCTTTACCTTTTCCTATATGCAATGGAAGAAAGCAGCTCAGTCAGCAAAATTGGCATTAATTGTCTTTTCAAACTGCATATGATTTGAGTCACGTCACGAAAGAAAATGCATTCATTGTCCTGTCAAATTTTCATTCACACATCGAGTTCGTGGTTTGTCTTTAGAGTGTTCAAGTTCTCGTTCTTTCCCACACCCTTCACTTCCACGCTTGAAAGTAAGATGTTTCGAAAGTCAACAATCAATAACCATGTTGGCTAAATATATTGTTTCACAAATAAATATTGATCAATAGAATACCATGGATCTCACACACTGTTTACTTCAGTCCAAGTGTTATATTTAGATCTCTCTTTATGAGTTATGTATATCAATCATGGCAGACGTTGTCTAGGGGATGTATTTTTATTTTCATTCTTTGGAACCCATGTGTTATATTTAGATCTCTGTTTATCAGTTATATCAATCATGGCAGATGTTGCCTGGTGGATGTATTTTTATTTTTATTCTTTGGAACCCTTGTAATTTCATCACTGTCCAAGTAACTGTGTGAGGGGCGTGGCATCCCTATAATTTTGGGATTTTAATTGCAGTGCCGCCATCTAGGTCATATTTCATGTGAAGTATTTTCAGGTTTCATGGTTTTTGCTCAAGGTAATTGCACTAAATTACACATCATTGTACAGCTGACCAGGATGTTGCCTTTTTCTTCGTGTGTATGGTAAATAACACAGAATCATATATTTACACTTACTTTATCAACCATATTGCTCTGCACCCAAATGGGATTTGTTACACTGTGAGCTAGTTCTTACAGCAAGAGTGCTTTGCTAAGGGCACATCAAAACACCCAACTGGAGTCCCGTTTCATGATATGCTTCTGTTGCTGCTTGGAACAGCATTTTTCTCATTCTGTAATCATAGCACAGCTCTATAATATGAGTGTTATACAAAGGTATAGATTAATTTATTTATTACCAGTCCCAAATATTCTAGCTATTTTGGATGACTTCTTTGTTGGTTCATATAATAAAATGACTCTGCTCCTCTGCAAAAGCAAAGTGCATAACGACCAGATGGAAGGACACATTGTCAAGGCAATCAAACACCTTTTAGGTGAATATGAAGTTGGTCTATGACCTCAAAAATATATAAAAGGATAGAAACTCCCACAGACAAACAAACTTCAAAGCCTTGTCAAAAATCCTCTCAGAAAAGTGGAAGCTGACGTAGTGCTAAATATATCTTTTTAACTTCCTGACGCTGATACTGGCAAATATCTAAATATTTGTCTTCATATAAAAGTTCAGTAAAAGTGGCTTATGGCTGTAAGAGATGGAAACATGTCACAGTGGCAAAGCAGATTTTACTAAATTGCCACACTTTTTATGGGAAGTGGTTTTGCAGCGTGATGTGGGTTGAAGTTTGGACTGACGACAGAAAGAAAGAGGAAGCTCATGACGTGGAATCATTGTTGTTTGGCTTTGTGGTCAAATGATATGTCAACAAGCAAGATAAGATCAGGATTTTTTTCATACCTGTTTGCTCCATGCTGCCAGCCAAATGAAGCGTAGTCATTGTGCATGCTAGTTTTGTTATTCACGGTCACCATTCAGATCCGTCAAATGTTTGAACTGCATCAAGTAAAGCATAACACACAGAGAAACACAAACCCATAGCAACTCATGAACATAGCCTTTGTTATTTACCCTAGAATTTAAAAAATGCTTTGTTTGCCAAGGAAGGAATCTTGACATTCAGGCAGGGAGGCCTATTTAACCTGTTCATTCACTCTGTGGTTGCATTGGCATAATTATATCTTTTGTATCATCCATCCATTTTAAATAACATTCGTCTTGTTCTTGATCACACAGAGCTGCAGCCTATCCCAGCAGACTTTGACTGAAATCCTGGACTGATCACCTATTACTCACAGGGCACATAGAGAAAAACAACTATTCATACTCACATTCACACTGTTCCTGAGTGTGAATTAAACCCACATTGCTTGATTATAAATCAAGTATGTAACCACTTTACAGTGCTATATGCGACAGTCTCTTGAACCATGTAGTACAATTTAATCTCAAAGGAAGTGGTGAGTCGGAAGGTAAAGAAGTTGGTCAGGCCCAAGAAAGAATGGCTGCTACATTAGTTAATTAAATGTTGCTTAGACACTGGTTAACGTTAATAAAAGCATCACGTTCATCAATGTACTTAGTACATCTGATCAAACAGTGATCAATATTATGAATGGTTGCCTGGATTCAGTTGCAAGAGTACCGTGTGATAATATACACACTGGGATTCATCATTAGACACAAAACAAATGAACACAGATTTTAGTTATTTCCATCTTAGCTAAAAAAAGAAAAAACACAATTTTTCCTTTTAATGTTACACACACTCCAACGTACAGATGAATGAAAATAAGATAAGGACATGGAAAGGTAGTAGCCTGATTAAACATTTCATGGCTAACACATACACAACATGGAAACTGGTGGGAGTTGAAGTCTTTTTGCAAACATGGTAAACATCCATTCCAGCAGAAAGTTCACTCATGAACCTCCTGGCCCACTTACCTCTGGATAAGCACAGGGTTAAGGCCGAGTTATGCTTTTGCGGCAGACCTGCGCCGTCAAAGCAGGCCCAATTTACGACCCTCCGCCGTAGCCTTTCGTTCACTTCAAGATTTGTGCGGCGTCAGCTCATGGTGACTTGGAGCAAATGGACTGTGATTAGTCCGCTCAGACTGTTGTTTCCGGTTCAGCGCAAAGTCGCCGCCATTTTCAAACATTGTTTTGCTACATGCAAAAATGGACCAAGCTGACGTGAGTATCATCGAAGAGAAAGTCGTCAAGACATTATAAGGATTGCCAAATGGAAAAGTCAGCGGTTGCATAAAAAAATGGAAGAACCACCGAGACAAGTATGTGTGTCTTCGGAAGAGAACCGAATGGCTACCCGAAGTGGTGGCCCAGTCTGCCAAAAACTGCCAGCCTTTTATCACTTTATGTCATCTTTTTGGTTGGTGCACTTCATTTTTTATTGTGTACATATGTTTGCTGTGAGTCTGTGACTTACAGTATTTACATGCCACACTTCAAGTACATGAAGAATAAGAATCAGGTTTGGTGTCAAAAGAGGTTTTTTTTGTTTTGTTTAATTTTCAATAAGATGGTTCACACACTTGATACATCATCACTGATTGAGAGTGCCTCGGTGCTTTTTTGATAACGTGTTTACCATCGAAGCTTCCAACGCAGTTTGGTAAGTAGGACACGGCAAAGAAATCGGACAAAACGCTGGACAACGCAGCTTGCTGGCTTCTAATGCAACCATCTTCTGCGTCGCTTGCGCCTCAACATTTGTATTTTAATAGCCCCGGATGGGGGGGAGAAGAAGAGGAGTTGATGATGGCTTTCCCCACTTTATTGTGGCAACAATAAAATAAACAACAAAATAATAGCGGGCTGCCGCATCATGCGGCCGTTAACGCTCGCTTTCTCATGTTCTTTCCACTCACTTCCCGCTATGTCACCGCTCCCCAGTCTGATCGCCTCCTAAAGGACCAGCGCTTAGTTACGGACATTACAGTATGATCAACATTTGATGTTCCGTGTTGATGAGCTGAAGATCCACATTCAAGTGTTGCTGTGTAACCGGAAGAAAACCAGTAGAAGTCAACAAGAGTCCCCTCAAACCGTACAAACAAAACGCCACACCCCTCTAGTGGGTTGGCGGTGAATTACAGAGCAACAGCTTCCCTTGCTGCAGAACCATCGAACGCTCATTGACGCCGTAGTCGCCAAGCCGTCACTGCAACGCAGACGCATAACTCAGGCTTTACACACACAGATAAACATGTCCACTAAAATACTGTATGTATACATATTCATGTGTACTATTTTGTTTTATTACGGTAAAACTGTATTGTCATGGCATCAGACAAGGTAAAATGCAAACATGAAATATCTAGGAGCCTTGACTTTGTCTTTTTGGCTAATTTCTTGTGCCCATTTTCTTTGTGCACCTATTATTACGACACAAACATGACTACTTTTTTTTTTAGATTTTGGTAGATTTGATATAAAAAAAAGACTTTTGTCGAAGATCCAAGGTTTGAAATGCTTGGTTGAAAAACACAAAAGATGAAGAATTACATTTAACATTTAGCATTACACGTAACATATGTACACATGACACCATGACAATTTCGAGGAAGGTGTTCTTGACACCATTACACTTTCGAGGAAGGTGTTCTGTCTCATGCAATGAGGCACAGCCACTCCTTACTGTACACCTAATGGATGATTAGTGGGAGTTGGGGATTTGCAAGAATGCAGTAAGGCTGTGCCATATCATTACGCTACTGATGTTACTGGTGCATTTTTGGTGGTGATCTGAATTTTGAAATATTTTGAAATGATGACATCAGACGTTACGGAAACCATCGCTACAGATACACAACTACAAGTTCCAAAACCAAGAGTAGCACAACAATGACTGTCCTCACTTGAGTATTTAGTAGGGATTTACTTCTGCAATCTTTGGCCCAGCACTTAGGATTTTTCTGGGAACCAAAGAAGCGCATAGCTGACTTGTGTGGAGTTTTATTTGTGCCGTAATTCTGAGCGAGCAATGATAGATTTTGAGCACAAAAAAATAGATTTTGAGCGCATAAAAATATATTGAGCGAGCAATTAAAGGTTTTGAGGAACCAATGATAGATTTTGAGCAGAGAAAAATGTATTCAGCATAAAAAAATACACCATGTACTCCATAGTGTGTTTGCATGTTAGTTTTACCAGCTCAATTCGCCCCTCCCGTGCTCGCTCAATCTCGTGACCCCTGCTCTAGCCGTTTTTTTTTTCCCTGCGCACTCAGTTTGGCACACACGTTACAAATGTGTCACGAAGCCAACCAATTAGAGAGCTGGCGGAAATACACCAATTGTCTGTATACCCTCCAATTAGATCAATTGTTACAAGTGAGCTAGACTCCTGTGCTGATTTACTGAAAGAACAGTCCGCTGTCAATTTTTGCAAGCACTACAGTACTTATTAATATCTAATTTTAGAATTGATACAATCTGGTTAATTACACCAACAAAATTGTTTTCTGTGACCATTTTGCAACATAACTCAATGAGCAACAGGTGTCAATAATACGATATGGTTCACTTCACTTACGTTACGCAGCCAATCACAGCATTGACACTGTTGCGCATATGTGCCCTGCCCATGTGCACCATGCAGGTTAGCTGGCTAATAACAGTGCAGCAGTTAAGAGTTCAAATGCTAACCCCTTAAAATTGCTGCTGTAATTTCATTCTTTTAATAAGACATGTAACTTGCTATGATCCAAGGTTTTGAACAGGCGTGATACTGGTGTGTGGCCAGAGTGGACACATCTGATGTTACTCACAGTGGTCCTCAGTGTGCTCAGGGAGCTAGTGGGTCTTCTCAGACACATGGAAAATTAGAGGGAACATTGTTTGTGTGCACACTAAGCGTGATGAAATATTTTACGGTGGCCGAGAGGTGTCAGGCGAAATGCAAAGTCCAAACACTTTACAAATAGAAAAAGCACGAACCCCAATTGCCACAACACGACAGCAAATGGCTCGCAGCAAGAATGCAAATTGCCACAACACAATCACCAATTCCTAAAGCGCGATTGCAAATTGGCAAAAGCACGAACGCCAATTGCAACAACACGACAGCAAATGGCTCACAGCACGACCGCAAAAGGCTCGCAAGACAATTGCAAAGACGATGACCCAGAAGTTAAAAAAAATAATAATAATAATAATAAAAAAGACGTCACTTTGTATATTGCTATATGTGCTTTGTGACCATCTCTACGGGCCTCCGTAAAGTTGCCCCCCATCAGACGCAAATTTATACAGATACAGTATTATGCTTTTATTAGGCTCGAGCGTATGACGTGGCACTCGCGAGGTTTCCGCCGCTATCGCCATTTTGGAAGCGAGAAACATAAACAGTGAGGCATTTCAACAGAGGTCGCCCTTTAAAAATGGTTGGAAATTATTGTGCGGTAAAGAATTGCAAAAACCGATCGAACAGAAAGGAGAATGTACAGCTCGACAGAACACCATTGAGTTTCTTCCGGATCCCTACATGGAAAAAAGGCGAGGGAAAGGTCATATCTGAACTTACCAAACGTCGAAGAATGGCATGGGTGGCCTCGATCAGAAGTAAGGGCATAACGTTTGATTCTCCAGTTACACACAGAGTTTGCTCTATGCACTTCCACTCTGGTAAGTTAATTTCGTTTGTTTACGCAAATTTCGGTAACTTTATGCCCTAAGTCGGCCTGTTGTTAGCTATAGCTACAGCTAAACAACTAGCATGCATACATGTGCATTGTCTTCATAGGACATAATTCCTGTCGTTGCTAAATGAAAAAGCTGTAATATTTTGACGTGAGAGAGTGGCAAAGAATTTGTACACAGGCTACATTTTCTGCAACAAAAAATTTGTACATCCGTGGTCACAGACTAATGTAAACACACATTGCCTACCTTTGCTAGAACGATGGTGTTGCCGTTTGCTATGGTCATAATGTGCAGATCCTGCACCCATCCGCAGCAAAACTGTTCGTAGCTTTGTAGCGATTTGTAGTTTCGGAATTGCTGATGAGTGTAGTAACTTACACCAAACACTAAATACAGCATAATGTCCATTTCGCGTAGTGGTGGAAGCTTGTCGACATCTTTATTCCATTTGTGTTCGGCTTGCTTGTAAGGGTCAACATTGTTCACAATCTTAAAATTGCTCACATATCTGTCCTTCGCCGTGGTAACAAGTTTGTCTCTGTATCGAACTGGCAAGTTTTCCTTACTTTTTTCCATCTTTGGCACTCGTAGTTGAATTGTATTTGCCGTTAAGTTTAAATGTCCCGTGATGCAGACGTGCTTCCGAAATGGCTGCATTGTCGCAAATCTCGCATGATCCCGTGCTGCTGTGACGTAAACGCTCGAACCTAATTGAGATATTAATTTCGAGTGGGGACATCACTCGTAGCTTTTTCTTAGCTTAGCTACCGCAGCTAATGGAGCGTACCAACTCTCTCAACAACAGAGGGGTGTCCTAACAACTAGCAGGAACAGATATGAGTCATTAGATATTAGTTTCGAGTGATGATGTCCCTCTAAGCCCCTCATTTAATGCAAAAATGGTTCCGAATTTGTGCCATTCGTTTGTGCTACTTGTTAGGCACCTCTCTGTTATGTTATGTTAATGGTGCGTACCAACTCTCTCCCTCTGTTATTTTAATGAAGCGTACCAACTCTCTCAATAACAGAGGGGTGTCCTAACAAATAGCACAAACGAATGGCACCAATTCGGAACCATTTTGCAGTAAATGAGGGGCTTAGAGGGACATCATCACTCGAAACTAATATCTCAAGCCCCCCAATTTACCGCAAAATGGACCCGAATTTTTTGGTGCTCTGTTCGTGCTAGTTGTTAGGACACCCCTCTGTTATTGAGAGAGTCGGTGCGCTCCATTAGCTGCGGGAGCTAAGCTAATAAAAAGCTACGAGTGACTTTCCCATCCGAATATCTCAATAAAAACATAATAATGTATCTACAAAACCGTTGTAGCACAAACGATTAACATCATTTTTATATACATTTGCATCTGATGGGGGGGAGCAACTTTACGGAGGCCCATAGAGATGGTCACAAAGCACATATAGCAATATACAAAGTGATGTCATTGTTTTTTTTTTTTTACTTCTGGGTCATCGTCTTTGCAATGGCGTACCGCAAGCAACACGTCACTTACGCTTATTAATATTCATTACATTAGCTACTGTTGCTAACCAAGGACAAGCCATCGTTTGTCCCTAATCAGAAATGAATGGAAATCATGTACGAAGGAGACGTTTACAGCGCTAAACCTACCAATTCTCTCCGAAAATGATGTGCCTGGTGCCAAATTGACTGGCATAGATGTGGAAGAACATAAAAATATTCAGTTAAAGAGATGGCTTTAGTGTCGAAGGCTGAAAAAGACGAAAAAAACGAGCCAACCTAAGCATAGCTTTAGCTTTTTTTTATCGATGCGACTGACAATGACATTCTCCGGTTTCAACAAGCTATCCTTTACCATCAGCCCTGTCTTTCTTATATATCCTCTGGTTGTCCTACGTCTCTTACCGTTCTTGGGGGTAATTTAGTTAGCTTTGTGTAGCGATCGCAAATGCTACTCAGTGACAGCCAACGGACACTTTTAATTTTTTCATTAATAACACATCTTAATCCTATAATTTATTTACACTTCCCCCTTACTAAAGTTGTTTTTATATATATATATATAAAACAGAAACGGTAACAGTAGCAGTCAGATACCATTGTAATTTTTTCCAGGTCATTCATTGTCAGAAAGAAGCAGTACGGCACGACGTTACGCTAAAAAAATTAAGTAAAAATATAAAAATGGCTTACCTCTTTGTCCTCTGAAAGACCATGCCAACCCAACATAATGTTTACTGCATTTGAAACGTGAATGGATTCGTCGAGCTGGTGTTAAAGTCCACGCAAGTTGATTCGGTTTTCACATTTTTTCCTCCCGAGTTTTTGGTTTCCGGGAACGTATGAAGAAAACATCCTTCATGGTCGTAATGTCTAGAGTCGTTTCTACAAGTTCCAAAAAAGCAATGCGTGATCGGCATGTTCGTTTTTGAAAGATTACCGGCGAAAAGTAGCACTTTTTACGTTGGGTCTATGTGAGGGCGGGTCTATAATGTCCCACTTCGGCTTTACTTCCGCTTTACGATGTGACGTCACGGTCTAAAAATAGCCTGCGTGCAGTACGCCATTGTCTTGCGAGCCTTTTGCGGTCGTGCTGCGAGCCATTTGCTGTCGTGTTGTGGCAACTGGCGTTCGTGCTTTTGCCAATTTGCAATTGCGCTTTAGGAATTGGGGATTGTGTTGTGGCAATTTGCATTCGTGCTGCGAGCCATTTGCTGCCGTGTTGTGGCAATTGGGGTTCGTGCTTTTTTTCTTTTGCAAAGCGTTTGAAATTGGGGTTCGTGCTTTTTCTATTTGCAAAGTGTTTGGACTTTACATTTCGCCTGACACCTCTCGGCCACCGTAATATTTGGTTTAAGAAAAATGTGCTTAAGTGTATGGCCGTTGTTGGTTGTGTGCCCCTTACTGCATGCATGGCGCTTGTAAGGTGTAAAGTTACTGTGCTTCAAAATAATTCACCAACATAATGTTATGACGAAGTAGGCGAAGACAATGTAGACCAAATTGCAGCCAGGAGGCAGGTGGAAAATAGTAATAACAATAAGATTACCTATTTACTAGAGGCGTGCGAAATTTCCGATTCTTAGATTATTCGCGATTCGGCTGTGGAAGATTCGAGAACGATTCACAAATATCCAAATTCCGATTATTGAATTATACCAGGTAAAGCGGAAGTAAAACACAGTCAGCGCAGTCTTTGGGACGCAACGAGGAACGGACCGAGAGTAAATGTCATGTTCAACTCATGCCGCTAGATAAAAAAAACAATCATACCTGACTGCGACTGAAAGCCACTACAAACAACACCCAGTTGCTAGTTGCTACAAACATACGGCTACAGTAGATATATATGTAGAACTAGATGCAAAACGACAGATGACGTCGGTGTTAGAACATGTGTTATTGAACAGAGATGCGAAATGGCAGACTTTCCGGCGTAAGTAAACAGCCGCCATCTTAAAGCAGTAGACCTCTCTAGAAGGCTCTGTTGTAGCGTACCTAATTAACTTTTTATCTAAAATACTCCAAAATCGGCAGAATCTTGTCTTTAATCTATCTTTAAATGATGAAATAGTTTTAAAACTTTGACAAAAGTAGACAGAAGGGAAATTATGGAATAACGGGAGCAATTTTAACAACTGTAACAGTTGATTCACAACATTAAATTAATTGAATGTAGTTTGAAGCTGCTGGTACAGTATGGGGACTGGAGTTTTTTATTTACTGTTATTTTTGTATATTTGTTTACTGTTATATGTTAACTTGCTACTAATATAGTAGTTTGGTTTAGCCTGAGAGGATTTTTGAACAATTTTGGAACTAATGTACAAAACATTAAAAATAAAATTTTTAAAAAATAGGAGGGGGGTGCATCAATAATCGTTTCATAATCGAATCAGAGCCTCTGAATCGTAATCGTAATCGAATCGTTAGGTGCCCAAAGATTCCCAGCTCTACTATTTACCATTACTGCTGAGAGATGGGTGGAGAGTGAGGATTTACACACTTGTTTGCAACCGAACGCACAGAACACGACTACTGTACAGTGTATCGCAAAAGTAAGTACACCCCTTGCCCCTTGCATTTCTGAATATATTTAAGTATATCTTTTTATGGGACTGTCACCCGAGGGGGAAGCCTCTTCTGAAGACGGTACACAAGAAAGCCCACCCGTCTCATCAGACCATAGGTAATCCATGTGCTTTTTTGACATGTCTTCGCAAACTGTTTGTGGGCTTTCTTGTGTACAGTCTTCAGAAGAGGCTTCCTCCTGGGGTGACAGCCATTCACACCAATTTGATCGAGAGTACGCCGTATGGTCTGAGCACTAACAGGCTGACTCCCCACCTCTTCAATCTCTGCAGCAATGCTGGCAGCACTCCTGTAACGAGAAATTTTGGATGGAAAATGACAAGCAGTACTCAATTTGGACTTTTAGGGATGTGCATCTTTTCATAGAGGTGTACTCACTTATGTTGCCAGGTGTTTCGATATTAACGGCTATATTTTGAGTTATTTTGAGGGGAAAATAAATCAACTATACTATATAAGCTCCGCACAGATTACATTTTATTGCATCAAAGTTTCATTTCGTCAGTGTTGACCCATGAAAAGATATACTTAAATATTTGAAGAAATGCGAGGGGTGTACTCAATTTTGTGATACACTGTAGGCTGTAGCTGACTCCAACAAAATAACTCTCCCACCCAATCCTCTCTCACTGCAGTCTGAAACATGGTGAATTTAGGGACAGAAAACAGAACACTCAACATATCGAAATGAAGCATACATGCAAACCAATTGGTTACTTTACTCTCCTTATTTTTACGTTACGTGAACCGGAAGTTGTTTGGTCGAGCGGACTTTGGACATGTAAGGCCTGTGTGAACACAAAACTGCATTTGCCAACGAGCAAGGTGTTTTTGCGCAACTGTTTGCTTTGGTCTGAATGCGCCATATATTTACTGATGTGTGTTGGTGTCTCTGTCCTTTTTTTTTTTTTTTTTTTTTTTTTTTTTTTTAATACGTTAAGCTTAATTTCCATGGTAATTGCTTTTCTTTCTGCTGGACCTAGAAGACACATCTTTCATCTTTGGGAAAAATGTGAAAAAAGAAGGTGCACCACTGAAGTGGTTGCCAGCCAATCTCAGGGCATCACAAGACAAACAGCCATTCACACACACATTCGTACCTAGGGAGAATTTGGAGTGTTCAATCAGCCTACCACGCACGTTTTTGGGATGTGGAAGGAAACCAGAGTATCGGGGGGGGCAAGTAGGCACAGGGAGAACATCCAAACTCTGGAAAGCCGCAGCTCGAGATTGAACCCTTGATCTCAGAATTGTGATGGGGATGCGTTAACCGCTCATTCACTGTGCCGCCTAAAAATATTTTCTAATTTAATTATTTAAATTGATTCTGCTCCCACTGCTGAAAAACATCTCGAGGATATACTGTATGTGCACCCAAACCCACACACAGAGTCTTACTCTAAACAATTTTCATAAATTAAGAACCCTTTTTATTAGTTGCTGGGCTGATTACATGTATATGATTGGTAGCCTTCAGTACTATGCTCATTCAGTAGGTAGTCAGAAACAGTGCTATTTGCCACTTATTAAAAGATGTTTGTCTTAAAATATTTATCAGTTTACTTTGGGTTCAGAAGGATGTCCACAAAGGGTACCTCAACAAACACATGCTGTGTGGCTCACTTCCCAGGACAAGGCTAGTGTAAGTTATTTGAAAAACATGATATACATTATATATTATAACATTATATATATATATATATATATATATATATATATATATATATATATATATATATATATATATATATATATATATATATATATATATATATATATATATATATATATATATATATATATATATATATATATATATATATATATGTATATATATCCACCATCTCAAACCGGGGTAACAAATTTCAATAAACGTTTTGACGCAATCCAATTAAACTGCTCAGAAAAATTGTGTAGCAGCGCCCCCTGTCTTTTGTTTGAAACTATATGATTCACTTTGTCCTACTCGGATCCAAATTACATCTCATCGTAAATGTTTTCATCCATTTTAATGTGAAAAAAGCCATCTCCGTTGCTGCCACCGCTGTATGGAACTCGTTCCTTGAATCCATCCAGACCTGTCCTGTGCAGACCTTCCTACATTAAAATGCAAAAATAAATAAAAATAAAGACCTGCTAAAAAATAATAATAATAATAATAAATAAATAAACTTTTTAATCAATTACATATTTTCAATGTATTGTTTTATTCTGCTCGTGTTGTTTGCCGTTTTTTTTTTTTTTTTTTTTTTATTAAACCTGGAAAGCGTGCTTTCGGATCTTTAAAAGCGCTCTACAAATAAAATGTATCTTTATTATTGATGAAATTGTGATTTACAGTGATGTTCAGGTCATAGTGAGTGGACTATAAAACTATTTTTAAAATTTAAATGAATAAATAAAAGTAATTAAAGGAAACGGGGGTGGGGGTGGACTTTCTTGCTATTTGTCTCAATGATCCAGCAGAGGGCGCTATAACACTCTCTAGTAATTTTGTAAACGCTCAGTAGGTAGGCTCAGTATAATGGAGAATGTGAATTAACTCCTATTGCTATTGTTGATTTTATTCATATGAGAAAGGGTCATGGTGGCTCAGCAGCTGACTGGTAGACAGGCAGTGTTGGTTTAGTTTCCACACAGCGACAATGGTTGGGCAACTTTTCTAATCCCTGCTCCAGCCTCCCTGTGGGGAGTTTGTATGTTCTTCCAATGCCTGCATGTGTTTTCTCCAAGTACTCTGGTTTCCTCCCTCATGCCCAAAATATGCATGGTAGGCTGATTGAACACTTTAAATTGTCCGTAGGTGGGAGTGTCCGGTTGCCCTGCTACTGGCTGGCAACCAGTTCAGGGTGTACCCTGCCTCCTCGTTGTTAGCAGGGATATGCTCCAGCACCCCCTCGACTCTCGTGTGGACACGTGATACAGAAGATGAATGAATGGATATACTAATTCAGTTGCATGTGTTTCTCCAAAATTGTTTGGATTGAAAAACAGCCCCGGAGGATATGCAGATATAAATACAACACGACTGTCTTTGCAGTGCATTTGGCATTATTGTGTGTTTCACATTCATCTAATGTGTGAGAGCCTGGAGGTTTGATGCTTACACCAACAGAGCAGATTAATTTTTGCCTCTACCCATCCAAACAAAAGAGTGATTTGACACACAAACACATGCACCCTCTTTTCTGCCTTCTTATTCTATGCCAGCCTACCGGTTAACATTTGTCACAGTTTCCTTGGTTTGGAAGATTGCTGTAACTTCTCCCTAGCTCTCACCTTCAAACTGAATCAGCAGGAGTGAATTCCAGTAAACAGCCAAGGAAAAGGAGGTAATGATGTCAGAGGTTAAAGTTTAGGTTGTGAACTTTACCCTGTGAGTAGAACCCTACTGTGAGGCGTTTGTAGGTGCGCAAGTAGGGTTGTGCGTGCCTGAACAAAAACAAGAGCGAGTCATACATGTTTTGTTAATACATTTGGTATGCTTCTGTTGAGAATACTGTGCATTTGTCAAATAGGGAATTGTGGAAACGATATTTGCATAAGATGAGTTAAGAAAAAGATTTTTTAAAGATTACATGTACTCTGCTCTCCGTACCAGAGACAAAAAATTATTTCAATTGATGCATAAGCAGTTGTTATCTATTGCTGTGGAAAAAAAAAAAATCTTAATGAGGGGGCGGTGGCTACTTGCATTTCCGGAATCTGTCGGAATGTTTACACAGATCAGGTTCTCGCCCATAGACTGACGTAGAGAAGGCGTTAAGGCCGAGTTATGCTTCTGCGGCAGGCCTACGCCATCAAGGCAGACCCGATTCACAACCCTCAGCCGTAGCCTGACGTGCACCTCCACAGATTCCTGACTGGGCGTCACGTCAACGTGTGGTGACGACACGCAAATGGACTGTGATTGGTCCACACAGACTGTTGTTTCCGGTTCAGCGCAAAACAACTGCCATTTTCAAACATTGTTGTGCTCGACACAAAAATGGACCAAGCCGACAAGAGGATCATCGAAGAAGTCCGCAAGACAACCTCTACAATGTCTCGTCAAGACATTATAAAGATTGCCAAATGGCAAGCAATTCATGGAAGGAGATTGCTTAAAATAAGGGGCTGGAGGTCAGCGAATGTATTAAAAAAATGGAAGAACCTCTGAGACAAGTGAATGTGTGTTCAGAAGCGAATGACAAAGCGATGACACAGTCGGCCAAAAACTGTCAGCTTTTTATCACTTTATGTAGTATTTTTGGTTGGTGCACTTGATCATTTATTGTGTACTTATGTTTGCTGTGAATCTGTGACTTATTTATATTTTACACTTCAAGTATATGAAGAATAAAACACAGGTTTGGAGTCAAAAGAGTTATTTTGATGTTGAATTTTCAACAACAGACAGTTCACACACTGGATACATCGTCACTGATTGAGAGAGCCTCGGTGCTTTTATGATAACGTGTTTACCATCAAGGCTTCCAACGCAGTTTGGTAAATTCCATAGCTGCCAGAAATCTGTTATGGCTTCACACTGGCTGGTTGTAGGACACGGCAAAAAAATCGGGCTATAGGGCTGTCCACAGTGCTTTGCACACCTCAGACAAAACGCTGGACACATTGCTCGACGCCAGTTTGAAGCTAGCCACTTGCCGGCTTCCATCTGAGGCTAGAATTCGTAATGTCACTGCCAGTCTCTGTGCGTCATCAACAGTCGAACAGACCACCTCCACAACTGTCTTCTGCGTCGCCTTTGCCTCAACATTTGTTGCTGAATGTTGATGAACTGAAGGTTCACATTCAAACGTTCCATCTAAGGCCTTGGGAATAATTCAAAACACAAAGTAAGCCAATTAGAATATTTGGGATTTTAGGTATCAGTCAATATGTGTTTAAATTGTTATTATACACTTTTAGTGTGTTTTCAGTTCAAAATGGTGTCACAGAAACAGACACTCAAACCTATAGGCTTTTTGAAAGCAGGAGCACTTGCACATTGGAGGTTCATCATCGAAGGGAAGATGTGGGGGTTAGGGAAAGGGAAAGGAAAAAAAGGAGCAGATGTTCATCAGGTCTACTGACCCCGCCCCACCACCCCCAACACATGCCCCGCAGTTCCTCCCACCCCCATCTTATTATGTCATTGGTAATAGTAGCCTCTTATCTCAGGAATCCTTTGTGAGTCTGTGGAGGAATGACTTCACTTTGACACAATTGATTTATTGGGCTGTGTGTACAAATGAAAAAAAAACTTTTTCTGACTGGCTGACTATACATGGCAGTTTTTTTTTTTTGGTCATCCTCCATTTGTGTTTTAATCTCCAAAAGTAGCTATATAAAGCAGCAGTGATAGAAAAATAAAAAATAAAAAAAAAAATTAAAAAAAAGGTCTGAGACTATTCCCAAGATCATTTCTCTAAACGTGGTGTAAAAATGAGGCACCTTCCTGCCAGGGTTTACATCACGTTTGCAACGTCATTTCTGATCACTTCTCATTCCAAACATGTGACTCTGGTAATCATTTCATGGTGAGACAAAGGAGACAGTGTCCCAACTGACACAAGTTTTTTTTTTTTTCTCGTTGATTGGTCCTATATCTAGTACAACGTTCTAAATTACATTCTTTCTTAACAGTAGTCCTTTCTTTCATAATTTCAATACTAAACCTTTCATTCCAAAACCCTCACCCCCAACCCATTCCTCCAAACAAGCCCCCTCTTTCCTCCATTCACTCATGTGGTTTTGGAGTATACAAGTGTGTGGCGTGGTGGAAGGCGGGCCATTGGTTTGTTATTTGGGTCTGCAACTCATTGAGCTCATTGTGCACCAAAGGTACTCTAGCCCAGCTGGACTCAACAATAACCAAAACTCCCTTTCAGGAGTTCTCCTTCTGTGTCTCCCTCCCCCATCTTCTTTAAGATCCTTCCTATACACTCAGTAATCCCACAATACCCCAAAGAAATTTGTTTATAGAATTAAACTCAACTTGCCAACCAAATAGCTTGTTTGCAGATAATGTTTGTTTACCTAACCACATCAGCGGAGAGGGGCCCAGTTGCCTCAAGGCACTTAATGTTGTTGACTTCTTGTTAATTGCTTGTTAACAGTGCTAGTTTTAATCTCAAGCTAAATGCAGAGAAAAAAATCTTTAGACTCTGAACTAATTACACCCGTGTGTTGTTGTCCAATATAATTAGCCGTTGTTCACAGTTTTGAACACATTGAACACACCGCCATGGTCGGCCTTCTGAATATGTAAACATATTCAAATGACACGTCACTATCTAAAATCTCATTTCTGAAGCCATATTCGGAGTTTATTCTGCACATATTTACACATAAAGTATATTTTATTACCTCAATATACCGTGAAGAAGAAAAATTCTACCTCTTTTTTTTACAGGTTCTTCTATTCTCTTCGTGAACAGGAGATGACGACAAACATTTCAGGAACAAAAAGAAAAGAAAACATCACCTAAGATAAATGCATTTATTAAGGAAAGAATAATTAAAAGCTGGCCAGCCAAGACAAACAAGAGCCTCACGCAGGTGCTCTTGAGAAGATACATCCCAAACTCTCAATGCATACACTTTTTGTTATTTCCAATGCGAATGGGCAGGCCCCCATGTTAACCCATGAAGCGGCTCAAAAGAAAGTGTAATTTTACAAGGCAGCTGTGTTATCTCTTTGTGACATTGCTTCAGAGAAGACGCTATGAGCTGTGCAAATCTTATTCATTACAAAATGATCTAAAAATGAATATACCAAGTATCTATGAGAACAGGTTTCTCGACAACACCCAACAAGAACTGTAATCACAAAGTCTACCTTTACTAAGACAATGCTTAGTTGTGAGTAGTATGATCAGAAAGCACTTCAAATATTTTTTCTTTGTAAAAGTTTTTCCCCCCTTTTCTCGGGACATTTATCAAGTGCACCCATTGATGTAAATCGTTTACGTAACTCTTCTTGGATTACATCTTTGATAGAGTAACTGCAGAATAAGCTTATTTTCAGACCCTGCTTACACTTGGTGTCCTGGCTGATCGGAGTGCCTGGGGTGAACCTTTACAATTACATCATTGCCATTGTGTCTGCGGTTGTGTGCGTGCGTGCGCTTGTGTGTGTATATGCGCACATATGTGTTTGGTGTTTGTAATAGCGTTTGCATTTTTTTTTTTTTTTTTAATTTGACCGGACCACACACACCTACATACACACGCATATAAACATGCACAAAAGCATTTAATGGAGACCATTCTACTAGATCAAAATAAGCTCTGTATTCATTGGACTAATTTTTCATTGCATGTTTTGAGCCCTGATCGGGTTTCAAGTGTCCTCTGACAACAGAACGACACTCAATAAGCAAAGTAAATAATGTGGAGAATAAAGGGACCAGAGAGTTTTGTCAATGATGCAGTTTTGGGTTGTAGCAGGATTTTTCAGGTTTAGAGGAAAACCTGTGTTTGGGATATTCTTTTGCCTTTGTTTATTTTTGTTTTGAAATCCATAATGCATGCTGGTGGGGATATGATAAGAGACACACGGTCTTTCAAACTCAGATATAGTCATGGCTCTACTCTGCAGTGGAATTTTTTACACATCTACATTTACATTTGAAATCAAAGACCTTGCTCCTCCCAGTCTGTGTCATAGGGACAGGTTATCTCAAAGCTTGTCTCTTCAATCCATATGTTTCTGCACCTCTGCTACAGTATCTGTTAGTGGTTTGGTCTCTTTCTTAATATTTTAAGTAGCTTAAAGTGACTGCAGTCTCCATGTATCTTCGTTTGAAGAATTTTGTTACGGGTCCTGAGAATAAATCAAAGAATTTCAAAGTTAATAAATGAATTTATTTAATTATCACAGCAAACCAGCAAGAGACTGTCCAGCAATATGAAGTGATTTAATAACAGAGGTTTCATTAGAAAATTTACAGATAACAATAATATTTTTAATATTGTTGTTTATCTTTATAGTAAGATCTCAGTTTAAAGGCAGTACTATACTGTCAGCTGTATGAACCATTTATGAAACATAAAATGATGTACGCCTTTCGTTAATTATACAGTAAATGCTGCTGTTTCAAAACTTTGCAAGGACCTGAGCTGCCATGTGTTGAACTATGGGACGTGATGCTGTCTGTGACCAACACAATTTAGGATAGATATACCTCGTCATTTACAGACAAATGATGCATAAGGAGCTCCAAATTGTATATCGGAGTGCCTATATTTATTATAATTAGTTATCGTAGTGGAATATGATATTTTTGCTCTTCCTAGCATGGATGATGTTGATTTATATCGATTTAAAAATGTAGAACCAGAGGGAGCAGAAGTACTCATATCCTGTACTAAGTAATACAAAACACTGTGGTAAAAACAGTATTGCGGCTTTTTTTTTTTTTTTTAAATCCATTAAAAAAAAAAAAAATCAAATTAAAATAATACATAACAATGTCCAATCAAGTTTGATTGGGAAAGGCTGGCAGCAAATAGTCTCCTTCCAGTGGATCGACGTCTATCGCAGTCAATCGGACTGAAACATGAGCGTTCACATTCAGTCCTCATCAGGGGAGAAAGTGGCTAGAATTTCTTGCCGGAACTCCCCGACGTGAAGGTCGCAACGGAGCCAGAAATTTTATTTATTTATTTTCTTTCATTATTTTGGTGGGGGTCAAACCTCTTAAATTACTGAAATGCAAAGAAAACTGTATTAGCACAGTTATTTCTATAACACATACAAAAACAGATTTTCATTCAAAATTGTATTTTTTCAATGATTTGCAAAATAAAAGTTAACAAAAACAGCAATAACCCCAACCTCCATCTCCTAATTTTTATTTTCCCTCATTTTCTCACATACTAAATGCCAAATCTTAGTTTTAACTACTTAAGAACATAGGATGTATATTAAAATTGAAGTTAATGTAAACATTTACTTTTTTATAACATAGATATAAGTATCATACATTCAGAAAAATAAGTACAAATGACTTATATTATGCAGAGTGAAATGGAATATATTTAGAAGATCGTGCAAATATTGACTTTTTTTTTTTTAATCATAAGGTAATGAATAAGTAGCCTAACATAAATGAATAAATAAAAGTCCAAAGTGCACATTGACAGCTAACATGTTCTGAACCTCCCCATCAGAGCAAATAAAACTAAATATGATAAATAAGACTCCTCAACTCTTTCATTGCTCTTAAAGATTTGATCCATTTTATGTTACATTGCCCTTTTTTTGTTGCATGAATTCAACTTTTTTTGGGGGGGGGCTGTTCCAGAAAACATGCACATTTGAACCAATCAGAGCTAAGTATCTCTGCTGATTACATGTCAGTATATCGGCCTCTTGAACGGATAAATGAGTCCAGGCGTTTTGTTTTGCTGTGTGCATTCGCACATTGACGTGACTGATCATCGTCGAACTCAGATAACGGCAGCCGCTAAGGAAACCTCTATGCCGTCCGTTGAATAAAATAAATAATAAATATTGGTGGAAACGGATTACGCTACACAAGTACTTTATTGTGCTTGTTGTTAACACTTGTGTAAATCTGAAGTTGGTAAATTTGTTTTCTTCTTGGAGATGAAATGCATGTGTGGCAGTTAAGCATTTTCTTTTTTAAATAGCGTTTTGACTAGAGCTGGGAATCTTTGGGCACCTAACGATTCGATTACGATTACGATTCAGAGGCTCCGATTCGATTATAAAACGATTATTGATGCACCCCCCGCCTTTTTTTTTTTTTTTTTTTTAATGTTTTGTACATTCGTTCCAAAATTGTTCAAAAATACTCTCAGGCTAAACCACACTACTATTTCAGTATCAAGTTAACATATAGCAGTAAACAAATATACAAAAATAACATTAAATAAAAAACTCCAGTCCCCATTCTGTATCAGCAGCTTTAAACTACATTCAATTAATTTAATGTTGTGAATCAACCGTTAAATTTGTTAAAATTGCTCCCGTTATTCCATAATTTCCCTTTTGTCTACTTTCGACATGTGAAAGTTTTAAAACTATTTTAAAGATAGATTCAAGTCAATATTTTGCCGATTTAGGAGTATTTTAGATAAAAAGTTAATTAGGTTTGCTTGGAAGGTTCGCTACAACAGCCTTGCAGGGAAGTGTACTGCTTTAAGATGGCAGCCGTTTACTAACGCCCCCATCTAGCTTTTTGTAGATGTGCTGCTAACACTACCAAATCTATATTGCATCTAGTCCTATATAAATGATATCCGCCGTAACATTAAATGGATGTACTTTGTAGCAGCTTTTCGGCAGCAGTCAGGTATGTTGTTGTGTTTTTTTATCTCGTTGCATGAGTTGAGCTAGAGCCGTGAGTTGAGCATTGGCATTACCCGAGGGGCCGGGTAATGAGAAGCATGATGTTTAGCTACTCTCGCTCCGTTCTGTCCTGAAGACCGCGCGGCGCGCTGAGTGTTGTGTACTTCCGCTTTACTTCGCATATTTCAATAATCAGAATTTGGATGTTTGTGAACCGTTCTCGAATCTTCCACGGCCGAATCGCGACTAATCTAAGAATCGGCTATTTTGCACACCTCTAGTTTTGACAGTTGCCGTCATATTTTTTGAATCAAAGCACCATGTACTGGAACAGCATTCCGGCCCTGAATCTTATACCGGAACTGTGTTCTGGCCTTGAATTTTATACCGGAACTGCGTTCCTGACCGTTCTGGCCCATTTTCACCCCTGGTCCTCACTCATAAAAGAATTTGGACGTCTATCGTTGTCAGAGGCAGACAACGCGTTAAAAGGGCCTACTATGAAAAAAAAAAATCTAATTTAGAAAGTTATTGGGCGCCATACAAAGACTTATTTCTGTTTTTATTCATCTTAGCAGCATTGTATTTCTTCTAATGTTTTTTATTCATTAGAAAATTGTTTTAAAATGAGTAACACTTTTGATTCAACAGAAGTGTGATTAGTTCAGAAAAAATGAAAGCACCAGTGCAAACCTCTCATACAGTATTCAGCCAGGGCTTTTGTTAAAAAATAGTTACATGTATCAATTTCTTAAAAAAACAACAACTAACAAACATACTATTAACCATGGAGACTTCGTCTGCTTAACGCGGTGAAAACAACTTTTGGGCAGGCCTGGTTGCGAATGGGCGGCGTGGGAGTGGCCTGCAGGCTCCGTGTCCGGTTTTAAACCCACACGTGGTCAGCGTCTTGCGCTTGTTTAGCACCCCTCTCCCCTTACCAGAAACTTCTAATCGACTCATGCCACACACTGGGCCGCGTCTATCGCTGTGGAAGCGGATAGGAGCACGTTGAGAGCTCAGCGAGAACCATGCCGTCTTACCACCTCGACCAATTCGCTGGCCTGGACGAGATGATGTGCAAGGTAAAACAAACTAATACAAACAGAAAGAAACACACAACAAAACAGGAAACGTGTGTACAAGACGGCCACATCGGCTAAAGTTTAAAGTTCGAGCGCCACAAGTTTGCTAACATTTATTACATGTCTGTTTGTACGGTGCGAAACTTCATTCTAAAGTTGTAGCCTTCTCCGGTAAAAGTCTGACAATTGCGTGGTGTCAGAGTTAGCCTGGGCTAGCCTGGTTGGCTTTTTAAGTGATGTTTGTTTGCTGATTCAAGATTAGAATAACTTTAAGCGGCGTACAAACGCTGGGAACGTGTGTAAATTAATTTCAAAAATGGTAATTGATTAACTTGACCGTTTAAATTTAAGATGCGAGAAACGGTTGATCACGTGGGTTGAGCAATGCCTCGCAGTAGCTACTTTCAACTAGTGTGCTGTAAGTAATTATCCAGTTTCATGAATTAATCTGAAAATATTTACTTCGAATAATTTACCTTTGTTAATTGAATGTTAGTGACGTCAAATGTAGATACATGTTCAGCTCGTCAACTGGGTGTACTGTATATTTAACTGATCATCATTTTCTGACTTGTTTGCTAGTGTGCCATCAGATTTGTTACCTAGTACAGGTATATTACTATTCTTTTGAAGGACTTCCCAATAAATCTTATCCCTTTAGTTTTTTTTCATTTTTTTATTCATCATATATATGTATTTGTAAACATATCTAATTTGGACTTTTGAAAAACGTGATGTTGGTGTTTACAGGAGAAATTTGCGAGTCAGCTGATGGTGAACAGACCACCTCAGGGGAAATAAGATGGCGCCATAGCTCAAAGTACACTTTTAATGAAGTAAACAACAACTGGTGGTCTATTGTATTGTAGCTGTGTATCTTTTCTTGAGTTATTGATGCAAAAGCTAATAAGTTGTTGTTTGATGCTTTTAATATGGCAATGGGGTTATTTTTTGTATTTTTTTTCCACTTTGTGCAGAAATTACTGAGTCTGGACCTGAGGGAGCAGGACAGCCCACTGTCATCACTCAGCCTAGCAATGAAGACACCGGGCTACATTGGACGACAACGTAGCTGCGACACGTCCTTGTCTCTTGACATCAGCCCACCAGACAATGTCTATCTGTCCTCTTCTATTTGGGGGCAAAGGCCAGAGAAGCACCAGGCTTGTGTTCCTCCCAGTTCTAGCCAGTGGCGAAAGCAACACTTCCTGTCACAGCGCTCATTCAGTATGGTTGAGACGTGCAGAGCGACAGCAGCAAATCTGGGCTGGCCTGATTCAGATGTGAAGGACCCTCAAGAAGGCTTCAGCCCCACCCTGCTGAACACCAACATGTCATCCACCTCTGCCACTTCTTCCACCCGCTACAAAACAGAACTATGCCGTTCCTTCACAGAGAACGGTATGTGCAAGTATGGTGGGAAGTGCCAATTCGCCCACGGGCCCGAGGAGCTGCGAGATCTCAGCAGGCATCCAAAGTACAAAACTGAACCATGCCGCACCTTCCACACCATAGGCTTCTGTCCTTATGGGATCCGCTGCCACTTTGTCCACAACAACGAGGAGGAGAAAAATCACTTGCGCAGCTCCTCTGCCTCTTCAGGCTTTGCACCCCTGTCTCTTCCTTCCTCACGCTCTCACAGAATCCCACTTATCAGACAGAGCGTCAGCTTTGCAGGGTTTCCCTCAGCTTCCCAGCAAAGCCTTGCTTCTCATCCCCCCACTGCTTCTTACTCACGAGCGCCATCTGCTTCTCCCCCTTGTGCTGATATCACCGATCTCCTCTCTAGCGTCTTCTTGGAGATGGACTCGCCTACCTTTGAGGCCTCGCCTAACCCTCAGTACCAACCCCCTACTGCTGCAGATCAACACCCTCCTTTCCTCCCCTCCCCGGACTCTGGCTGTTCCCCTTCTGGTCTTTCTCCCTCTGCATCCCCATCCCTGAGGCAGAGCCCTGGAGCTTCTGCGTTCTTTTCACAGTCACTCGACACAAGATCCCTGTCCTATACCTCTCTTTCAGATCAGGACCAGGATGGGAGCAGCTCTGCTAGCTCGCTTAGCGGATTGGAGTCCTGCAGCGGCATGAATGACGGGAAACGCCTCGCCGTATTTAGTCAGCTCTCTGTTCCTGAGGACGCTGCTGGGATCTGCCTTTAGGCTTTACCCACACACAAACACACCCTTTAACACAGTGGCCTACACATACCCAAATTCTCCCCATATCTAAATGTTACATTAATTGCCATATTGTGGAAATGTACAGTATTCCCAAGCTTAATAATAGAATAGAAAAGAAAGATCGATGGGAGTGAAGTGCTAACAGTCCAACTGAGATTATTTTCAAAGCCAAAGACCTTGCATTTTGTAGTTAAATGTTAAGTATGGCGGTATCAGGACCACCGTGTGGCCTAATGTTTAAGAAGCACTGTAGTGTATTGTTTTATAAGCTGCTATTTCTGCCAAACAGTGCAGTCCGAGGTTATGGTTGGGTCATTGGCCTCAAATCGGAGGCTTTAAAGCTCGTTGTTGTGTTTTTAAACAACTTGAAAGTACCTGTAATGTTGCAGGTCATGTTGAACAGTTTGCTAGTTCGTTCCTGATTGTTGTGATGAGGGAGTGTGTCTTGTATTTCTTTGGCCTCATGTTAAAACTGTTGCTCCACCTGTCAAGCTTAATAATGACGAAACGAGGCCTAAAGTCAGTAATATTAAAAGGAAACACATTAATCAGATGTTACGGCAATGCTGGTTTACTGATTGATATTTGCTGACAATAGTAATAATAAGCCTGGAGATTGGAATTAATCAGTCAGAGGGACCTAACAATCTTTTAACCAGATACCATCACGCTAGTTTATTTCCAATAGGACAAAAAAAAAAAAAAAAAAAAAAAACACCAGATGTAAGACTTGGCTTGAACTATCACAAACATTCCTAGATTATTTTTCTCTTTGTACCAAGTGTACTGACTTTTTGCTGAGAACATTTTTTTCTTCATCCAGTATTCTCGCTGTTCTGGCTTTGTGTATTGTCATGTTTGTGTAGGAATTTTTTTTTTTTTTTTTTTTTTTTTTTTTTTTTTTTCTTTTGCATTACATGAGTGACAGCCAGCAAACTAAAGCTAAACCTTTTAGAAATGTTACCAGTTCTGTGTGTGTTAAATGTAGTTGTTTAGATGACCACATCCTCTTGCTTTATTTAAAAGGGTCTTTTTCTCATTTTGAGGCCCATAGTGCTTTAGGTGATACCCTTTAGTAAATTAATTAGTTTATTTATTTTAACCTATTTATAGAGGGCTTTGAGATGTTCATGCTTGTATCAAGTTTAATATATTTGTTGTTTTTCATTTGTTTTGAAATAAAGGCATTTTTATTTAAAAAAAAACAAAAGTCTCCTACCTCATTTTAAAGTTAAGAGGAGAAAAACAGAAAATTGGCTGGCAGCTCGTTAGTGCCTGAAGTAAGGTGGTACAGGCTTCTGCTTGTCTTTTGAGTTGACGTACATGTGAAGCGGTATTGAAAAATGAATAAACATACAATATTAGAATGGAATTCATACCAAATCGGGATGATTTATGTTGCATGATTATTAAGTGGGTGAACAAAATATAGCTGATAGTGGGATTGTGACTTTTCTGTATTTAAGCTTGAGTAACGTATCTACTTTGCATTGTTTGACCGCAGACTGCCCTGCCACTGCCCTGCCTGAGTTTTTTTTTTTTTTTTTGAGGGGGGGGTCTAACCTTCTAAAACCACTGAAATTTGAAGAAAACTGCTTGTAGCACAGTTATTACCATAATATATAAACTGATTTTCATTAAATAATTGTATTTTTTCAATTATTTGCAAAATAAATATTAACAAAAACAGCAGTAACCCCAACCTCTGTCTCCTAATCTCCCATTTCCTCACATCTCAAGGCAAAATCTCAATTTTAACTACTTAAGAACATAGGATATACATTAAAATTTGAATTTAATGTAAACATTTACTTTTTGCTTTTGGATAATAAAGATATAAGATACCTTCCCCAAAATAAGTACAAATTACTTATATTATGCACTGTTAAATGGGATACATTTTGAAGATTACACAAACATAGACTTCGTTTAAATTATAAGGAAATAAATAGGTAGCCTAACATAATTCAAAATAAGTCCAAAGTGCACATTGACAGGAAAGCTGTTCGGAATCCCCCCAATCAGAGTAAATAAAATATGCCTCTTCAACTCTTTCCTTTCTCTTAAAGATCTGATCAATTTTCTGTTGAATTGCCCTTTATTATCACATCAATTCAACAACCTTGTTCTTTTATTTTTTGTTGTTGTTGCTGTTCTAGAAAATTTGAACCAATCATAGCTTGCGATCTCTGCTGATCACATGTCAGCCAATTGAACGGACAACTGAGTCCAGGGCGGTTTGCGTTGCTGCGCGCATGCGCACATTGATGTGTCTCGGCAGACTCAGATAACTGCAGCAGCTGGGGAAACCTCCGTGCCGTCCGTGATATAAAATAATAAATATCGGTGGAAATGGATTACACTACACAAACACTTTATTATGCTTGTTGTTAACCCTTGTGTATATAAATCTGTCGTTGGTAGATCTATTTCTTCTTGGAGATGAGATGCGCGTGTGGCAGCCTCGCAGTCTATGTTTTTTTTTTTGTTTTGTTTTTTACACAGGGCTTTGAAAGTTGCTGTCATAATTTCCCCAAATCTTATACCGGACAGTGTTGTTAATCTTACTGAAAAAAAGTAATTAATTATAGTTACAAATTACTTCTCCCAAAAAGTAATTGCGTTACTAACTCAATTACCTGAATGTAAGAGTAATCAGTTACTTGGCAAAGTAATTGGTGATAATTACTTTTTTTTTTTTTTTCCTCAAAAAAAAAAAAAAAAAAACATTGGCCACACTATGTGAAGTTTTTTGTGGAGGTTTTTGGTATAATTGGCCTGAGCCCAATTCTTTACCCTAATTTACCCTTTACCCTGAATCAACTGTTAAAAGTTGTTAAAATTGCTCCCATTATTGCATTAGTTCCCTTCTCTCTACTTTCGACATATGAAAGTTTTAAAACTGTTTCATCATTTAAAGATAGATTCAAGTCAAGATTTTGCCGATTTAGAAGTATTTTAGATAAAAAGTTACTTAGGTTCGCGAGGAAGGTTCTCTACAACAGAGCCGTCCTAAAAAGCCTACTGCTTTAAGATGGCGGCTGTCATTTTGCATCTAGTTATATCTATATACAGTATATGGGATATCTACCATGTCTACCATATCTACCATAACATGCGGGCGTAGTTTGTCCGGCTATCGGCTACAACATGTATTATTGGAGCTACCGAGCATCGCGTTTGCTCGGCGTCACAACTTTCTTGCCTCCTCCCCGCTCCTGCTCTGCTCTGTCGTCTCGGTGAGTCCGTCTCCCTCAGACTTTTCGACCAATATAGTAACGCATAGTAACGCATGCCTTTCCGTCCTCAGTAACGGTAACGGCGTTGCCAAGATGAGAAAAGTAATTAATTCGATTACCCACTACTGAAAAAAATAACGGCGTTAGTAACGCCGTTATATTGTAACGCCGTTATTAACAACACTGATACCGGAACAGTGTTCCGGCCCCGAATCTTATACCGGAACCGCATTCCGGACAGTTTCGGCCCTCTTTCACCCCTGCACGTTAGTACAATAGATGTTACAAATCAGAACAAATGATTCTCAGTTTTCATTGATTGGTGAGATGTATTGTATTGTTTATCAAACAAGTGATTTAATGTTTGGATCATGAAAGGCTCGCTCGCGGGAACCGGGCAAGGGAGGATGATGACTAATCTTCCGGAGCGGATACAGCAGACGTGGGCCTCCATGATACCCCCGGCTATCCCTCCCGACACCAACCTATCCAATGAACCTACTCAAATTGACAATATTGTGAAATGCCATGGCAATCAATGACTGTTTGAAAGATATATGAGTTAAAAAAAAAAAAAAAAAAAAAAAAAAAAAAAAAAAAAAAAAAAAAAAAAAAGGACTATTTAACACAAACATGCTAGACTGTGCGTCCCGGGTAGTGATGGGCGATACCAGTGATTTTGGATTCGATCCGATACCAAGTAAAACCAAGGCCAAATATTGCGATCCTGATCCGATATCGATACCGGAAGTTCATATTTTTATATATATGTATATATATATATATATATATATATATATCCTGTTGATTATATACATATTATACATATTATATATATATATTATATATAATATATATATATATATATATATATATATATATATATATCCTGTTGATTATATACATATTATACATATTATATATATACTGTATATATGTATATACAACCCTGCAGAGTTCTCAGCCATTCTGATGATATCTAATGTACAACAACAGCATGCACTCAAAAACTAATAAAAGTGTCTTTGTGTCAGATATGCATTACAATGGAAAAACTGCTGCTTTTAATAACTAGCAAAGCAGTTTCCCTACAAACTCACAAACCAATCCATCAACAACAAAATCTGATTAATCAGTCTCACTCTTTAAAGATGACCCTTAAATTCATATGCACACGACATTTCCCTGCTACATGTTGTATTTGATCAAATTTTAATCTACCTATGATAAATATTTTGAATCTATTTAAAGAAGGAATTAATAGTAATAATAGTAGTAATAATTCATATATTTTTATACCCAACTTGCTTGCTAGTAGTTCACTTGACCATCCTATGGAATGTAATGTGGGCCGATTTGTCCTCATTGTATCAAAAATTAATAAAATGGAGACTCACATTTAGGTTACAGTAATACTTCACTGTTGAATATGTCACTATGGTCATTTGAC
This sequence comes from Corythoichthys intestinalis, assembly GCF_030265065.1. Lineage (NCBI taxonomy): Eukaryota > Metazoa > Chordata > Actinopteri > Syngnathiformes > Syngnathidae > Corythoichthys > Corythoichthys intestinalis. The sequence goes on from NC_080400.1 coordinate 40,865,911, forward strand.
TTTTTTTTTTATATAATGTAGTATGAACTTTGCTTTTCACAAACAAGAAGTAGCTATAACTTTCCATTACAAAGCATATTCAATAGTGCTGCAAAGTTCTTTTAATGACAAAAACGCCATATTTATCGTTTCATATTGCACATCAGCCACTAATGCTTATATCGTCTCTGATTATCTATTAGCACCTACGTTACCTGGATAAGTCCTGCCTTTCGCAATCGCCCCTTCTAAAGTACTTTGCTGTGCTTCGGCGGTGTGCTCGTCTTTTCTCGTGTCCTCCTCGGTTTGAGCGGCATGTTTTTCATTTAATTCGTCGTGTGCTTCAGGATGCACGTTTCTTAAGTGTTTCGTGAGGCTTTTGGTATAACCAGAATATTTGACAGTTTCGGCACAAACTGTACACTTAGCTTCGTTGCTATTTATTAAAATGAAATATGTCCAAACCAGACTTCTTTTACAATCCGTCGTCGATGTACAGCCATGCTACCAGGCTGGTAGTACTAGCTTCCAAATGTTTGTTTGGTCTGACTGTTGGTGCCTCGTGAGAGGGGCGGAGGAAAAGCATGCTGATCGACATATGATAGGGACGTAAATGGGGGCGGGAGCGGACACCGGTGCTCTGCTTACAGTATGTGCGTGCACCGCTTACGTGCGTGTAGAACACGAAAGGCAAAAGTCGTACAAAAAGTGCACAAAACTATACCCAAAAAGCAGACAAAGAAAATATAAAATATTTATTCGAAATATTGATACTTTTGCTTAGGGATCGATACCTAAAATTTAACGCGCTGGATCGAAATATCGATATTTTGGTATTGATCCGCCCATCATTAGTCCCGGGCTGTTGGGGGACAGGTATCGATAAGCATTTGCTTTTTTCCCCGTCTTCCTTTGTCTGTCATCATCTTTTTCGGGCAAATTATTCCATAGTCTGTGTCGATGTTTCTGCTTTCTGGCCAAACTATCCCACACTCTGTAACTGTCAATGATTCTGATGATGACAATGACAATAAATTCATTCATTCATTCAATGTTGGCTATAGTGTAAAACGTCATTCCCGTCATATTGGATTAAGTGGGCAATTTCTTGAGGTTCAGTTACAACAAATTGTTGAATTAATCCCTGTCATGGTTTTGAAGTTGTTTTGTGTTATATACTTGAAATCACGCATTTGCAAAATGTTCTTGTTACGACCCGACACCCTGTAAATCCCTTGTTATTCGAACGTTAGAATCAAACTGACGTCAGGGTTTGAATTTTTTAAATGCCTTTTGATAAAGTTTTTCTTTAACAGTGATTATATTTATGTCTAAGTGGCAGCTCTTTACATGGGTAAACTGTTTGCAAAATAGAAAAGCACTCCCCAAGGCCTGCTGGAGCCTGTATAACAGCAGCAGGCTTGCCATGGCGATCCCATGCGGAGATAAGAAGTCCTTTGTTTGAGAGTTTAATCTTACAGAGTTTGGTCTCCCACCCATTTCCTTTCTCTCTAAACTTGCCACCAAGACAGTCCAACCCCGCACCCCGTTCATCTTCTCTTTCTTTATTCCACTCCTTCAGGGATGTCCCACTCACATTACAGCCTCAGTAGTTTATTGTGCTATTAGGAGCTATGGGCGTTCATTAGCACAATACTGCTTTGATTTTGTTTTCACTAGGTTGTAGTTTTGTTTCCTTACTTACATGCCGCAAACAGAGGTCCAATCTATGCACATGCACAAAATGGGCAAGGGAAAGGCGATAAATGGGACGGGGGAGGTACTTGGAGCCTTGCTTAAGACAGTTGAGCAATGCTTAGTACTACTATGTTGGGTGAAATCAACACATTTTATAAAATGGGCTCGGAGTAGAAAAAAACATTTTCAAGACAATCTTACAGTAAATTTTAACAGTAGTAAAATTGTCATAGCATGGAGAAGGACAAACAGCAGATGATTGATTGCAACCAGTTATAAATGACTTGCATCCAATCTCAATCTAGCAGTATTATATTGTCAATTTTAACACGAGAAGCTGTCTGGGAGTGATTAGTGACTAAAGGGTTAAAGGCATGTGTTTGTGTGTGCTGTATTGTGTCTGAAAGACATTCTCCCACACTCTTGCCCTGTGGGGCATAGGAAAGGAAGGCAGATGGCCGCATTCAGGTCCACTACGGGTCAACATATGGCCCATAGAGACAAAGTTTATGCTCGTGTGTGAGAATAAGAGACTCATTCTCAGTATGCATGAGTGAAGGAGTTTGAATAACTAAGCTAAAGCAGAAGGAAGTTAAATCAGGAATACAGGGGGTTGGGGGGGGGGTGGGGGGGGGGCAAAAAAGCTATGGGCTCAAATAAAATGATGAAAGTGTGTGTGGCATCCCAGGAGATCATTCCTAGAAAAGATGACAAGAGAACACAATCTTGGGAGTTTAAAGCTTCTCTTTATTGAAGTTTACTGAAAAATTGGATCGATCGAGACACTTTGGAATAAGTATGTAGATTTGAACAATAGACGATAATTCAGTAAATGTATTCATACATTTAAGTGTAACACATTTAAGTAATAGTAGTTAAAGGTGTGAGCATTTAAAATGGGCCTCCGTAGCCCTGACTGAAATGGGGAACTGGCATATTCAGGATCGTAGATAAACTAAGACTTGTTGCACATTATGTAATGGGTCTTAACTTGACATGGTCCCCATCATTGCAAAAAATAGCAGCTAAGAACCAACCTTGTATTTAAAGTGCGCTGATTCATTGAAACCCATCAGGAAACTCCGGAAACTAGTTTTCTTGTTAGACTGTGCAATATAACATCAATGGCATTTGATGAAATAAAAAGAACTTAATTGTTTAACACTTTTAGATGGATAAAATCAAGGACGGACTTGAACGTGTTAACTACGATTAGTTAATTAAACACATTGAATTAATTGTGTAGATGACATTTCTTGACTTTCTTCACTAGGTGGTGCCAAATGTGTAACAGAATGTCATAGAGACACCTGGGGTGTGAATTTTATAACTGAAGCGTGGGATATTTTTAGACCATATAAAGGAGGGTTAGTAAGAATTTCATTTTTACTGGCGAAGAAAATTTAAAATGCAAAAGTTGATTCCACGCTGAGTTTGGTGAAAATTCAAATTGTTGTTCACAGTTATTGTCCCAGGTCATGAGATGGTACAGGTCAAATTTCGAAGTTAATTGGATGAAACCTCTTGGAAGATGAACTGGCTATACTGGAGTGATTACGGAATTGGAATAGGATTATTTGCACTAGATATGTGGTTTTGGTTTCTGCACCCCCCGCCCCTAAAAATATATATATTCATGTTATTCATGCAAATTGTTCTTTTCGTGTTTATTGGGATCAATAACTGACACATTGACCTGGGCCAGAGGTTTCGATAGTAGCGCGAGTGAAATTCAAAAGCCACTGGCCTAGAGAGCCAGTGGCTAATTTTCCCTTATTGTCTACCCCTGTATGGCCTTTTAAAACCAGACTCTAAAAACTCATGTCCATCTAGGAATTCCATTAACTACACATAAATTCATCGGCATATTCTGTGTTTTTAAACGGTCTAGGTTGACTGAGCTATGTTATAAAGAACAGTGAGGACAACCAGAAACAACAGTACAGTAACACAATAGCTTTCACCACATTTTTCATCTTTGTGATCACTGGTACTATTCACAAAAACAGAAAACGACATTGTAAAGAGGAAATACTTTTGTGGAACAAATCTTTTTGCTGATGTTCACTAAACTGAAGTCTTGCAAGATTTCCTGAGGTCTGGTGTGATTATGTCATGCATGATGACAGTTTCGATGCAATTTATTTGTCTTGAGAGGCACAATGTTCTTATCATTTGGGTAGCATTCACCATTTGGGTATTCAGACATATTTTTCTCATGAGAATTACGGACCATGTCAGCCAATAAAGCTAACATGAAGGACAGATACGACAACCCCTCTCTTAATTTGCACCCTCTTTGTTTTTTTCTTCTGTTCCATGTAGAGGAACAAATTTGCACCCTCTTTGGTCTCTTCCTGTCATGCTTCCTCTCTACCCCCAACTCCTCCCAACTGTCATAAACTCTTCTTTTTAACATTTCATTTCCCTCAAGCCTCCTGTAGAGGCTTCTAATTCTCTCTATCCCAGTTTTCCCTCACTCATCTCCCTCCCTCCTCCTCATTTCTGCAATTCCCACCCTCCCTTCAATCTCGCTGGCTTTCACCCTCCCTAATCCTGCCTGCAGACTTGTTTTATTTTCAGACAGGATTTGCACGTTTCAAGTTTTAAGTGGGGTTGGAGCACATGCATACTCTGATTTGTCTTGATGTACTCTCTTCCTGTGACAAAGACAGACTTATATAAATGTGATTTTTTAAACTAATGGAATACTACTTCAAATGTTTTAATCCTGAATGAAAATGGAGGGGGGGGGGGGGTTAAATGAATGAAATCACTTCAACTAGTGTATCCTATCAATATACCAAGAGAAAAAAAAACTTACAATAAAAAGGAAGAAACTGACCTTTTTGACATGTAAAAGATTTATGTTAGCAAGTAAATTGTCAATGTACAATAATACGTACAACAAAGTATGATCCGTTTATTTATTGAAATTCTCAAAGTAGAAGCTAAATAGATGTGAACTATACAGCACAGCATTCTTTTCCTGTAAAAATCTATCCACCCATTAGTTCTCAGTATCACTTATCTTCACTTGGGTTGCAGGTGTATTAAGTCTTATCACAGCTGCCTTTGAGCAAGTACAACTTGACATGTTCATCAAACAACTACTCACACACAACTGCAGACTATTGAAAATGTTCAATCACCTACAATGCATGTTTTCATAATGTGGGAAAAAGTGCAGTACCTGAAGAAAAAAACATGCATAGAAAATGTAAATTCAACTCAAGAAGGTCAGATTTCAAGCAATCTGCTAACAAGTCGCGAGGCTTAAAATATATTTGCTCAAAACTAACTAAAAAACTAAAAAACTTTTTTGTCGTTCAAATGTTTGAGAAGAAGAAGAAGCTATTTGAGAGCAAGATTGAACATCTGCATCTCTGGAGCAGGGGTACACACCTCCGGTCCTCTAGAGCCCTATCAAGCTTGTTTTTCATGTCTCCCTCCTTTAACACTCCTGAATCAAATGATCAGCTCATCAGCAAGCTCTGCAGGAGCCTGACAACGATCCTGATTTTTTTATTCAGGTGTGTTGGAGGAGGGTGACATGGAAAACAAGCTGGATAGGGGCTCTCGAGGACCGGAGTTAAAACCCCTGCTCTGGAGGGACCAACCATCGATATGAAAAACAAAAACCATTGAAGTCCCCCAATGCAAGATGGCCAACAATTACCGTTGACTCAGTCTTTACACATTACACACTGTACACACAGGATGTGATATCTAAGGGACTAACAGATTTCTTCAGCTTTAGCATTAGAACAGAATAGCAATGCTATGTTACCCTCTGGTGGCTAAACTGATAACAGCCAATTACTATTTGAGTTACTAAAACGATGGTCTTTTTTGTGTGTTTGTATGTGTGAAAATAAGATTATATAGGTTGCAATAAAATATTCAAAATTGCACGCTGTACTTCTAGCAAATTTATAGATGTCCTAAGAAGAAAACATATATGAGAATAACAGAAATTCATGGATAATTATACTTATTGTAAACTGAGTGTATATTTTGTTAAACAGACCAAAGTTGTTCATTTCAGGCTTGGCATGAGAATGCTCAAAATTTGTAATTGTGAAAATAATTAATTTGAACAGAGTGAGTGGGCACAGACATCAGAGTGAATTAATTGGATTTTTTTTATTAACTTGCAAATACATTTATGTGGCAAAAGCATTGCAAAAAGACAATATCAACCAGAAATGACCTTCATGGCCAAGCAAGCTTATTTTCATGGAATGGCTGACATAAGCATTTACTTTAAATTAAAAGAGAAAGTAACTCACCAAAAAGAAATGCATCATTTAATTTCAACAAATAAAAGGTAACAAGCCCATCACTTGACTTGAGTGGCTTGGGAACCATTTTAGATTATTTCTGTAATCAATGTGAAAATAGAATAGGGAGTTGTTTTACTTCTCGGTAACATTAAAACCTGATATGAAGGACAAGGGTGCTTGAACAATGCAGCAAGGTGGGATGGGACCTTGTCATAATTTCTGGATGACAACTTGAAATTTACCTGCAAAGAAAAAGTACATTATACCATTTGTATGAATTTATAAACATTATTTAAAATAATAATTATTATATTATTAGTATTATTAAATATATATCAACAACAACAATAACAAATGTGTTATCTGGCATGAGACAAAGTCATGTCACCAGATTGTTTTTAATTGTACATTTTTTAGGGACATTCAACTGTTGACGTTTCAATGTATTTAATAGGCCGGACAAGTCTGGAACTTACATGATGGCATGACAGAAACCTCAGCTGTAACTACACTTTCAAGACCTAAATTTGACAGAGCTCCTCTCACCACACCACAGGAAAAGGCAAGGTACTGAGGGGAGGAAACACACACTAAAATGAGGAATTTTGTCACTAATTTGTGATGAAGAGAAATATTGTGTAATATGCGCCCTAACCTTTGGTGCTTGATCCAAGTACTGTTTACCATTAGACAGCTGTGTCAGCAGATTGAATTTGTTGTCCTGCAATACATAGGTGCCCTGACGAAGGACATAAAGAAATGCAATCTGTAATATTTCATACCTAATGATGAATGAAATAAGATTTTGTTTTCACCTGGTGGTTTGTTCTGAGATTGTCCACCTGCCTCCTGAATACTTTTGTCCAAAAGTCTTTACATATAAATTTCATTATATCCAACTCATCTTTGAAGCAGGGGGAATCCCTCGTCAACCTTGGCAGGAAAAATGTCCAACATATAAACATAAACTGTAGCGTACATTGGACCCTGCATGTCTGCGGTTTGGGACACAAGGTATTCACCTGTTTTGTTTTGTTTTTACTTCTCCTTAGATTAGTCAATGAAAAATATACAGTTGTGCTATATCCGGTTAAATAAATGTTGAATTTGTATTTTTTCCCAATACACTTTCAGTGGTGTCAATTCCACATCTCCCGCACACACCAGGGTCCACAATATTGGTGTTAAACAGTGATTATTTTGAACTATCTACCTCTCAATGAGCCCTTGCCCCACTCTGTAGCCCATTGCCTCCAAAGTAGACACACGTGAAGCCCTCTCCTGTATGAAAAAGTAATTATGACTGTGTGATCCACATGACTAAAGATGAGTTTAATAATTGTAAATGCAGCTTGAAGCCTAGTACCTTATCTGCGTGCGCTCAGCTCAGATAAAGTATTAGGCTCTTTCTGGAAACAAGTCACTTTTTCGATACCGTACCGTACCGTAGCATGGGAGCAAAACTGTATTTTGTGTGAATTGGGTAAAGTTGAAAATGTAACACCTTTAAATTGAACTGAGGATGCTCAAGGAATCAAAGGTCAATAAGTTTTTTTTTTTTCTTTCTTTCTGCTTAGATCATCATATTAGCCTTGTATTACCAGTGAGACACCTCAAATGGTGTATGGCACGACGAAATGATAATAAAACAAAACCAAATACAACAAACCTTGTTGTCCGCCTCTCCTTTAATGGATTGATGATCCCTGTAAACGTGTGCCACAATCTCCATATGGAGAAACTCAAATAAAGCGTCGTCTGCCATCCCTGACATACAAAACAGAGCAGAACATAGTTAAGCAAAAAACCTGACAAACATAAATGTTATTGAAAATTATGTCTGAAATCGGCGTTTGTCAACAAGCAGCGAGTCTAACTTGGGCTAGCATGGTTATTGCTAGCTGTCAGAATATTATTAGGCAACTCTTTACGTTGTCGAGTAGGTCACTTTTCTCCAAACGAGACCAGAAATAAATTGGGACAAACATTTATTTAGGAATATGTTATTTTAAATGCAACCGCGACATAAAGGGTAGAATAACTCATTTAACCTACCGGTCAGTCAAGTGTTACGCGCGAGTAAAACAAAGACACTTCCGGGGTTTGCTTGTAATCTTTACATGCGCAGTCCGAGGGTTTAATTTGTTTATTATGCCACAACATACAGGAAAAGCATGGTACATTACATGAGATACAAGAAAGCAAATGGAATGTTTTCAAGACTCCGATCTGAGGATGTAATGCATGTTGCTAAAAACGAAAATAAAACAAAATAAAATAAACACCACCCATTTGGCATGTGTTATTAAATAATAAAGCTTCCCCTATTACTATCAGCTGACCATGATTTCACCCTACCAGAGTTTGGATTGCTAGATTTCACATGACATACATACTGCGTTTTAATTGGATATTAGGAACATATTATTTCCTGTATGCTCATGTGATCTGCCTCACGAAGTCAGTGTTGATAAACTGGGGTTTGTATTCTTTTGATTTTCTTTTATACTGCTTCGTCTTGCGTTCAATTGTACTAAGAGTTAGAATATGTGACCATGCGACAGTCGGTCTTATTGATATTTTAGTAGGAATCAATTTAGATGTTTTTTCCTCAGTCCAGCGTGGATATTTGCTCGTGTGTGTTCAGTGGTCATGTCAAGCAAGTACCCCATCGTGGTGCAGGGCGAGGCATCCGAGACAGACTCTGATGACGAGGTTTACATCACCTCCATGCCAGCTTCTCAAACGGCCATTGCGGTGGCCAAGGTCGTTTTGTGTTTAATAGCTATCTAACATAAAATTTCGTCTGTCAAAAATATAATTTTGTTTATCCACCCAGGTTCAAGGGGAAGCTTCTGAAACAGACAGTGAAGATGAAGTGGAGACGGCGGACCGAAGTTCTGCATTGACGCACGAAAGTACTAAAATACTTCAAAGAGATCTACCTCCACTAATTGTAGTAAGAGATCATCCTGATATACAATCAGTTGTGGAAGATAGGCCGAGCCCTACACATAAGCCTTTTGGTAAGCAATGATAAACCTAAAACAGTCTTTGTCATGTAATGAATGTTAAATCAAATTAAATGAGAGCATCTCTAGCATGCAACTGCATAAACCGAACTGAACTTTGAACCTCTCCTCCCCCAAAAAATGATGCACTAATCATTTAAAATACTTTGTAACACCACCTTTTTCTGTGTGTGTTTGATTCCCAGGTGATACTTTATTACAGCAGAAGTTGCAGGAATCAAACAGCCGTCTCTATACTGATGTGGGACAGATGCTACGTAATGTTTATGGCAGTGCCAGCAAAGAGGTACCAAACACTTCTTGAAATAGAAATTGACCCAACTGTCCATATTGTAATGAGCAGTCGCGCAACATGCAATGTCATTCAACGCCATGATTTTAACGAGATATTATCACAATATTGCCTTGTTTTGATCCAAAAACTCCATGTAGTAACATGTATCACCGACTGTCAAGACACAGCTGTGAATGACCACAGCCAGATTTTTGGGGGATTTCATGGGTGAAACATGGTAATATAACGAGGGTCGCGATGCAGAAATCGCAGACAACAAGGAGTGGTCGAGATTTTCTTTTTCATACATTTACCCTTTTAAACTTTTTTAAAATCAGTTGTTCTTTGTTTGCATCGATTGTTTATCATCTAACATATCGGGGAAAATGCGACAGTAACAAAAAAAAAAAAAAACACAATTAAGTGATAGTTATGAGGTAGATATCTGTGACTTATTTAGTGAGTGAATATTATTTTTAATAAGAATCTAAGAAGCAGATACTGTATAAAGAAAACGTTGGTATTGTATTTGAATTGATATTGTGACAGTAAACTAAATGGGACTTACGCATTAATATTAGGCTACTGATACGTTTTTTTTTTTTTTTCAACGAAATTTACACTGTCTGTTTTCTATTTGCACGACCAGTTTCAATGTTAGAAATATATTAAAATTGTGGTTCAATAACACAGATTGTTCTTTTCAAAGGTGCGCAGTGCAACAGCACAGTTAAACACATCACAGAGCGCCATTATCAATGCTTCCCACAGCATACGGCTGATTTTGGACGACCTGAAGTCTGTGTCTGAAAAGATTGACATCATCACTACCTGCCAAATATTACCTGATATTAAAATGAACCATTCAGATGAGAGTAACACACCTGCATCTTGAAGAAACCAAATAAGGATATATATGTATATATGTATATGTACAGTGGGGCAAATAAGTATTTAGTCAACCACTAATTGTGCAAGTTCTCCCACTTGAAAATATTACAGAGGCCTGTAATTGTCAACATGGGTAAACCTCAACCATGAGAGACAGAATGTGGAAGAAAAAAAAAACGAAAATCACCATTGTTCGATTTTTAAAGAATTTATTTGAAATCATGGTGGAAAATAAGTTTTTGGTCAATACCAAAAGTTAATCTCAATACTTTGTTATGTACCCTTTGTTGGCAATCACAGAGGCCAAACGTTTTCTGTTACTCTTCACAAGCTTTTCACACACTGTTGCTAGTATTTTTGCCCACTACTCCATGAAGATCTCCTCTAGAGCAGTGATGTTTTGGGCCTGTCGTTGGGCAACACAGACTTTCAACTCCCTCCACTGATTTTCTATGGGGTTGAGATCTGGAGACTGGCTAGACCACTCCAGGACCTTGAAATGCTCCTTACGAAGACACTCCTTTGTTGCCCTGGCTGTGTGTTTGGGATCATTGTCATGCTGAAAGACCCAGCCACGTCTCATCTTCAATGCCCTTGCTGATGGAAGGAGATTTTCACTCAAAATCTCTAGATACATGGCCCCATTCATTATTTCCTTTATACAGATCAGTCGTCCTGGTCCCTTTGCAGAAAAATAGCCCCAAAGCATGATGTTTCCACCCCCTTGCTTTACAGTGGGTATGGTGTTCTTCGGATGTAATTCAGTATTCTTTCTCCTCCAAACACGAGAACCTGTGTTTCTACCAGAAAGTTCTATTTTGGTTTCATCTGACCATAACACATTCTCCCAGTCCTCTTCTGGATCATCCAAATGCTTACTAGCGAACTGCAGACGGGCCTAGACGTGTACTGGCTTCAACAGGTGACAAGTGCAGGATTTGAGTCCCTGGTGGCGCATTGTTTTACTGATAGTAGCCTTTGTTACTGTGGTCCCAGCTCTCTGTAGGTCATTCACTAGGTCCCCCCGTGTGGTTCTGGGATTTTTGCTCACCGTTCTTGTTATCATTTTGACGCATCGGGTGAGATCTTGCATGGAGCCCCAGATCGAGGGAGATTATCAATGGTCTTGTATGTCTTCCATTTTCTAATAATTGCGCCAACAGTTGATTTCCTTACATCAAGCGTTTTACCTATTGCAGATTCAGTCTTCCAGCCTGGTGCAAGTGTACAATTTTGTCTCTGGTGTCCTTCGACAGCTCTTTGGTCTTGGCCATAGTGGAGTTTGGAGTGTGACTGACTGAAGTTGTGGACAGGTGTCCTTTTTACCAATAATGAGTTAAAACAGGTGCCATTAATACAGGTAACGAGTGGCGCCTCGTTAGACCTAGTGAGAACAAGTTAGACCTCTTTGACAGCCAGAAATCTTGCTTGTTTGTAGGTGACCAAATACTTCCACTCTAATTTGGAAATAAATTCTTTAAAAATCAAACAATGTGATTTTCTGTTTTTTTTTTTCCACATTCTGTCTCTTATGGTTGAGGATTACCCATGTTGACAATTACAGGCCTGTCTAATCTTTTCAAGTAGGAAAACTTGCACAATTGGTGGTTGACTAAATACTTATTTGCCCCACTGTACATGTGTACTTAAAGAGTGGAATGAGTGCCCCAGTGTTTACAAAGTATGCAATACATCAAGCCAAAATGCTTACAAACTTAATTCAGTTTGCTTAACCTGTTTGTGAAAGAAACAAATATTTATTGCTCTAATTTGATATAAATTGATGATTGAAATAGTGTATTGTAGGTATTTAATAATGTGCTTTTGTCACATCTCTTTTAAACAACAGTAATCACACTTAAACTGCATGTCTTTTTCTCTGAACAATGTTGAAATACGTCAGATTTATACACAATCATTCCGTATGTAAGCAACAATTATTTCAAATCAACATACTGTATAAGCAATTGTATGTTTGTGTGCATTCACACTTTGTTGACTAAAAGAAAAGTGCATTGGACTTTATTGAAAGAAATGTGATAAGGAACAATTATTCAACATTAACATACTGTATGAGCAATTGTATATTTGTGTGCATTCATATTTTGTTGATTAAAAGAAAAGTTTATTGGACTTTATTGAAAGGAATGTGATAAGGATGATCTATGTCCTATTCGAGGTGGTGTCGCGAGGGCGGTGTATTGAACACAGAACCCCAAACTTACTTCTCCCTAGTTAGACTCTGCAAGGGGGAGCCGAGTGTGTTAAATTGATTTATGTGATTTCATGGGTGTGAAAAATGGGATATTGTTATTTTACATGTCAAATGAAATCAAAGCAGGATTATCTGTAAAGGTATTGCGTTGATCATAACATTTTTGAACTACAAATACGTTGTTACAGTATTACACAGGATCTGCTTTTTTTCTGTATCCGACACATAAGACTAAGTCAAACACAGTAATTATTTCAACAGATTTAATTCAGGAAGATACTACTGAAGGAAGGCCTATGATCGTCTTTTATATAATTTAATAGTCAATATTAATGGTCCATATTGAAAAAAAATAGTAGCATGAATGTTACAAGTTATATGAGGGAACTGGGCAGTGATATTAGTATCAATATTTTACTGGTGCCAATCCATTGTTGGCATACTATGTACATTATACAACAATTCTCATTGTGTTACTGTTCAAATACAGCGGTATGCCCAAATTTGGGCACCCCTGATAATTGTCAAGATCAATCTTTATAAAACATTGGTTGTATGGATAAGCACTTTTAGTGCGATATATCACGTAGCAGACTAACTGGGTCTCACCCATTGTACGAGAGTAAATTGAAGTAATGATGCCCAATGACTAGTCTTACCACAAGATGGCACCATAACCTGAGAAATTGCAACAACAGCATTTTATGTAGTCTTCCCACTGAATCCACTGAACTGAAAATTCTTGGCCGAAATAGTAAAGCAAATATGACAAAACTGAGGTAAAAAATTGAAACCAAATATTGTTAAAAAATATCATTTTTAATTGGTTTTTTAAAAAATATATACTTACATAAAAATACAAGCCAATTATTATTCAGATTTGTATTTTTATTTATTTAAAATATGAATTCTTTATGCTCGGAATTACAAAAACATTTAATTGATGTTTATTTGGTAACGCCGTTTTAAAAATCTACAACACAAAATAAGATTAAACATAAAATTAATGTCTCATGTAAAACGCATGTTCATAATGCAAGTAATAATAAACAGTTATTGTTTCACAAACACCACCTTTTACTTTATTTTGCCTATTTGTGCTATATTTCTGTTTTCTGTCGCCTTCATTTGTTTTTTATGATGATAAGCGCTTAAAGACCAAATGTGAAGTAATTTCATAACATGCCAAATAGGGTCACAATTAAAGTAATTAAACATTGTCCAACAAATAAAGAATGAAAAAATAATTTATATGTTGTATATTTGACAAAATAATATAATAATAAATAATAATAGTTTCCGAAGTTCCAGCCTGAAAGGGGACGAACCCGAGAGTGATACGTCACACCGAGAACAGCGATGGCAGCGCTCCATACATACGGCCGCCATACAAAGCCCTTCAAACAATGATTCAAACAGCGATATAAGCGATAGATCGAGCGCAAGGGAGGAGATCCAAGTTTTTGAAGGGTTGGAGGAATAAGAGGAGGTCAGAATTTTATGTTGGACCTAACATGTATTAGCCAGACGCTAATCAGGATGCGAACAATGTGCCTGGACTACCTGACATGGAATGGAGACAAGACCCATCAAGATTACAAGATTGGTAAGATATAGGCTGCTATTATTTTCATGATTTGAAGATGCAGGCATTTGCATAAAATTTTATGTTTTTGTCTATCTGATGACATTGTTTAAAAAAATCATGTTCATTTTGGCAGATCTGGCAGCTCTCGTGCATATAAAATAATAATATAAAAATGTTGGGGTGAAAGAAGGAGATGAGTCGTTGATGGCTTTCTCCACTTTATTGTGGCAACAATAAGAAAACAAAATAATAGCGGACTGCCGCCACATTCGACTGCTCATCTCCCCCTCGCCTCCTACTACTCACAGCTCTCCAGTCCCAGCGTCTCTTAAACGGATCGTGCATAGTGTCTTGTTATGAGCTTTTTGTTGACAAAGGTATCGAACACACGGCGTGCTGACAACTTTGTTTCTTTATTAACACATGGAGCTAACAGTACGAACACAGCTTGGGGCTCTCGGCAGGCTTTCGGAGCGATAGATAGAGCCTGTGTCTCTCTATCACACTCCCGCGTCACGTGACCAAAACAAGAATAACGTTGCGTGCACTTCAGGGTACCTCAAAAAACATTATATCAGAATATTACACGCAGTTACGACATTACATTATAAAATAAAATAATAATGGTGCGCTGAGAAGCTGGACCACACAAATCACACTCCTGACATTAAAAAAAAAAAAAAAAAACTTGGAATTTGCAGCATCTTGGGAGCAAGCAGCCAGGATCAAACGGTATTTCAACATGCCAAAAAGACTGTTGTGTTTACTGTCTTTCTCAAAAAGAAGGAAGATGGTTCAAAACGAGTCAGAAAAGCAGATAGAAAAGAAAGAAAAAAAGGAAAGTCCCACAGCATGGCAAGTGGGCATTTGCGTTTTGTTTTCAGCACCATTTTCTGCATAATATAATGTCCGTAACTGGTGCGGGCCCGTGAAGGGGCCATCGGACAGCAGAGTGGTGACGTAGCGGGAAGTGAGGAGAAGAGTGCGGCGTGAGAGCGAAGTTGGCGGTCTTGTGTTGCAGCAGTCCACTGTTATTTTTGTTATTTGTTATTTAACTGTTGCCACAATAAAGTGAAGGAAGCCATCATTCACTCCTTTCCTTTCTATTTCCCTATTCGGGCTATTACAATATGTTCCGGGACCTGTCCACATGCCGTCTTCCCTGCGCTGTCATATGTACTTTGCGTTCCGGCACCTTATGATTTACAAATTAAGCACTGTTCCACAAAGGTTGGCAGCTCTGCTTTGACAAAGTCATCAGTCATCTATCCATAAATCACTTACTTTTTTGCAAATCCTTGATCATAAGCAGACCGGTTGAGGAAGCAGGCGTCTTCGAAGTCCTTGTAGCAGAGAACACGACTCGATGATGGGGTGAAATTCATTCACTTAGTGCGATCAAAGGATGTCCATCCTTAAGCCACTCATACAACTTCTCTTTAGATTGATACATCTCAATACACCGCCGTGGCATTTTACCGAGAAGCAATGCAACAATACTGGGTGTATGGCGGACTTCCCTCGCAGTTCTCGGTGTGACGTCAATTCCGAAGATTTCTGAAGATTGTCGAAGAAAAGCATTTTCGTTGTCAAGGTCGTTGCTATGGGTTAAACAAAGAATCTGGAAGGGTTGCGTTAAAAAAAAATAACGAAAATATGCTTATAATTGTTTAGCCATTGATATTATTCAAAAACATGGTTGGCCAACCTTACTTCACATTTAGCCTTTACTATTTTGTGCAAATCGCAGTACCGTTTTTGGCCACCACTTTATATATGGCTCCTTAAAGCCCTTTATTACTCTTGCTGATCATTATTTATAGATGATATAGCCTTTATATTGAATGTAGAAGGCTAGCAGCTTTTGCTGTTAGTCTGGGCATTTGCCCTAGTGATTAGCAGACTCACCTGCTGTGCTGGGAGCGTCGTGAGGCGCTGATGCAAGTCCTGACCTGGACTGAGGTAGAGGATCACGGATCATGTCGCAGTTCCATGGAGGCCAGTCACACAAGGGTTGCACATATCTTTGCACACACGTTAGGCTCATTGACCATTGGATGTTGCTAAAAACAGGACGCTTGGGATTTGTTATGTGAGCAGACCATTTGCATTCATGGTGCCAAAATTAAATAAACAATAAATGATTGAAAAATCATGAATTATAAACTCATTACATATAACTACTGCTTTACCAGACAGTTGCTAGAAAAACAGGAAAAGTAATAATATACAAAAATCTGTGCAAAAGCCCAGCAAAATGCATATTGGGAATAGTTCATTGACAATACATTATCTGGACTAGTCTGTGTCTTTCGCCTGCCTGCATTTGGAATTTTTTTGTCGTTTTGGTGCTTTGGGGATTATTTGACTAAAACTGATGTTAACACTGTTTTGATTTCAACAATAAATATAGTGGTGCAATATAGGCACTTTTCCACAATTTCAGTTGTTGTTCTCTTGTTTTTCCACAGCATGTTTATTTGGAAGACCAGGAAGTTGTTACATTTATCATTATTAAAGCATCCAGTTGGGCAACCCAATACAATTAGCCATAATATGTTCAGTCCACGACAGCATATATCGGTATTGGTTTGAAAGTGGTATCAGATTTTTGGAGTTGGACAATATCAAGGTATCAGTTATCGTTTAAAAAGTCATTTCGGAAAACTCTACTCAATACCATGCATTGCTGTATTTTCGCATAATGTACCGTATATTTCCTTAATTGCATGCTTTTGCATTTGGCTTTTTTTCTTGTTTGGAAAACGAGCCTCCACATGTTGGTCTGTGGTTCCTGTGGCCTTTTTTTACCGATCAGACGGGGCTTGCCTTAGTCCGCGTTTAAGACTTCCTCAAAGAGCCTAGCCCATTATAAATGATGGAATAAAGAGATGTTGCTTGGCTGAAGGCACAAATGAAATATCTAAGTCATTAGGCCAAGCTGAGGCGAAACTGCTCAGCTGTCCTATTTCTATGTCAGGTCATGTATATATACTGTGGCTCTGGTCCTAACATGTCACCACTGTTTAATGTCACCAGGAGTAAGGAGGCCCTGAATTCTCATTGATTGTGACATCATGTTTTTTTTTTCATATTTGCATACATGTTTGCTCCAAATCTAGTGATCATCACGTTGACCATTTGTGTGTGATAGATGGGATGTGGGTCTGTGTTTCAGAAAGTGTTTCACTCCTTTAATGGAGCTGCAGAAACGTTTCAGTTCAGCATTAGCCTAGTCCCTACCCAAAGAACACTTCATTCAGTAGTCATCATGGTTCAAACAGACTGAGTTGGAGCATGATTGCTTTTGAAGAACCGTAGAAGAAAATCTACATATTCAAGATTTTAAGGTTTTTTTTTTCAGTTAGGTGTTTCTTCAAATAATTTTATTAATGTCAGTATCTTAAATCCGTGTAATTAAAACTGACACATAATAATGGATCTTGATGTTCATAGCAGATTTGGTATATTCAGTCAGAGTCTGCGCAGAACAAAATGCATGGTATGTGACCCTTAATATGATATGTAAATAAGCATTTGAAGTTTTACAACTTATCCATTATATTGTGTTTGATACCGCCATTTTAACACTTTCCATATTTGCATTCTGCAGGCTTGCTTCCAGTATCCCTAACCCTGGTTTAAATTGCTTCACTGCGTGTTAAGGGATGGAAGCCAAGCAAAGAGCAAGTGAAAGACCCCAATAATGCATTGATCAGTTCCCAAGTGAGCCAGATCACATCAGTATAATTAGACCTCAGGGACACAGGATTCTTGGATCTTAATTTGAGACATAAGAGTTTCTGCTGTCCCATGATATTTATTATCCCTCTTTTAATGAGAATCTTCTACAAGCACATGTGTGATCATCACCCATGCAGTGCTTAATGTGCGCCAAGATTTGATTTCTACATGAGGGATTTGGTGTATAGGCAAGCTCAAATATAAATCAGCTACAAAATAAACATGCATACGTGTGTGTAACTTTACAAGAGGTTGTAACGAGGTTGCCATGGAGGTCACCTTCAGATGGGGAAATACAGTATATTATCCAACAGACAACAGCTTTACTTACCAGCCAAAATAATAGGTACACTGCATTACTTATTATTTTAATAATACAAGAGTGGTATCAAAAACATATTCACACACACAATAATGCTTTAATCCAAAATCTGATGACAAGGATGTCCCTGGGAGATAGTTTACCTTACATTTGCAGCTACACAAATGCATACATTACTGTTTTTTTAAAATTTTATTTTCATTTAATTAAAAAAAAGGAAAAATATAGAAAGAGGAAATAAAAAATAATTACACAGCATCTTGCCACCCAACTAAGTCTAGCGACAAAACCTCCTCCACATCACAGCAATAACTTCCCTTGCCAGACATTGAACCTTGCATCTCACCCACATTAATCTCAGCAAATGCCTCTTTTACAGCCTGAACAAGAGGAATGCACACAAAGGATGGCAATCGTACAACTTTCACTGCCTTGCTTTAAATAATTCTTTTGTGGGTTCAGAAATGGTGAAAGTAGGGTGATGAATATCAGAAGATATGATGTGTGCTAATAGGCCCGGATTGACTAATCGGGAGGATCAGGACTGTACAGGCATGAAAATCACTCAACTTTCGGCGAAATTCGCCGTTTTGAAGTAAAAAAGGGTGACTTACGTGAATTGTGTAGATCAGAGGAGACATTTTTTTTTGGGGGGGGGGGGGGGGGGGGTCCTAAATCCATCTAACTAACGACATGTTTTATTGAAGTTGCTTAGCCTGTCGCGATATGCAATCAGTCCATTTATCGCAAGGTAAATAAAAATGAGGGCGGTAATTTTCACAGCTGCGTTTTTTCACCGCGTGCGTGCATACATTTGTGCGTGCGTGTAGATGTCATATGAAAATCCAGTTGTTGTGTCCAGATGTTTATTGGTCAAAAACACGCCGTAGAATTACTGTTCACACATACAAAATAAGGAAACACATCTATTTTAAACACTGTGAACGTTAGCATTGCTACACTGAGACTAATGGGGAAAAAAGACAACTTACTTTAGCCTGCTATAAAACATTGGCAGTCTTTTCCAAAACGCAAACTTGCGGTTAAAAGGTGACACTTCAAACATCAAAAATCGCTGGTTAAGAGCATTTGAAAACGAAAAAAAAAAATTAAAAAATTTGTTAGTGACACCACAAGCAACGACGAAAAGTGCTTTTTGCGCAGTGTAAAGTTGTTAGTGGTTTAGCGAACGTACTTCCGGTAAAAATTTCCAAATAAAAGCACGTCATGTTTGTCATATAAATAATGATTTCTGGAGTTAATCCCACATACTTCAGAATGAATACTATAATATGTAAATGCTATAATACAACAGAATTCAAATTTTACACTAAGAATTAAAATGACACCCTTTTTTAAAAAATACGATTGGCAATTAATATTATAATTATTATACTACTATTATATATAGTAGCATACTATAATAATGATGCTAGACATTTGAACATCGCCATCGCAATGTGCGCATGCGCAATAGTCACATTGCACGACGTTCTTTTTTTCAACATTTAAACTTTTCTTTTACTTCATGAATGCAGCAAGTGTGCAGATCCTGGATTAAACTGAGTTATAAGAATTAGGGCCACCGGCGCCATTTTTCAGAGCATCGGAATTTAAAAACAACATACACTCATGTTTTTCTGCTTCATGCCCATACAGCACCACATTGTCTCACTCTCCCTCTTGCTCGGCAGTGCGACCAAACTGTTTTTCTTCGTCATCAGTGCAGCTATCCCGAACGGAGCTATTCAAGTTATCTGGTGAAAATTTTCTCATTTTACTATCGCAATATAATATCGCAAACTCCCCAAAAATTGCAATGATAGTTTTTTCCAATATCGTTCAGGCCAACTATCAGCATTTGACCTCAGTGATCATGTGTGATTAATTATTGTTATTTACATGTTTATTTGTACTTTAATAAAGAATTTAAGTGTTCCAAAATGTTTTTGTGAATTAATAAGTGTCAACAAAAATTCCATTGCTAAATTAGTAAAAAAAAAAAAAAAAAAAAAAAAAAAATATATATATATATATATATATATATATATATATATATATATATATATATATATATATATATATATATATATATATATATATATATATATATATTAGGGCTGTCAAAATTATCGCGTTAACGCGCGGTAATTAATTTTTTAAATTAATAACGTTAAAATATTTGACGCAATTAACGCACGTCCCGCTCAGAAAGTATTCTGCCTTTTGTTAAGTTTTACAGCAAGGCTTTTTATGCTGTCCAACAGCGAACTCTTGTGGTCGCTTTGAGACATGGTTTATTGTTTTCTTACCAGTTCATTATGGCTGCACGACGTCTCGGGCTGATAATGTTGTGCTTATATGATCCTTGGACAAGATTTGTCCGTAAGTATGGTTGTTGTAAAGAATGTACATATTATGTTAGTAAGCGAAATGTTATATTTTTTGTATAAGACGCTTTTTGTTTATGTTTAGTGAACCTGTATAGCGTGCTAAGCTAACGTTGTTGCTAATGCAATGCTTGTGTACTTTTATTTTGTAGTTTTACGACGGTCTAAGGAGGACAATGGTTTGAGGCCATTTTATTAATAAATCAGATGAAAAAGGAAGAAGAATTATTAGGGCGTCGTTCACTAGCTGTCTAGCTTTGGAAAAAGTAGACGCTTCGGAGTGAGGGCAGCATAGACAGATTTAAATGACAGTAGAGTGAAATGCCCACTACAGTCCTTATGTACCGTATGTTGAATGTATATATCCATCTTGTGTCTTATCTTTCCATTCCATCAATTTATTTTACAGAATATATGTATAATTTACAGAAAAATATGGCATATTTTATAGATGGTTTGAGTTGCCATTAATTGCAATTAATTACGATTAATTAATTTTTAAGCTGTAATTAACTCGATTAAAATTTTTAATCGTTTGACAGCCCTAATATATATATACCTGTATATATATATATATATATATATATATATATATATATATATATATATAATCAGACTTCTTCCTTTTTCATCTGATTTATTAATGAAATGGCCTCAAACCATTGTCCTCTTTAGACCGTCGTAAAACTACAAAAAAAAAGTACACAAGCATTGCATTAGCAGCGACGTTAGCTTAGCACGCTATACAGGTTCACTAAACATGAACAAAAAGCGTCTCATACAAAAATATAACATTTCGCTTACTAACATAATATGCACATTCTTTACAACAACCATACTTACGGACAAATCTTGTCCAAGGATCATATAAGCACAACATTACAACGTGGGCGTCAGCCCGAGACGTCGTGCAGCCATATTGAACTGTCGAGAAAGCAATAAACCATGTCGCAAAGCGACCACAAGAGCCTTGCTGTAAAACTTACCAAAAGGCAGAATACTGTCTGAGCGGGACATGTGCGTTAATTGTGTCAAATATTTTAACGTGATTAATTAAAAAAATTAATTACCGCGCGTTAACGCGATAATTTTGACAGCCCTAATATATATATATATATAATATAGTCGACTAATTGTAAAAATAGTCGGCTGACTAATCGGGAGAAAATTAGTCGTGTGGGACACCCTACCGGAACATATTTCCTCCACACCCTTCTCACATTTTTAACCCCTGACCCATTTTCATGCCTGAGGATAAATCCCGGTGGGCCAGCCAGCCAGGAGGGCCGGTCTGGGGTTTTACATATTTTGAATACAAATATAAATTTTTGCTTGGTTTTTATTCATGACAGTATTACTTACATGCTTTTACACGATATCCCTGTGGGCCGCTTTTTAAATGTAATTTTTTTAAAAAGATTATTATTTTTTTCAGACACATTCTGACGTGTGTGGGAAAAAAAAAAATAAAGCCTGCAGCTCCCTCCGCTAATCGGAGTCTGTTTTGAGCCAAATTAGCTACTAGCTCGATGCTTGGATCATCGATAAAAAGAGCAAGGGTGGAGGCGAAAAAATAACAATTACAAAGAGAAAATCATTTGGAACAGAAGCTGGAAAATGTGCAAAATAAGCATTTTTTTTTTAATGCAACGAGCTCTAATGCAACGAGCTCATGGCCTCAAACGACAGAGGATTACAACAAAAGTGGTAAGAATGCAATTTGTACCGGGTGATAAGACAACAACAAGTAACTGTGGAAACTGGTTTGTAGGTCCTCACAGGTGCAGAACAGGCAGGTAGGATTGCCATGTTCAGTGAGTGAATATCATAATTAATATAATTAATTACATTGTCATATGCTGGTGTTGTGCAGTAGCGAGAAGATGTGACTTCTGCAGTGATTGTCAACTTTTTTAATGCGCTGAAAGCACTCGCGTACTTGACACAATATCATAAAACAGCAACTTTGATCCCCCCAAGTCCCATGCCATTGGCTGCGAGAGCCCAGGGTGATCATGGGACACAAAGTCCATTGACTACGTACATGGCGTCTTTCAAGTGCCATAAAATTGAATTGATCAGAATGCTTTGAAAAGAAAAAGGGTTGGGGGGTTCTGTTATGTTTCTACCTTGGAAACTATATGTCGATAAGTACATTACATGTATCTGTGTGTACTGTATAAGGGGAAAAGCTATATGATGGAAATTTCTAAATTAGTCCTGCTGTATGGAAGCTCACTTATACTTATTGCTTGTAGCTCAAGTGAAGTGTGGCGTGCACATATTATTTGTATACCGGTGTGTATTGTGCAGTTTTGTTCTGCATGCATATTTATTTGTTAGTTTCACAACCTCAAACAAATTACTTCATATAAAAACAAGAAAAGACCAAACCTTGTGTTTTATTGGAGGACATTCAATGTTAGTTAGCTGTTGGGCAGTGCACAGGGAAACACATGTTTTGGGCAGTACACTTATATATTTTTGTATCCCAAAAGAATAAAAAGTAACAAAATTATTCAGAAATACGATGGCATTTCCAAAAGAAACAAAAATGTACACATTTTTTACCCTGCAACACTCTCAGAAAAAGAGGACGAGGAAGATCTGTAAGAAGTTTGGAACTTTTATACAATTTTTTTTTTTTTTTTTTGGTTATGGATCGTGACATTTTATTGACAGATTCTCAAAATCGGGTGACTCAGACGCGGGTGCCATAACATGTGATTGTGACATCACAATTTCAAATGATATCAAGTGGGCCGGTCTAAGGCATGAAATTCCGGGCTGAAAATCAGTCCCACTCCGGCCCTAGGTGCTAAACAGTTTTAGACTGGGGCAGCACCATGAAATCTTACGTCGTTACATACTACAAAGTATCGGTTTCTTTTATGGATTGTGTCATTCATACTGTCAGTGTAAGAAAGCTGTGGAGTCTATCCAAAAATCTGTGAATTGTATTGTCTTAAGTAATTATGATGGTTGGTGACATTACACATATTGGGAATACATGTTCACTCTTTGGAAGAGGTCTAAGTCAAGTAGTGCATAAATTAAGCAATAAGCTCATGTAGTGTCATCTTAAATGACAGTGTTTTACATTGGCAGACCTAATGTCATATGGTTGTACCTTATGCAGAAAACCTCTATTTGTCATTATAATATTGCCAATTTGAATTGCAAAATGTGTGTCAAGCAGAAAATGTGTTTGGACTTTTGGAGAGAGAAGGGATTTTGCTTTAAAATAATTTTGCTGTGTATATCATTTGAATATGCTAGAAATTGAATAAAACTAAGAACAGCAAGAACGTAGAAGTGTGAATCATTGCAATTTTTCTCAAGGCAAAGTGAACTTCAGAGGGTGTCTTAACAGTTAACTGGAAAATAGGACATTATATTACAGTTTACATTAAATGTATTTTCTTATTTCAGTGACAGTGGCTTGGGGCTCAAAGTTAGAAACTAGATTTGTGGTTTAACTGTCCATCTAATAAAAGACTAAAAAAGAGGAACTAGATGAAGGCATTGAGGGAACAACATAACGTAATGTCAGTGCACAGAGGAATGAGTATATGAAAATGTGTGGCGTTGTCATCCTGAATTTAACAGCGCGAATTTGCCATGGTCTAAGCTTCGAAAGACTGGTGTGGGTGTATTTTGTTTTTCTTTTTGAGAATGTATGTTTGTGTGAATGCGTGTGCGTGTGTTTGTGCGCGTGTGTGAAGGGCATTCACCCACATTAGTCAGGTCATTGGCTGTCTCATGGAGTGCCTGAGGATACACTCTTAGTTTATCTGGTTGGCTGAGCATGGCTGCACACAACAGCACAGGTCTTCCAACGCACGGTAGTAGAGGGGGAAACACTCTGTGGCTAATACTGTTATGCATTCATGAAAGCACTGAATTAAGTAGCATCACAGAAGTAATACCTAGAAAGGTAACATATTCCCCTCTTACTTCTAAGGTTTGTGGAATTGTCCGCCTTGTTTTTTCAGGTAGCTCTTTCAACCTATTTTTAAAAATATAAATGCAACATGTACGGGATTAACACTAAATTTGAACTTAATCCATTTTTGGATCGTGTTCAAACTCTGATTTTGCAGAATATTGAAACGTTCTTTTAGGAACAATTGAAACTTGTTTTATTCTACAGTCTTAAATAACAATTGGACAGGGCAATACAAATGTTTTTATTTAATTGCTATGTAATAGTTGTTATTCTGCTCTAAATTGAAATATGGTAATAAGGTTTGTGGAATCGTCCGCCCTGTTTTTTCAGGTAGCTCTATCAACTGTTTTTTTTTTTTTTTTTTTTTAAGTAAATGCAACATGTACAGGATTAACACTAAATTTGAACATAATCCATTCTGGGATAGTGCTCAAGCTCTGATTTTGTGGCATATTGAAATGTTATTTTATTTTACAGTCTTAAATACAAATTGAACAGGGCAATACAAATGTTTTTAATTTAATTGCTACTGTATGTAATAGTTCTTATTCTGCTCTAAATTGAAATATGAAGAAAACCAAAATGTTTCCACATTTGACTGATGTCAAACTATGGCTGTTTTGCATTAGATGCAGTGAATTCAGCATATGGAGAAAAAAGGCTTCTTCAATTTTCATAAAGAGTCGTGAATTATTATTCGGGGGGGGGGGGGGGGCTGGGGGGGTTGGGGGGGGGGGGCTAGAGGAGTAGGGGGGAGCGTATACAATACATAAACCTGTTTTACAATTATGTTAATGCTGTTTTTCCAAGTAATGCCCTTGTCTGTTTGACTTTGTCTTGTTGTCTTCTTGTCATCTTCCCCTCTCCTTTCTGTTCTCTGCTGTGTATGGCAGCTTGCCAAGTAAACAACATCGTGAGCATCCCTTTTATGAATACCGCCTACAAGTGGCTGCGCAAATATGTGAAGTGACCAGAAAAAAAATTATCTTAGCACCTGCTAGCTGTTTTTTAGATGTTAGTATAGTGCTCAATGGGTTTCATTTCAAAATAATATTTTATGTACCAAAGGATAGACAAATTCCAGTGTGTTGAAATACCAAGGAAACTCTAAAGAGAAAAAATCTACAAAGACCAAATTCACAGTGCCTTGTTCAAGTTGTAATGGCAATGTTTAGCAAATTGTTGTTTTTGTATTCCAGTAATGATGTGGATGTGTACGAGATAACATCTGTAGAAACACCATGTCTTCAGGCCTACTGACATTTGCATTACTATTTTGAGACAGTGTGTCTAGTCGGGGCACGGTATAAGAGTTGTTAGCATGTCCGCCTCACAGTTCTGAAATGAAAGGTTCAATTCTCTTCTGTTTCGGGGTTTGCACGGTCTCCCCGTCCCTGTGTGGGTTGTCTCAGTGTACTCTGGCTTCAGATTCAGAATCCTCTCGCATCAAACAAACATGCATGGTAGGCTCTTTGAACACTCTAAATTCTCTACAGGTGTGATTGTGGTAGGAATGGCACAGAAGATGATTGTCTATAGACAAAAATGATGTTAATGATACATTCATTGATTCACTATCCGTACAATATTCTCAAGAGATGAAACAAAATGTTTCATCTGATCCATCTTATGCATAGTAGGCCATGTTTTGAAAATAATATCAATGACAGTTTGTTTTCTTGCACAATATAACTTTTATTAATGGCTGAAGAAAGTCATGATCAAACCTTTTACGTACTTGTTTAGCATTAAGTTGTTAATTAACTGTGAGTCATCAAGTTTATGCTGAATCTCTGGCCAAGTCCCATCTGAAAGAGTTTATATTTTTTTAATTAGGTATCTAAATAGTCATTTTCTTAAAATAAAAAAAGGAAACAACTTTGCATTCTGTTTCGTTTCACCTCATTAAAACCAAGTCTTGCCATACTATGCATACTTGTACATTTCTTTTATTGTCCCAATGACTTGTTCTTCTAAATATTCATCAGAAATTACAATATTTCCAGCACTCTCTTTTGCAGAGGTCCCCCCACCCCTCCATTCTCAGGCAGGCGTAGTCCAAGATGCCCACTCAGGCTGAAAATCAATTCATCTAATGCATCATAAAAAATGTGAAAATTTTATTATACAGTTGCTGACAGGCTCTGACTAAGAAGGAACATTTTTGACGACAGATGCAGAATGTAGAAACACTTTAATGTCAATATTTAATTCTTGCCCGTGCAGTCCAAGGTGAGCGCAGCTGTTTTTCCTGTGGCAACAGAGGCTTTTTCCATTAGTGGTGTCTACACAAATTCATTTGTTGAGTGATTAAAAATAGACATCAAAATGAATGCACAAAACCATTATATTAAAGCCTACATGTGTGAGCGTGCATGTGTGCGTGTATATTGAAGGGGTGTCTATATGCACACCAGATGGTCTAGACTTGTCCTCTGGCCATTTTGCTTTTATTAACATTGAGTTTGTAATGTTAAAATTCACTTTAACCAAAATGAACCACACCAAATTCATGTTAACCCTCTCTCCCACCCATCACATCCCCTTCATGTTCCTAAAAAGTTATACCTAAAACATGAGAACAATGTAGTAAGAGACACATTACAAAATCTAAAAAAAATATTTTTAAAAATTGTTAATTAGTATTATTGAATTTTTGCGTCATGAAACAACTGGTAAGAAAGGCTTTGTAGCAATTGATGTCTTTATCTTGTTTTCAATATTAATGGCTTGTTAATTGTTGCCACAATTCATTCATTCATTCATTCATTAGCAGTAAAGTACAGTGGGGATAAATATTGAAACTTTTGAAAGTGAAATTCTCCGATTCAAAGTCTTCCAAAGAAAACATTTGAATTATGTCTCTCTAAAAATATACGTATTTAAATGCACTTATTTTTGGGTCGACCTTTAGAAGGCCACATTGGTAAGAATCCTGTCTGAGCTACACTGCTGGGCAAAAGTATTGGCACCCCTGCAATCCTGTCAGATAATGCTCAATTTCTCCCAGAAAATGATTGCAACTACAAATGCTTTGGTAATAATATCTTCATTTATTTTGCCTGCAATGAAAAAACACAAAAGAGAATTGAAAAAAAAATGAAGTCATTATCATTTTACACAAAAGTCCAAAAATGGGCTGGACAAAAGTCTTGGCACCCTCAGCCTAATACTTGGTAACACAACCTTTAGACAAAATAACTGCGAACAACAGCTTCTGGTATCCATCAATAAGTTTCCTACAATGCTCTGCTGGAATTTTAAACCATTCTTCTTCAGCCAACTGGTCCAGGTCTCTGAGATTTGAAGGGTGCCTTCTCCAAACTGCCATTTTCAGATCTCTCCACAGGTGTTCTATGGGATTCAGGTCAGGACACATTGCTGGCAAATATAGAAGTCTGCAGTGCTTTCTCTCAAAGCATTTTCTAGTGCTTTTTGACGCATTTTTTTGGTCATTGTCCTGCTGGAAGACCCATGACCTCTGAGGGAGACCCAGCTTTCTCACACTGGGCCCTACATTATGCTGCAAAATTTGTTGGTAGTCTTCAGACTTCATAATGCCATGCACACGGTCAAGCAGTCCATTGCCAGAGGTAGCAAAGCCACCCCAAAACATCAGGGAACCTCTGCCATGTTTGACTGTGGGGACAGTGTTCTTTTCTTTGAAGGCCTTGTTTTTTTCCCTGCAAACTCTGTGTTGATCAGTGGCGCCACCAGGGGGTGGCCACGGCCACCCCTATAAATTGGTTTGCCACCCCGCTTGTCAGTATATCGTTAGATTGTTGTAGCATCAGTTATGCATTTTTTTTTTTTTTTTTTTTTTTTAAACCTGTCCTGTTCAGCTGTTTGACACAGAGAATGGAAGTCTAAGTGCCCGGATTCTGAACAGTTTTAATGTTTCACATGGAGAGTCTGACATACTCCCATTGTGATCCTTCAAAATACCTTTTTATTATGACAAAGCAGCGAACAGGAAGGGATTATGGGGGGACAGAAGAAAAGAAATACAAGAGAAGAAAGAAAAGAAACACATAAACAACAACAAGAAATACATTGAACATCTAAACTAGTTACTAATATGCTGGTGCTATCGTTAGCGAGATGTATTTCCGGTTTACACCATGTGGGGGCCAATTGGCCAGTGAAAGAGGAGAATGGGGGTGGGGGTGTCTATAAGACTATAAGCTAAGTGATTGAAAGGGGTAGAGTGTACACAAATCAGTTCTGTGATCTAGAACCCAGTAATCGTGTGAATCTCTTATGAGTGTAAGCCCGTTGGCGACCAACCCTACGCCGCCGCATCGCCAATCCCGGCACCGGAACCCCCAACCCGAGCATGCCCTACCACATCCAGCAGCACGCAAGCCCCACCGGGCGCGCGACAGCCACGCAGACGGGCGGAGAAACCGCGCGGACGCCAACCCAGGGCCACGGCCCCCACCCAGCCAGCCCGGGGAGGGAGGGCGGGCGGGGGGTGGGGGGGCCATGTGCAGCCCATCCCTCCTCCCGCCGCCCAGCAAAGGAGCCACCGTCCCCCCCCCGGGACCTAGGGTGGTCCCCCGGGCCACACGCGCGCCCATCAACCGGCCTTCAGGGATGGCAGGAGGGGACGCATCACCAACCCCACGCCTACACCCACCCCCGCCCGCCCACCCGGGCCACGAGCCACAGCCACAGCCCCCCAACCGGCACGGCACGCCACAGGACCCCCAGCGGCCCACCAAGCCCCAGGCAAGGCAGGGTCCCCCGCCGGTGCAGGCGACACCCCGCTGATACACCGGCGCCCAGCCAGCGACCCGCGACAGAGCGCAGGGCGGATGCCCAGCCAGAGAAGAGAGGGGAAGGCGGAGGCAGGAGAACGCCCAGGAACTGCCACGGGGCGATGCAAGATCGGAGACCCGACCCCCCAACCCACTCCCGCGGCCGGCAGCCGAGGCAGAGGGGAGGCCACACCCCGGGAGCCACGCCATATAGAAAAAGTGTGGGACCCACCTACCACCCTATTACTGTGGCTGCCAGGTTCCCGACTGGCAGCCATCACCCAGCACCGTGATGGGGGTGTGAGGGGAGGGTAGTGCAATGTATGCATTAAAATAGGAGAGCTTGGCTTGGGGCAGTGGGACCGCAGCATGGAGTTTCTGTCCAGCCGCCCGTCCCACCGCCCTTTGCCGGAGCTCTCCTGTGGAGTATGATGTGTGTGGTGCATTTAAAAAAGGTGCAGGGATGGCGGGGCCTGTGGTGAGGAGGCAGCCGTGAGGCCCCCCCCCCCCAACAGGTCCCAACCATCCCACAACCTTGGTGTGTGGTGCATTAAAAACAGGGGGGAGTCGGGCTGGGACTGTAAAGCCCCGTCCCAACTCTCCCCGGAGAAATGTATGAGCATGTAAGTGCCAGAGTGAAAAATATTTACAGTGCCGAAGTGAGAAGTGCGTGAGTTAAGAGGCAGGCTCCCGCGGGCGTGGCCCCGTCCACCAGAACCACCGGCCCCAGGGCGGAAGAAGCATCAGGGCCCCGATCAATCCCCGCCCCAGACCACCCACGGCGCCTCCGCGACCGCCCACCCCCCCCCCCACCCACCAAGCACCCACCCCGCGCCCCGAGCAGGCGCCACACCAAGCGCCGGCGACCAGGGGCGTCCACCCCACCGGCAAGGGACAGCAAGCCTCACCCTAGGCCCAGCGGGCCCCAAGAGGCCCCGCCAACGACCCCGCCGGCTGGGGGGCAGCCACGGCCGCCGCGGCCCAGGGAGGCGGACAGGGCCGGAAACAGACCAAGGGGAGGGAAGCGCACCCCCCACAACCCACCCCCGGGCCACGAGGGGCGCGCGGTATGGCACCAGAGGGCACCTCCCCGGCACCCGGTACAGGGAGACGCGGCTCCGGCCGGGCGGACCTGGGAGGGAACCATGGCTGCCGCATACACCCCCCGGCCCCCACCCCAACTCCACCCCACCCCGGCCGGCCGGGGAAGGGCCGCGGCCCCGGACCGGCACCCGCGCGGCCCCCCCACCCGCCCACGACACCAGCGTGCGCCCGACGGGACCCCCCGCACAGCCAGACGCAACCAGACAAGCCCCGGCCGAAAATCCCGGGGGCCAAGACCGGTGGCGGGACGGCCCAGGGCAGGACGCCAACAAACTCCACCTGTAAAGCTGATAGAAGAAGAGGTTTATCAAACACCATTAGATGTATGCCAAGGACCAGTGAAGTGTATTATTTACGCATAGTTCCTTAATTGTTCCAAGTCTGATAAGTAATATATAGGGTGTTCCAAAAAAAGTTGCATATGATCCCCAGTAGCTGGAAACCAAATTGTCTATGAGTATCCTTGTAAAATAAGCCCATTGACCGACTAAACTGTGAAGGAAGAAAAATTAGTTATGCATTTCATCCCAAATGAATGCATTTATTTTGTTTTGTTAAATGTAGGGCTGTCAAATTTATAGCGTTAACGGGCGGTATTTTTTTTTAAATTAATCACCTGAAAATATTTATCGCAATTACCGCATTCGCGTTACGACTCATTCACGCATTACCGCAAACAGCCTACAATGGTGCCGTTTTACTTATATACAGAGATAAGAGGCAGTGTCAAGTGAGTGGAGTAGACAAGCATTCATTGGTGCTTTTAATTGGCAAAAGCTTTTTCAGCCCCCACAGCAACTATAAATATTGTGGGAAGCGACGTGGGGAAGAATGACAGGAGTTGATCTTTTTCTTAACACCCTGTAGTGTACCCAACGCAGAGAAGATAAAGCATTTGTAGCCACCACACACAGTCATGGTTGCACAGCTTCCAATCATGCATTTGGGAAGAACAGTTAAGTCGCTACAGTATCATTTACTGAAAGCTCAACAAATACACTAGATGGCAATATTTAGTCACAATATACAAACTCACATTTATCCTTTAAGAATTACAAGTCTTTCTATCCGTTGATCCCTTTCACAGAAAGAATGTTAATGCCATCTTGTGGATTGATTGTTATAATAAACAAATACAGTACTTATGTACAGTATGTTGGATGTATATATCTGTCTTGTCTTATCTTTCCATTCCAACAATCATTTACAGAAAAATATGGCATATTTTAGAGATGGCTAGAATTGCGATTAATTACGATTAATTAATTTTTAAGCTGTGATTAACTCGATTAAAAAATTTTAATCGTTTGACAGCCCTAGTTAAATGTACACCTTATGCCTAATATATACATAACACAATAAAACAGAATTGTTGTTGAACTCTAAATGTTGACTGGACAGTTATGGACTATGCACATTAAATCATTAGTAACATCAAATATTACACAATACACCAAAGTGTAACAGTAGCCATGTCCTTAAGCTTTCTGATAGTTTTCCCCTGACCTTTTTACTGCAATAATATAATGAAAACCTGAAATTATGGCTTTTAGTTTGGCCACCCCAAGATTTTAAGTGGCCCCATCTGGCGTCCCCTATGAAAAATTTCTGGAGGCGCCACTGGTGTTGATGCCTTTTCCCCAAAAGCTCTACTTTTGGCAAACTCCAGCCTGGCTTTTTTATGTCTCTAGGTCAGAAGTGGGGTCTTCCTGGGTATCCTACCGTAGAGTCCCTTTTCATTCAGACGCTGACGGATAGTACGGGTTGACACTGTTTTACCCTTGGACTGCAGGACTGCTTGAACTTGTTTGGATGTTAGTCTAGGTTCTTTATCCACCATCCGCACAGTCTTGTGAAAATTGAAATCTCTTGTCTTATCCGTCCACATCTAGGGAAGTTAGCCACAGTGCCATGGGCTTTACGCTTATTGATGACACTGCGCACGGTAGACACAGGAACATTCAGGTCACTATTTTGCTTCCAAAGTCCTCAGACAGTTCTTTGGTCTTCGTTCTTTTCTCAATGCTCAATGTGGTACACACAAGGACACAGGAAAGAGGTTAAGTCAACTTTAATCCATTTTAACTGGCTGCAAGTGTGATTTAGTTATTGCCACCACCTGTTATGTTCCACAGGTAATTAACAGGTGCTGTTAATTACACAAATTAGAGAAGCATCAAATGATTTTTCAAAGGACGCCAATACTTTGTCCGGCCCATTTTTGGAGTTTGATGTAAAATGATAACGATTTTTTTTTTTTTTTTTACATTCTCTTTTGTGTTTTTTCATTGCAAGCAAAAAAATGAAGATATTAATACCAAAGCATTTGTAGTTGCAATAATTTTCTGGGAGAACTTGAGCATTATCTGACAGAATTGCAGGGGTGCCAATACTTTTGGGCAGCACTGTCGCTAAATGCATTTTACTGTATTTGCTTGTTCAGAATTTAAGAGGACATTTAAAATGTCTGAAATACAGTATGACTGATTGTTGTAGGTTTACAAGTGTCATTTTCGTTTATTAGTATATAGACGTCTGCATGGTGATACTTTGCTCTTTCAAAATGTTAAACGTTATAAGGTCATTAATGAAGAGTGATGCAATGATCTTGTTTTCTGCTCAGTGGTTAAAGTAGTTCTACTGACACCAGTTGTGTGAGGCTATTTACATGAAACACATATTGATTTTTATACATATGGATACATTTATTCAAAGGTTAATTAGTCGAGGGAAAAAAAAAGCAGTTATTATCAACCAACGATGGTACCTTGAATTCATTTAGTGCCCGATGACCATGATTTACCATGTCCAAACTAAACCAATTGATTCATCTGTGAATGTGATGACGCAAATACATGTTTGGGTAGTACCAACACTTTTCATCTCAATGACAGAAGTGGTTGAATGAAATACAATGATTTACAATTTTTTTGTTATCTGTTTTCCCTGGTTGTGGTACAGTATGTTTAACAAATCATACAAGTTATGAACCAAACCTTATTATACTATCAGAGAACCCTGACTGCTTATTTGTATAGACATGGCCATTGAGTGAATCTAATAATATAAAGGCGTTCAACGAGTAATGCAGATTTGCTTAAGTACAACGCTACTTTAATTGTAAGTATGATTAAAAGAAAAAAAAAAGTTTTTTGTTGAAATAGTTAATTTCGGAAGCAAAAAATGATATATTGTATTGGGAGAAGAAGTTTGCAAGTTGCCCAGCTTACTTTTGCGGCCCATGTGTCAGCTTGGCCTCGGCTTTCAGATACACTGGTGGCAATAGAAAAGTAATGTGCTTTGCTGGGGAGATTTGTGTGGGTCCAGTTGGTATTATGTTTTCTCTGGTTTTAACTTATTGGTAGCAAAGAGAATTATGAGGATCTGATGAAGGTTTAAACCCATCCTTCCTCTTCTCTTACGATGTGCGTTTTTCCCTCCCTTGAATTCACGGTACCCCAAATCATATATACACTGACATGCATCACCAGTGGAAAAAGAACCTATTCGCAGATCATTTTCCGCATCTTCCTGTGATGAGAAAGCGGGAACAGATGCTTCAGCTGTTCTTTTGTCAAACAATCCCCATTGTCTCTGCTCATCTCCTTTACAAAAATATTGTACTTTGAAGTCATGTTGTAACAGTACACAGTCTTGATTTAAGTGACAATGTCTCCGTTTTGAACTTTCCCACCTCTGATAGTGCTCTGCAAAAGCCTGACAGATCCAACCAAAAAGGCATTGCAACAGGAGATAAGCCATTATCCTATGACACCGAGCAACCACAGAGGGATCTTTGCGTTTTGTGATGAGCCGCTGCGCAAACTTGTCGACACGCTTTCATTCCATCTTTGAGTGTTTTATGGTTTGAACATGGAAAGGCATTTAGCACAAACAGCATTAATTCAATTACATCTGTCTAAGGTCATGGCAAAGCAAGTTTAAGTAAACATGCCATGATGTTCATCTGGACTAAAGTGGGTTTATGCAACAAAACCTGAAGGGTGCAAACCTTTGTCAAAATAGCATATATATTAAGAGGACATATGTATTTCAATTTTGAGAGATGTAATATAAACACAACCCCAGGATATTTGCTTGTTTAGAGAAAATAATCCCTTTTCACAGTAGAATATGTAATCGTTTTTGTTGTCGATGTTTTTTTGAGGAAGCGGCTTCTCAAACAGATGTGTATATGTAGACAAAGGCAAGCAGTAAGAGGTTGAGCATAATGCCAATGACCCCAAGCACTGCCAGGAATCTTTCCTCTGGTGTGCTAAGGTATGGACACGTTAAATCCATGGAAATGTTTTTAAATGCTGCTCACTACAACAACTAATATTATGTTATTAGGTAAATCATATTAAGTAGCAAATTTTAAGAAGAGGCACAAATGTTCATCCGTCGATAGTTCTTAGTAGCCTACTTGTCAGGCTGCTACATTTGCTTGGTCCATTGGATTAAATATTCACATGACAGTGAAAAAAGCCAACCGTACAAACAGAAACATTGACATAAACTTCTTCAATAGTCAGTATTAAAAGCAGCACAGTAAAATCCACTATCGGATAAA
Organism: Corythoichthys intestinalis; assembly: GCF_030265065.1. NCBI lineage: Eukaryota > Metazoa > Chordata > Actinopteri > Syngnathiformes > Syngnathidae > Corythoichthys > Corythoichthys intestinalis. The sequence continues at coordinate 40,900,716 of NC_080400.1, forward strand.
ATCCCATCCACAAAGAAAGCCCAAGTCGTAATTTTTGGTAATCACTGTCACCTATGACTTGGCATGAGGCTGCGTTAGGATGACAAGTAAAATATGAGAAAGAAGTGAGACAAGGGGCATCATGGAACGCACCTCTATCGCGACATTTGACAGAAGTCTTGAGTAAATGGAAAACTATTCTTACAGCAGTGAATGGATGTAGTTGCAGTTGGCGACAAGCCAACAGAACTCACTGCCAAGGATCCTTCTATCTTAACACATAATGATCTAACCGTCCAAGCACATAAATACTTGAAGAGATGTATGGTGAAAGGGACGTTGAGTAGGTGCCATTCGTTCGTGTTCAGGTCTGTCTTAAGTTACAGAAGTGTAGATGTAGACAAATATGACCACTAAAAGATTCAGAATGGTCCCAATGATGCCCAGCACTGCTAAAATCCGCTCCTCTCGATCATTTGTGGAGTCATCCTCTCTTGCATGAGTGCTGCAGATATAGTGGCTGCCGGCGATCATGGTTACCATCACAGAACCCCACCACCACAGGGCACGGCGCCTGGAAAAAACACAGCAAATTTGTAGGTGAGGAATGCTTTCAGAATTATTAAATGATTTTGTCTAGAGGTTACCGTCAATGCTACAATGTGTACACATATGCAGTATTTCACTTTGTTTCTGTTTCAGGACTAAAATACGGAGTGATGCAAAAATAATGTGCCAAAATCATCACACATTTATTCACTTAAAATAATTAAAATAGACTGAATTAGCGGTCATGTGAATTATCCTTGTATAACTTGGTGTCAATTTCAATTTGTCTTTGTCAGAAAATCACTCGTTTATTTACTCTTAAAATGGTGACTCCTCAGCAGAAGGCATTTTGTGTGCATTTTGAGTTTGCAAAAATAAATGCCATTGTCATAGTGCAACGTGCTTTCACTTTTTGCTGCTGGTGGTGGTCACATTAAGCACTTGCAAAGCATTAAATAAAAATCTGAAATTATATATTTGTATCCAGCTAGTTATTAATTGTATTTATTTATTTTTTAAATATACCACAATGGTTTTGACACATTCTATTGAATCACCCTGTACTTTCAGCAAAATATTTCAGGAAAACAAATGATTGCTTTAAATAGCTTTAGCCCTAGAAATGAAAATTAATATTTGCACGAGCATCACTCTCTGTGTGTTACACATGTACAAAACCAGATCCCAATGAAGGTAGAAGGTTGGGTAAAATGTAAAACACAACACAATAATTTCAAAATCCTTCTCAAGCTACATTCACTTGGATATATTAAAAAAATACATATTTTATCGTCAAACTGGTAAACATTCCTTTCTCAAATAATTGATACCTAAATGCAAATAATTGATGTCGAAATGTATAAAATGCACCTACTGTATATAGCACTTTATTTACACTGTGACGGTTCGCAAAGGGCTTTACAGTGGCTCTACCTGCCCAGTCAAACGCACAAATTTACATGCCAATGGGCAGCTCTTGCCATGCAAGGTACTGCCAGGCCCACTGGGAGCAATTTAGGATTTGGAATTCCATTTATATCCTTTAATGAAGATGATATAATTTTAAAATATTGTTGCAACAATCTGCTCTTGTAAGCTTTGAGCAAACATTTTATTATTAACTGCTTACCTACAGTATATCTGTTCATAAGAGATTCATATTACTCTACATATATTCACAAATCGAGACAAGTTTCCGAGGTACTACCACCTTACTTCCTTATGTCTGCAACCAACGTCTGTTTTTGAATTTCTCTATCCAAAACAACAGTGGAGCTGGAGTAACATTACTCATCGAAATCACTCAAAAAAACCCGACAATTTGGAAATACCGCATCCATCTGCCACCACCACGACAGGAGAGGACAACATGTGCATGAAGGCAGATGTGGAACCAAGCTCATGTCACCACAAAGACGGGGTGTTTTTGTAGCCATGTTGCCGCTGTATTATGGAAGGTATGTATTTCCTATCCCTGCATTTTCATGAGTCCGGTGCACCAATAATACTAAATCTAAAATCTTGCGCATGAAACGACTTGTTGCCTTTGATATTGTTATTAGGATGATGATTGTAATTATGATGATCTTTAATAGTATTTACTACAACTACCCGGGGGCGGCCGAGAAGCTGGGACAGACGGTGGCTCACCTTGCGGCGGACCGTCAGCTCGATCCCGAGATCCAACTACCAACCTTTTTAACTGCAGCAACTAAAAGATACGCTATTGGAGCTGGAATTACCAAGGACAGCGGGAGAAAGCCCGTCTGTAGGGCGCTGAGGGTCTGTGTAATGTCGGGTCAAAGTTTGGCGAGATTCTCAAACCGCTCCGGAGCTCTGATGTCTGATGTCACATTCTCGTATGCTATTTTTTCTAATAATTTTATAAATTGTGATTTATTGACCTGTTTTGCACATGCACCAATCGGTTCAAATAAAACAAGAAAAGGAATGATGTTGCCAAAATGTTTTATTGCGATCAATATCTGCAATAAAAAAGAAAGACATACTATTTTTGTTTATATGTACATACCTTGTAATATTTCTTTGTAACAACAAAATCCGTGTCAACCCTTCTGCATTCGGCAAATGTAATATAATTTGTAATTTTACCTCATTTTGGTCACTCAAGTGGCCGGCGTATCAATGTATAGTATACTTCACGTCGCCACAGGCTGACAGGTTGTTATAATTTTGTGCACAAACGATCAACAAATTGATAAGAACAATCATCTCATCACCGTCATGCTGAAGTCATTTTGGCGGATTCCGTGGGTTCCTCTGGATTGATTTTGCAGTTTTAACTTTGTCAACTCACTGCTTACTTCAAACGCAATTCTTGTTGTTCTTTCTAAACCGGAAGTTCGGAGCAGACACTTTCCAAGATAGGGCCGCCCATATTTCGCTCAGGAAACTAGTGACGAGATTTGTCGTTCACTTGAGTAAACGAATCCATTCCGGTTCGTTCAGTAAAAAGATTCGTTCAAACAAATCGTTCAACGAATCGTTCGCCCCCCTCATCTCCCTCCCCGCCCAAACGAATCGTTCGGTTACTGAACGGGAAGTGACGTTGCCGAACGAATCACCAAAGACCGCTTCGCAGTATAACTGAATGGGAAGTGACATTGCTTGGTCCCTCCCTCTCTTCCACATTGACCACTCGTCGTAGTTTCAGAAATGAGTGACAGGCGGTATCATTCTGCTTTCACAGACAGCCTCGTCTCCCTCCTGCTGCTGCAAAAGCGAGGGAGAACTTCCGCGTCGTCTGTCCTAGTTCTATGGGCTCAAAGTCATGGCTCGTGCTTGCATTTCGATTTAGGACACGGTTAAACATTTTCCTTTTGTGAGGGGAGTAGGGGGCGGGGGCGCACGGACTTTCTTTAGCAGGTTCTTGATCACACATACATATACAGCATGTTTGCTGTCACGAAAATAAAAATACATCGAAAGTTTAATTTCTGAATATGGAACGACCAACACATCATATTTACATCTCGCTCTGTTGTATTTTTGTTTTTTAGTATTAAGATGATCGTGTTGAATTTTTGCACTGGTATTAATAAATAAAATAATCCGGTCAGCTCCCCTGTCGTCCCCGCATCTCAGATCGTCAAATGCTGACGAGAAATAATTGTTTGCTCTTTACGATGTCGCCTTTCTACTCTCATTAGTCTGTTAAGAAAAATGTAGACATATTGCGACATCTCCCGTGTCCGCGTGCTTTGTTTTTGGGCGCTTGAGTAGCACATGATGGACGGATTGACATAATTTGTCAAACCAACCAACACCTGACACGAAAAAAAAAAAAAAACACTCGGAAAAAAATTACATGTATATACAGTTTCATTGCAAATCAGTATTATGGTGATCATATTGTTTTGTTGCACTGGTATTAATAGATAAAATAATCCGGTCAGCTCCCCTGTCGTCCCCGCATCTCAGATCGTCAAATGCTGACGAGAAATAATTGTTTGCTCTTTACGATGTCGCCTTTCTACTCTCATTAGTCTGTTAAGAAAAATGTAGACATATTGCGACATCTCCCGTGTCTGCGTGCGTTGTTTTGGGCGCTTGAGTAGCACATGATGGACGGATTGACATAATTTGTCAAACCAACCAACACCCGACACGCTGACACGAAAAAAATAAATAAAACACTCGGGAAAAAATTGACATGTATATACAGTTTCATTGCAAATCAGTATTATGGTGATCATACTAAATATTTTTTTCTGTGCACATATGAGGTAAATATCGCTGCCATGAAGCCTCCATATAGTGACAGTTCTCTGCCCGCTTCACTGCCGTCACGCGACCGCAGCTCAGCTTTTGCTTGCCTCGTAGCTACCCGTGTTTTAAATTACTGTAAATTTGATAGTATGTCGTCATAGGCAGTCACGAGTTTGTTGAGAAAAGTACTACTCTAAACAATGCTCGCTAGATTTGTGTGGTGTTTTTGTCTGTTTGAGCAGCATTTGATAGGCTCCACGTTAACAAATATGTGACAAAGTCATTTCCTTTCATTTTCTGATTCGTTCACCGCATAGTAATTACTGGAAAATCAAGTTAGCAGCAAGCTAGGTCAGGAACCGGAGGACCGAGTCACTGAACGGGAAGTGACAAAACTCAGTCTTGCCCCCCTGCCTGCACGCTGGCTGCTTATTGGCCACACGTGGACGTGAGTGACAAACGCCCTGATTCTGTTTCCGCTCCCTCCCCTGCCCGCGATGAGGCTGGCGTCTGATTGGTCGTGTGCGATGTCAGAAGACGCTGCCGCTTGCTCAACGCCCTCCCACGCAGCGAACAAGCAGCACCTTCATAGAACGAATCAGTGCAGATGATGATTAGTTCGGTCTCGTTCACCAAAACAATTCGTTCAAAAAGAACGAATCGTTCGCGACCGATACAACACTACAGGAAACTTGTCATAGAACATATCTTTTATGGTGTGGTTTTATGAAATATTTAGGTGTAAAACGTGTGGAGTGGTTTTATGCAATACCTTGCCATAAACATGTTCATCCTAAGCACAGCAAGACCCTGAATTTATAAACAGCCAGTTCAAGGTGTACATATTAACAAACACTGTAAACATATAAACAACCACAATCCATGCCTAAGAAGAAAAACTTCAGAGGACAAAACATGCATTGTTTGGAACTTGGGGACTAAAACATAGTAGTTCTACTCAGAGAAAACGTAGACAAGAATACTGTAGCGAGAACATGCAAACTGCCAAGATTCAAACCCCCAGCCTCACACTCTGAGGCGGGTGTGCTAACCACACTTCCATTTTATAAGCTTTAACAGCAATATCTTAAGTTACTGGATATGATTTTCCCCTTGCTGTTTTTCTTTGTGATTCTAAATAGCCCAGAGCTGTGTGAGAGAGTGTAAATGGTTGTCTGTCAATGTGATTGACTGGTAATCTGTTTTGGGTGTCACACACCTCAAGCCTTCAACTGGGATAAGCAGTAAAAATGATTGATGTATGGATTACTTTAGAACAAAAATCCAGTTATGTACAATTTGCATTGTTCTTCTTCTTTTCTTTTTTTTTTGCCTCATTTTTCTGTTATGAAAAACCTCCGGGGTCATTGGGGTATAATTCTTCTTCAATTATTTTATTTTTTTAGTTGGATGCTAATGACAGAATTGTGTGCTGTCTTTAGAGGCAATTTAGGTGTGTGAGTGAGATTAAGGATAGTGACAGCATGTGCATAAATGCATGTGTCCATTGAGATTAGAATGAAATCTGGCCATAGAAAGGAAGACTGTATTGAGCTGTTTAATAAGAGCCACTGGTCAATAGCCTCGTCTAGTTCACTTAATAATATTGCCACTACCGATATGCTCACTGTGCACAGATTATGTTGCTTTATTACGAGTTATACATAATTGTGAGGATTCTTTCTATTGTTGTGCAAGTCCAAGTCTGTCAAACTCAATCAGTCAAACGTGATGTACAACATAATGTTCCCAACTGCAAAACCTCCCAATAATGACATCAAATTACAAAATGCAGCTGCCTACTTTCCTTTCCAATGGAGGCTAGAAGGCTTTTGCTCATTTAGTATCCTCTCCGATCCCTTTTGTCTACTCTCCTGCAGTAACTGGTGGGGTCAGAGGGTGTACTCAGGGAGGGAGTCGTTGGGGTTGGAGTGTAAGTTGGGGGGGGGGGCATAAATGTTGCTTTCTAACTTTATGAATTACAAATAACAGCCTATCAGATCAGGGTTTGACGTCAAATTGGGTTAGCGGCATGCTTTCAGCTAGTATTAGTTAACCTTATCACAACACAAGATGTATGACTGCAGCAGTACCCTATTATAATAAATATATTTACCGGTATATACTGGGTTGCTGGAATGTTGTCTATTCCGGTCCATTGCTCTCTCTTGCGTCTTCTTGTCGGTATAAAGATAATTTGCAGTCTTACTCCATGATCAAGTTATAAAACACAGTAAAAGAATATAACCGACAATGAATAAATACCAGGAAGACAATAGTGTGCCACAGGAAGTGGCAAGCTGTTTACGCAATAGTCCCTTCCTTCCTTTTATAAACTGGCTTAATATAGTTGGCCACTGGTGTCAGTTTTGGAAATTGATCCATCGTTTCTCCCTAGGCTAAAAACAAAACATACCAGCAGACCTCCGCCTCATTTATCCATCATAATCATTATTTTGAATGGTTTTGCCAAAAAAATGTACGTAACTTTTGTGTGAATTACATCATGCTTTCTTTGCATAACATTGCATTCATTATACTGTATTTTGATTTACTTTATACAGTACATACAAATTTCAGCGTAACTATGGTCTCATATTGACCACCCATTACACAAATATTCAATGGTCCATTAACTTATTAGGTTGATAACTTAAGGATGGTTCCAACTATTTGTTTGTTTTTCTGATTCTTCACAAATTAAGATAAAAGAAAATCAATCATTTTGTTCTGAAAGAGTTTTTTGTTTTTCTGATTTATTTCTGTCAGACATGGCGCAATAACCTGATCTAACCTGACATCGGCAACTGCTCAACCCGCTATAGTCAGGAACAGTGGCGGACTTGGCAATTTTGGGGCCTAAGGCGAACATATCCAGGGGCCCTCTTTATGGGTCAGGGTTTAAAAAGGTGAGAAGGGTGTGGAGGAAATATGTTCCGGTACACTAGGGCTGTCCTAAACGACAAATTTTCTCCTGATTAGTCAGCCGACTAGTTTTACGATTAGTCGACTAATCTAATAATTTTCTTTTTTTTACTAATTTAGCAATGAAATTTTTGTCGACGCTATTAATTCACAAAACCATTCTAAAACACTTAAATTCTTTATTAAAGTACAAATAATCATGCAAATGTCAATAATTAATCACAAATAAACAATGAGGTTAAATGCTGATAGCATTTACTCGTGCAAAAGAATGGAAAGTAAACAGATTCATGACACTGACTTTGCCTTTCCAACATGATTCAAAATAATTTCTTAAAACAAAAATTCAAGCATTATTATTAGAATTTACTACTATATATAATAGTAGCATAATAATTAGGGTTTTTCCAATCATGTTTGTTTGCTCCCGATCTGATCGTTTTAGTTTGAGTATCTGCCAATCCCGATATTTCCCGATCCGATTGTTTTTTTTTTTTTTTTTTGCTCCTGATTCAATTCCAATCATTTCCGATAATTTTTCCCAATCATATACATTTTGGCAATGCATTAAGAAAAAAATGAATAAAACTCGGACGAATACATACATTAAAAATACAGTACATAAGTACTGTATTTGTTTATAATGACAATAAATCCTCAAGATGGCATTTACATTAATAACATTCTTTCCGTGAGAGGGATCCATGGATAGAAAGACTTGTGGCTTTGTATATTGTGACTAAATATTGCCATCTAGTGTATTTGTTGAGCTTTCAGTAAATAATACTGTAGCCTGCCCAAATGCATGATGGGAAGTGGAACCATGACTGTGCGTAGTGCTACCAATTGATATATCTTCTCTGCATTGGGAAGTAACGTAAGGTGTTAAGAAAAAGATCAATTGCCACCTTGCTTCCCCACATTGCTTCCCATGATGTTTCTAATCGTAGGGAGAGGGATTGTAAGGCTTTAGCCAATTAAAAAAAGGCTCCAAAGGCTGCCTAAATTCACTCTACTCATTTTACGCTGCCTTTTATCTCTCTATATAGGTAAAATGGCGCCATTACAGATTAAGCGGGACAATGCATGAATGAGTCGTGCAATACGTGATACATTTGTAAAAAAAATAATTACCGCCGTTATCGGGATAAATTTGATAACCCTACCTTAAGCCTAAACTAAAGACTCTTGATGAGTGTAACATAATATGTTTGTAATTTTAAATACAATTAGAAAACGATTTAATTAAAAAATATATATATATTAAAAAAAAGGCATGGCTGATATTTTTTTTGCCGATTCCGATACTTTGAAAATGGCGTGATCGGACCCCGATCGAACGGGACATCTCTAATAATTATTATTCATTGCCAATCATATTTGTCATAAAGAGTGTCATTTGAAAACTATTTTTAGTGTAGAATCTGTATTCTGTAGTATTTACTCAACATATTAGAATATTAATTCTGAAGTATGTGGGATTAACTCCAGAAATTGTTATTTATATGACGAACACGACATGCTTTTATTTTGAAATGTTCACCGGAGGTACGTTCGCTAAACCGCTAACTGAAAGCTTTACAGTCTGTAAAAAAACATTCTTCGTCATTGCTTGTGGTGTCACTAATAGATGTAATTTTTTTTCGTAAGCAAATGCTGTTAACCAGCTGTTGAGTGTTATTGTATGACTGATTGGAACTGTACTGCATTGTTCCGCCACAGGGTGTGCTGTCGTGTATTTCATATTCAGTGTGAAGAAGAAGAAGTAAGTTAAAAGATGCATTAGCGGCCTGTTCTCAACTTCTCCCTCACTTCACTTTGGCTCTCATGGAAAGCACATTCGTGTGTTCGAAATAAACGATAGCTGACGTGCAAAGTAGCAAGTGAGCTGTAAAAATAGCGAGCTTAGTGGCGTGAAAATGCGGGAGGGCTAAGTGAAGCTAACGAACAGCTGAGCGCAGCTAAGTAATGCTAAACGGAGCTAAGCGAAACTAAATGGCGCTAAATGAAGCTAAGCGACTGATACTCAGTCCGTCGTCGTGCAACAGTCCATTGTAGTGCATGTGTGTGGGGGAGAGATAATATAAATGCAGCATTCAAACGGCTTTCTTTTTTGTTTTGTTATTGGTTTGGTATGGTGACATAATTATACATGACGAATAGTTGGGGGTGCTGCTGGCTCCAGTGGCCCAAGCCCTTGCTCATTGGGGCAAGGGCAGCTGGTTGTGGGCCCACTACTGGTTCGGGGCCTAAGGCGAGCGCTTACTTTGCCTGAATAGTAGATCTACTACTACTACTGAGTGTGACAACCCGTCCGTTCAAAGACACATTGCGACATCATGACACAATTCTGTGTAATCTGACAATGCGATCATCAGGAACGACAAAAAAAAAAGTATAGTGTAAGTCAGATATTTGACACTTTACGCCTCTAAAAAGCACTTTTTAGTTCCTGTCTGCAGACAGACTCTTTTTCCTGTTGACGTTTTACGTTCACAGTTTTCAAATATTTGAGTTGATTTAATGAACATTTTTAATTTAAATAAAATGGTACAAGTACTAAGTAGAATCTCCAAACTCCAAAAACTCCAAAAGTTTTTTTCACTTTTTGTTGTTGTTGTTGTTTTTTTGTTGTTGTGGTAATTTATCGAGGCTGAAACATTTTTTATAGATTAATTGCACTCAATAAAAGTAACCCCAATTTTTGAATCTCTGCCAAGCCGTCACTTCTGTTGCTGTTGGTTGCACTCATCTTTCACTCTATTCTTCAGTTATTTTTAGACAAATGAAATTCGGTAGGTTTTTTAATTAGGGCTGATTAATTAATTCCTTATTTATATTTGCTTATAGGTTAGGATTTAGCCTGTACAGGGCATGTTCGCTCTTCGTCACAGCCTGTATAGCACACTTGTTTATTTCATACAGTGTCAGTGCTAACCCATCAACCATACGCGGAGATTAAAGAAGGGCCGAGGGCAGAGCCCTCCTGGTGGCCGAAAATGTCATTGCATGTACAGTTGTGGTCAAAAGTTTACATACACTTGTGAAGAACATAATGTCATGGCTCTCTTGAGTTTCCAGTTATTTCTACAACTCTGATTTTTCTCCGATAGAGTGATTGGAACAGATACTTCTTTGTCACAAAAAACATTCATGAAGTTTGGTTCTTTTATGACTTTATGATGGGTTAACAGAAAAAGTGATCAAATCTGCTGGGTCAAAAATATACATACATGGATCTGAAAAAGTGAATCATTGACTTGAACAAGTCAGGAAAGTCACTTGGAGCCATTTCAAAGCAGCTGCAGGTCCCAAGAGCAACAGTGCAAACAATTGTTTGTAAGTATAAAGTGCATGGCACTGTTTTGTCACTGCCACGATCAGGAAGAAAATGCAAGCTATCACCTGCTGCTGAGAGAAAATTGGTCAGGAGGGTGAAGATTCAACTGAGAATCACCAGAAAGCAGATCTGCCAAGAATTAGAAGCTGCTGGAACACAGGTGTCAGTGTCCACAGTCAAGCGTGTTTTGCATCTCCATGGACTGAGAGGCTGCCGTGCAAGAAGGAAGCCCTTGCTCCAAAAGCGGCACCTTAAGGCTCGACTGAAGTTTGCTGCTGATCACATGGACAAAGATAAGACCTTCTGGAGGAAAGTTCTGTGGTCAGACGAAACAAAAATCGAGCTGTTTGGCCACAATGCCCAGCAATATGTTTGGAGGAGAAAATGTGAGGCCTTTAACCCCAAGTACACCATGCCTACCGTCAAGCACGGTGGTGGTAGTATTATGCTGTGGGGCTGTTTTGCTGCCAATGGAACTGGTGCTTTACAGAGAGTAAATGGGATAATGAAGAAGGAGGATTACCTTCAAATTCTTCAAGATAACCTAAAGTCATCAGCCCGAAGATTGGGTCTTGGGCGCAGTTGGGTGTTCCAACAGGACAATGACCCCAAACACACATCAAAAGTGGTAATGGAATGGCTAAATCAGGCTAGATTTAAGGTTTTCGAATGGCCTTCCCAAAGTCCTGACTTAAACCCCATTGAGAACTTGTGGACAATGCTGAAGAAACAAGTCCATGTCAGAAAGCCATCAAATTTAACTGAACTGCACCAATTCTGTCAAGAGGAGTGGTCAAAGATTCAACCAGAAGCTTGCCAGAAGCTTGTGGATGGCTACCAAAAGTGCCTAATTGAAGTGAAAATGGCCAAGGGACATGTTACCAAATATTAGCGCTGCTGTATGTATATTTTTGACCCAGCAGATTTGATCACTTTTTTCTGTTCACCCATAATAAAGTCATAAAAGAACCAAACTTCATGAATGTTTTTTGTGACAAAGAAGTATCTGTTCCAATCACTCTATCAGAGAAAAATCAGAGTTGTAGAAATAACTGGAAACTCAAGAGAGCCATGACATTATGTTCTTCAAAAGTGTATGTAAACTTTTGACCACAACTGTAATTGTCTTTGAATTTAATGTAAATTTAAAATAAAGACGTTGCCAATAAAATGTTGTCTATAAAAGTTTTAAAGCAATAAAGCAAAAAACAAAAATTATTGAAATGATCCAAAAAAATATAATGGGTCAAAATTATTTTCCAAACACATCATGTTACTAACACCTAAGAGATGGCCATTTGCTTTGCTTAGCCTAAACCACCTGAGGACAGATTTCTGGCTGGAATATTAAGTCAAAAAAAAAAAAATACGGCGTCCACTTCTCCACTGGGCTAAGCTACTATGTGAGCATATATCTTGTACATTAATTTTATTGCTGACACAGCATTTCGGGGGTCATCATCCACCCCCCCCCCCCCCCCCCCCCGCCACCCACGCGCCCAAAAAGTTACCTCTCTGCTAATGAGTTCACATTTTTTGTGGTGCAAAATATACAGCTCTTTAGAAATCTGATTAAAAATATATTGACTGAAATCCATTTGAATTGTACAATAACTGAGACTAATATGAAGACTCAGCCAGATACTTGTTTGATTACCCTCTATCATCTTAAAATACATGGGAATACAAACACCAAAGTAAGTACATAAAAAAGGAACACAAGTTAGACGACATTAGAACAAAAATACAAAAGTAAAAATTCTGTAATTTTTTTTACATATAAATCCTGGAAAATTTGTCATGTTCATTATTGGCTCGCTTAAGCCCAGACTTGTGCTTAAGGATACCACTTCTTATCAGTTGCTCACTTTCTGGTGAGGGTCCTTTCCTCTCTACCCCTTCTGTCACATCACAAATATGTGAACTGACCAAAGATGAATGATTGGGAGTGAAGAGTAAGCGCAGGGGCATAGCTCTACCTTTTGATGCAGCTTAGTCATTCAACAGTGTAATTTGATTATTTCCAACCCAATTTGAAGAAATACATTACACACCTTAAAAACCCATAGGTGAGAGGGTTGCACTAATAATATTTGAAGAAAAAAAACCAACAACAACAAAAAATATATAAAGCATAAATAATAGCATTACACTTGGGTTCTACCTTTATCAAAGCACTTCATGTACTATGTAGTGTAGCGTACCATTTCAGTGTGCTATGTGTATGCATTTTGTTAAATCCTGTGTAAAAGAGGGCAGGAGAGAAAGTGCACTGGTTTCAGAATGATCAATTGAATGGATGTCAAGCCTGCTCGTGTAAATAAATCAGATTGTTTTCCAAGAGCAAATACTCACATTCACTCATACTGTATACACCTCCATCCATTCTCCACCACCTACATACATCTTAATGAGCAGAGGGTGCCCAAGTATAAATTCAATTCAAATTGATATTTGAATGCAAGCCTTCCGTTTCAGCAATTCTACCGTCTGCCTCGCCAATAAAGTACACTAATACACTAGAGATAGAAAACATATTCAATTTGATGGTCGTATTAACGGTGATATGTTTTGTGGATGTTTGGTTCTGTATCAAATTGTTATAATATGAAACACGAGCATATTTCCAATACCAAACTTAGAGGTGTTGTGTTAACCGGAGCGTAGCCGTTGGAGCCCTGCAGGAGTTCCATGGGGCTTACTTGGAGGATCTGTTTGAGGACAACAACCTGTGCACCATCCATGCCAAGAGTGTGACCATCAAGCTCAAGAACATTCTACTGGCTAGGGCCCAGGCTCAGGCCCGGATCTAGGTTTACCCACCAGAGTAGAGCAGGGTGGTAAACCGAAAATTTACCGTTACCGAAATTCTTCACGATGACCGACGTAATTTTGACCATGTCGGTAAATTCGGTAATTTAATAAAACAGGAAAATTCATCCAGCTTTGACTCTGTGTTGTTCGGCTATGCTAATTCCCCTTTAAGAAAGCAGACAGTGTGCTTACGTATGGAGTCACGTGGTTTTCAGGAAGCCAAACAAACAGAAGCCCGGTAGGCTAACACTAGCGGCTAACGCTACAAGTAAACGGGATGGAGTCAGGCTTAAGTTAGCTTCGCCAAACTTTCACCCAACATTAAGTAAACTCTTGGCGGGTTCCAGACGGGCTTTCACCCGCTGTCCTCCCTGGTTCTCACGATTTCAGGAGAAGATTCTTTCAGTGCTTTATTCTGGTAGCCAAGCCACAGGCTAACGCTAGCGGCTAACGGTACAAATGAACGTGATGGAGTCGGATAGCGGCTCTAACCTTGACGAAACGGCTGAAATTAATGAGTGGACTGGGCACGGACTTGATGTAGCAATCATTATGTTGCGTTATTTGGTATCTCTGTGTGATTTCTCTGAAAGCTTTCATGATGGTAAAGCACTCAGGATAAAGTAAAATCCAACAGTGAAGCCTATATATAATATGACAGTCTAATGGCCACAGCTATTTTTCTGTATGTGTTTGCTTTATTCTGCCATCATAAAATCTTAAATGTTTCATTGGCATCAGCGCAATACAGCTTTAATCTGGTTGTGTCTGTGTGGGGGGTCCATGTATTAAAAAATGTTCTGGAAAAAAACCTGAAACCTTGACGTAAACACTTGTGTTAAATAATTATGTCACAGCAGCTATTACCAATAAGTTGTCTGAAGTATACTGTTAAAGCTGCAAGTCATTTGTGTTAGAATGACATGCTTTCACAGTCGTCATATTGATTTTTATAATGTTGTACATTTTTCAAGTCATACAAGCTGTTATAAATGTTCAAACTAGAATTCTTATTGTTTACAAATTTTTTTTTAATACTTAATGTTTAGACTGCATGTGCAATTGTTAAATTGAAAGCTCCATCCATCCATCCATCCATTATGTGTCTTTAGTTGATGTTGAAATAATTTTCCTATTGTTTGTTATTATTGACATGTTATCTTTTCGCCACAAGATGGCAGAATGTGATTTAATTGTCTAAATTGCTACTTATATTTTTGTTTGACATTGATTACTTTGATTTGTGGGATTGCCTGTGAAGACAGCAATGAGAAAGGATGTAGCCGCACGTCAGTGGAAATTAAACACGCCAAATTTTGGCTAAAAGACAACTTATTCTCCATCAATTCTTCCTACGAATGCAACGTTGAGCTGCAACCACCTCAACAGGAATTTAACGAGAAACGGTTAATTTATATTCCACGCATTAATTCAAATTTTCAAATTATATAACAGTCCGCTTGGGCGAATTTATCGTCATTTATCGTTATCGAGGTAAATCTGCTCAATTTATCGTGATACGTACTTAAGGCCATATTGCCCAGCCCTACACCAGAGTGGGCACTAAGAAATCTTGAGGGGGCACACCCAATGCAGGCTTTTTTTTATCCACTGCATTTCTCCGGGCTCGGGACCGGCACAAGTAGGACACTGGCTTGTGTCCCGTTGAGGCTGCATTAATTTTTGGGGGGTTTATTTGTTTTTTGTTTTTTTTTTGTTTTTTCATTCATCTATCTACTTATTCTCGCAGCCGGCGTGATGTCACGATGACGTCATCTCGCATAGCAACATGTCGCCATTTTGAGATGGGGGCATGCACAGGTAAACATCCGTAGACAAACGTTGCCTGAAATTCATATATTTCAGCTGTGTTTTGCGTCTTTTTTTCATAAAAACGTCTTAAACATGACTTATTATTATCACGAGTCACTGCTGACAAACGCGAGGAGGCAATACAACTTAAAATTAGCGTGTATTGACCTGCAAATCTGCCCATACAAAGTCGCAGCTGATAGCTGGATAAACAATCCAAAGGAATTGCCTGCAGTGGAGTTCGGAAACATCTACAACTACCTCATAAAGTCACCCAGTAAGTTGACCTTTATCAATTACGTGGAATATGTACTGTGTGAAACTAAGAAAGCTGGTAGTATATACGGAGTGATTATTTCTGCCGTAATCGGTAATTCGCCTCCAAGCGTTATTTAGCCGTGAACACGTTACGGCAAAATAACCAATTCCCACGAGGCTAATAATATACCGATTGACCGACCAGAGCAGTTCACAGCAAAAGAAAAATAACGCTTTGCGAGTTGTCGGTTTCGGTAATAATAACCACCGCCTAGTCTATTGAATCCTAGCAGCTAATTGGGGCAAAAAAAAAAAAATATATCGATTAAAGTTTACTCACCAGTAATAAAATGTCGGCTCCAAACTTAAATGTGCTTGGATTTAGGTTCCCACTGGCGAGAATGGTCCACGGAACCGTCTTCTTTTACTGTTCCTCGATTGATTGCTTTCAGCCATTTGCTTGTCCTTTTCTTCTCTCGAGGAAGAAAGAACTTCAAATGCTGCTCCGAACTCTTCCTTGTTTTACTTTTAGTAAAACTTTTAGTCATTTCGACGGAAAAAAAGACCACAAATAAGACAAAAGTTCAACGTGTTTGTAAGCAATTGCTTGTGACTCATGTTTTGCCCCCATTTCAATATGGCGACGCTTTGTTGTGGCTGGTGACGTCATTAATGCCCGGGTGTCCGACTGCGAGAATGTGTCTGGAGGAGAGAAAGGAAGCGCGCGGATAACAAACGAGGTTGGAAAAACAGCTTGTTTTGGTGATTGCTTGTTCGGCATGGTTGCGGCCAATAGTAACCGTTAATCCTGCAATAAAAAGGTAGGTGAGACCAACTCTCCGTGCGTTCTCTATATCCAGTGAGACGCTACAGTAGATATTCCCAAAATTTTAATTGGATGGGCACGACTCACATCTGGGTGGGCCATGCCCACCCCGGCCCACCCATACGTCCGGCCTCGCCTAGGCTAATCAAAGGGGAACGTGCTTAACTTGTGAGAACAGAATAAAAACATTCTGTAAATATATAATGTATGGTATATGGTTAATTAGTGTGCTATAAACAAAATAAAAGCATAGTTTCCCCTTGAATGAGCAATGCAAGGAAGTCAGATGAAACTCATACTTAATATTCATAATTGCTTCAGATTGCTTCCCTGCTTAGTTCACTGTCAAATTAATTCATGTAGTGTGTGATATGAATTCCCTACAGATGGTGCATCTGCAGTGAAGCATGCTATACAATGAAAGTCAGAGTCACTTTCAAGTTAATCTCACAGTAATATATAAACAAAAATGGGGCCCTGTGATGTTGATGCAGAGGTTGTAAGGACTGTGGAACATTGGTTACTATCTGAGTAGCTCAAATTAATCCAAACGAATAAAGCAAAAACATTTCTTCAGGCCATTGCTCTTGACAATCGGGCATATGGCAAATTAAAGAATGAGGTACATTCGAGATGGATGAAAAAAAGAATTTACGCAAGTATTGCCCACTGCTGTATGTGTTATTGCATGAAGAATTGTATTTGCTGATCAGCATTATATGTTTGCTTTAGGTAGAGCTGCACCCTTCTAAATGAGAAGTTTCAAATTGTGCGCAATAACTATACAGATTAACTGTTTGCTTTTAGAAGCCAACATTTATCAATGTATTACCCAGAATGTTATTTTTTTAGATTTTGAAATTGTCCAAAAGTCAAACACTATGCAGAAAAGGAAAATCAGTCCTTAAAAACCATCCCTAAAATTTCTGCTGCTATTCAAATTAAAAAAATTGCTTAGTGAGCTTCATGAATGAAACCAGAACCACTTCATGAATAGCAGCAACCCATTTCTTATCCAGGAGAGATATCCACCCTCAGAAACAGTGGCCTATTTTTGGGAGTTGCTGACTCCCATCATATTTCAACGTGATGAGGAAGACCACACATTCGCCGCCTCCTCTACAATTAAGAGAATGCTTTCCTGACCCCCCAAAGCAGTGACCTTCGTGACAATTGATAGTGCAAACACCCACTGGGAACATGTTGGGAGTGATGCCGAGCATACAGACACTGCTCTCTTCTTGATTAAAGAGGTTGACAACAGCTTATTCACAGCGCCCCAATTACTAATGCACCCTTATCAGCATATGACATTGGCACAACGATAACACCATACAGATACAAACTGGTAAATGCTCACAAAACTAAGGAATAAAGATGGCACAATAAACACAGTACATGCATTATGTACTGTACACATTTTATTCCAATATGATTTATTTAAAAAAAAAAAAAAGTAAATTATTTGCATTCTACCATACTGTAGTGGTATATTGTCTGTGTTTTAGTTGATTTGGCATCCACTTTGTCATTTACCGCATAATGCAGGTGTTAGTTTTGACTGAAAAAGTGAAGATGTGTGAATGTTTTGTGACTCTTGTAAAAGGGTGATCTGACCAGGGGCGGAACTTAGGGGAAAGGGGGGGGGGGGGGGGGGGGTGATGGTCACCCGAGCCTCTAAGGCGCCCGGTTTTCGGGCATAAAGTGGGCGTGGTTCGCCCAAATAGAAAGGTAAGATGATGCACAGAGCTGTATTATAGTGTTAAATGGGGGTCCCGTTTATACTCGTCGCAGATGGGTCCTGTTCAGATTTGTTCTGACACTGGATCTGACTTCAGCCCCTTTCAGACATACGCTGAACTCTAGTTAAATCCTAGGATTTGAAGGGGTAGCCCTTATGTGTAAAAGCGTGGAGGCTGATGACCTAAATGGCGGGCCAATCATCATTTCCTCTTTCTTCACAGTAAGACGAAAAGCGCAAACATCTCAATTATCACAACATGGCAAACTGGAAAGATAGCGAAATTAAACTGGAAACATGACGAAATTAAATTGCTACTGGACCTTAGAGCCGAGGAAGATTAAGTCTATTGTGCATCACTGGAAATGTGTGGATTATTTTGTTGCCGATGCTGACCAAAATAACGTAATATCAGGGTTATAAAATCCCGTCCCCCACCCCCTCCCCGCACAGAAAGTCGCCAACACAGGAAGTCTAAACGTGTCCAACCCGGGTAATTCCCGGTACATCTCCCCATATCTGAAAGCCATGGTATGGATAAATCCTGCTTTACCTTACACGGGAATTTACTGGGATATAAGTCTGTAAGGGGCTTTAATGTCATGTATGTCACTCAAAGCTGGTGATAAGCTCAAGTGGTTCTGACATTGGTTCATCTGCTAAAGCTTGACTGGTGTACCTTAATGTCAATTAAATGACAAATCCAGCAGCAAGAAAATATATTTTAATATATACTAGTACTTTACAAATGAAAACATGATCTTCTGGCACTATAAGTGAGATCTACCAGTTTGTCATGATCAACGTATTGGGCATCTATGTAATAATTTACATTTATTGACAATGGAGTGCTCAAACATGAAATTTTTGCTGAAGATACACGTTAATATCCAAGAGCTAGGGATATCCTGGTCGCATATTTTTTGCAGCCGAGTCCGAGTCACCTTATTATGAGAATCTGCCAATAGTGACTTCTAATCCGATCCTGGAGAAAAAAAATGTTTTTTTTTTTTTTTGTTTTTAAATTTGAACAAAGTTCCAAACATGACAGTATTGTACTTTTTACACTACTTCCTCTTCCGCTATTTCCGGGAGTGTCCAAGAGTATAAAATGTCAACATATTTGCTTCTTTTGGCAATGTCATTATATTTCTGGATTGCTTTGTTAATTTTTAGCCCTTAAAAAATTTCATTAAATTTAAAAACCCAAATTTTTTCACCTCTGAAAAATGGCACGATTAGCTCGATTTCCTATCACGTGATTGGATCAGGGACAACACTACCAAGAGCATAAAAATAATGGGTAACAACTTACTTGCTATCATGTCATGGTAGATTTAGCATGAGGGGAAAAAAAAATCCTCACTCAATGTACTTATTGCTGGGAAGGTAATGTTTGCACAACTTGGCCTAAATGGGATACTTTCCCTAGTTCTGGGCCCACATACGTCTAGACTGGCAGTTTCAGCATTTGGTGTGCATTCGCAGTATTTGAAAATAATGAGCAACAATAATTCAAGGTGATGGAATAATTTAATTCAATGCTTGTAACATGGTAATACTGAAGTCAGTACAACACTGTGATTATGCATTCTTTGAATTCTAATTTCTAGAATACTATAAAATCTTTTCCAGCTCAATGCCCACACGACTTTGTCCTGTATTTATGTTTCTATAACTACAACATACATGAGTTCAAAGGTGCTCTTATTTCCAAATTAAATTTCAGTGACAGTGACTTACACTAAAGTGTTTTTGTCTAGATGGCTTCTCAACATAAAATGAAATTCCTGTCATTGCCAGTCTGCCAGAGACCGCCATGCAATGTATTGCACCAAAATTGATTACAGTCAGTGCCCTTCCTTAATAATTCTTTAATATACCCTGCAATTAAAATTATTTTTGAAAGAAGAGCTTTCGTATGCCGACCTTGCAAGTCATTTTCGTCAAGCTCACTATCTGTTAACATATTTGATCTATAGTAAGGGAAGAAAGGCGCCGGAGGCACTGTTTAAAGTAATTGATTGACAGTGTTTCTGGCAGAGGAAAGCCATCAAAGTAATGCTCTTACACCATTTAGATGTACTATATGACATATTGTTCAGTCTGTGCAGAAATCAATGATGCACTGACAAGCATAGAAAATTTGCTTTTTCTTAGCTTAAAAGCACAATTCTCCGGTAGAGACATATTTACAGTCCATGAAAACAAATAAGGCATTTGCATCTAAGAGGAACAACATTAAATGTCCCCGGTCTTCTTATCTTCTCGTTAGACCGCTACAATTGGGTGGCTACAGAGTGATTGTGTGGGGGACCATATCCGTATGACACTTAGAACGTTCCACAACCTCATTACGAGCACGACAAGCCAACTCTGCGAGAGTACGAGGCTGGCGGCCATGAAAGGACTGTCACTTTTCCTCAGCCACAGTTCAGCCTCCCCCATGTTTGTGTGTATTTGTTGTTAACAGTGTGAGTATGCGAGAGAGCATGAGAGGATGAACAAGAATGACAGAGTGAGTGAACATATATGCACTGTATGTGTTTCAGCAATGTATAATTTATCCATCTGAGGACTGAGGTGTTTGTTTGCAACCAGTCATATGCAACAGTCCAAACATGACAGCTGAAGCGCAACTTTAAAATGTTTTCCAAAGCTAATGAGCCAAAACAGACCAATGGCGTACCGCAAGCAACACGTCACTTCCGCTCATTAATATTCATGACATTAGCTACTGTTGCTAAGTAGGGACAGGCCACCGTTTGTCCCTAATAGGAAATGAATGGAAATCGTGTACGAAGGAGATGTTTACAGAGCTAAACCTACCAATTCTCTCCGAAAATGATGTGCCTGGTGCCAAATTCACTGGCAAAGATGTGGAAGAACATAAAAATGTTCAGTTAAAGAGATGGCTTTAGTGTCGAAGGCTGAAAAAGACGAAAAAAACGAGCCGACCTAAGCATAGCTTTAGCTTTTTTATAGACGCGACTGACAATGACATTCTCCTGTTCCAACAAGCTATCCTTTACCATCAGCCCTGTCTTTCTTATATATCCTCTGGTTGTCCAACGTTTTTACCGTTCTTGGGGGTAATTTAGTTAGCTTTGTGTAGAGATTGCAAATGCTACTCAGTGACAGCCAACGAACACTTTTAATGTCTTCATTGATAACAAATCTTGATCCTATAATTTATTTACAGTTCCCCCTTACTAAAGTTGTTTTTTATACATATATATAACAGAAATGGTAACAGTGGCAGTCAGATACCATTGTAATTCTTCTCAGGTCATTCATTGTCAGACAGAAGCAGTACGGCACAACGTTACGCTAAAAAAATAAGTTAAAAATATAAAAATGGCTTACCTCTTTGTCCTCTGAAAGACCATGCCAACCCAACATAATGTTTACTGCATATGAAACGTGAATGGATTCGCCGAGCTGGTGTTAAAGTCCGCGCAAGTTGATTCGGTCTTCACATTTTTTCCTCCCGAGTTTTTGGTTTCCGGAAACGTATGAAGAAAACATCCTTCATGTGTCGTAATGTCTAGAGTCGTTTCTACAAGTTCCAAAAAAGCAATGCGTGATCGGCATGTTCGTTTTTGAAAGATTACCGGAGAAAAGTAGCACTAGTTATGTTGTGTCTATGCAAGGGAGGGTCTATAATGTCTCACTTCGGCTTTACTTCCGCTTTACGATGCGACGTCACGGTCTACAAATAGCCTGCGTGCGGTACGCCATTGGAAACTGCATGCCGAATTTCAGACGTATGGTTTGGTTTTGAAAATGTCTAATGGGGCACAAAGTTATGTTTTGTACTAGACCTGTAATTACTGTAGCTGTAGTACAATGTAGTATATTCTTGTAAACGCAATTGTGTTTATGAGACAACTGAGAAATGTTTGCCATAAGCAAAAAAACGATTAGGATGGGATGCCTGGGGGGAATTTTAACACATTGCCTTTAACAACAGTAATAACAGCTACCATGGCCATCTTTCAAGAATAGCATGTGTCGGTGTCCGTGTTTCCTTTTATTGTTGGGGAACTGAAACAATCATCTGATACGTTGACCTTTGTCACTGCAGGTCACTGATGATGACAGTAATAAACTACTACACTCATTGGTTTCCCTTAGTGAATTTTATCTGATATATAGCAAATGGATTAGCAAATACAGTGTATCACAAAAGTGAGTACACCCCTCGCATTTCTGCAGATATTTAAGCATATCTTTTCATGGGACAACACTGACAAAATGACACTTTGACACAATGAAAAGTAGTCTGTGTGCAGCTTATATCAGGGGTCCCCAACGACCGGGCCGCATTTGGTACCGGGCCGCGCAGAAATAATAAATAATTTATCACCGACTGCATTCCGGGCCGATTGACTTTGGCCTGTGCCGCTTAACACACCAATATCCCTGTCTACTCTAGATATACAACTACAGGATAGGAGGTTGTCATAGAAATGCATTGATTGGACTGTTAGCAGTACATCTTGTTTTGTATATCTATGTGCGCTTGGTCTCGATAATGACGTATGACGTAGATCGTTGACCATCACATTTGTTCCCGAAAATAATTAGCCCCCACACTAGAATCACTGAAAAACACATCTTTTGACATATTTTTTACGGGGAAAAGGGAACCTGACGAGCCAGCAGATGAGCCTCCAACCTCAAAGAAAACAAAATCTATGCTACTTCCCAATCACTAAAAACCCACGAACTGCAAAGGAGTGGATTCGTGACCCGTATGTGAATAAACCGAGTGATTCGAGCATGTCTGTGCAACAGGAATATCAGCCTATAGAGATTGCAAATCATGGCAACCTTAAACGTACATTTGAGACAACAACTCTACCGAGGTTCTGGATTAAAGTCATTTCCGAATATCCTGACATCACTAAGAGAGCACTGAAACGAACGAAACAAGCTCAGGCTTCCCACTGATTCAGCGGGTGAGTTGTATTTTTCCTGCACTTAGCACGACGGGGCTAAAAATAAATGTTATTTTATATTTGCAGAATTTTTCTGCTGCACATTGCCGGTGTTCTGACAAATTTGACATGCGCGTAACGTTAAAAATGACCGCGAATGCAGCGATTCCAAAGTACACACTACAAACTTTCTTTGAAGAAAGGAATATTAACTTACGTTTGCCATGTTAGCTGCACACAACAACTGCACAGAGCTGTCTCACTTAACGACTTCGCCGTGTCGTTAAGCATTAATTTACTCCATTTTCGTGTTGCACATTTATGTTTATGATATAAATAGTTTTTAAGCACCGTTGGATAACATTGAGAGTCCAGCTGAACATAAAAGAGGGCTATTTTCACCGCCACAAAAGCTTTGAGAGCAAAATTTTATGAGGGTGCAAAATTTGACAGAACACCGGTCCATGAAAAAAAGACCCAAATCACACCGGTTTGTGGTGCAAAAAAGGTTGGGGACTCCTGGCTTACATAATATAATTAATTTATTTATTCCCTCAAAATAACTCAAAATATAGGCATTAATATCTAAACCCCTTGCAACAATAGTGAGTACACCGCATGGGAACTACGTACATCCCTAAAGGCCCAAATTGAGTACTGCTTATCATTTTCCCTCCAAAAAGTCATGTGACTCATTACAGGAGTGCTGTCAGCATTGCTACAAATATTGAAGAGGTGGGGGGTCAGCCTGTTAGTGCTCAGACCATACGCCGTACTCTACATCAAATTGGTGTGCATGGCTGTCACCCCAGGAGGAAGCGTCTTCTGAAGACGGTACACAAGAAAGCCCACAAACAGTTTGCTGAAGACATGTCAACAAAGCATATGGATTACTGGAACCATGTCCTAAGATCTGATGAGACGAAGATTAATTTGTTTGGTTCCGATGGTCTCAAGCATGTGTGGCGGCGACCAGTTGAGGAGTACAAAGATAAGTGTGTCATGCCTACAGTCAAGCATGGCGGTGGGAATGACCCCCCCACCTCTTCAATCTCTGCAGCAATGCTGACAACACTCCTGTAACAAGTCACATGACATTTTGGAGGGAAAATGACAAGCAGTACTCAATTCGGACATTTAGGGATGAACGTAGTTCCCATGCGGTGTACTCACTTTTGTTGCCAGGGGTTTAGATATTAATGGCTATATTTTGAGTTATTTTGAGGGAAAATAAATTAACTCTATTATATAAGCTACACACAGACAACTTCTCATTGTGTCAAAGTGTCATTTTTTCAGTGTTGTCCCAAGAAAAGATATACTTAAATATCTGCAGAAATTCCAGGGGTGTACTCACTTTTGTGATACACTTTACATTATTGTTGTTGTTTGCAGTGAGTAACAACTGATGTAGATGTTTTAAATATTTGAGCTGCTTTATTTCGTTACTGTTTGGTAGAAGTACAATAATGATCAATTTTGCATAAACATTTCTGGCAGCAGTCTACATTGCGTAGTGGACCTGCATCAAGTGAATAGTCCGGCCAATACTTTTCCGTTTATATCACACCAAACACTGGTCTGTCATTGACTTTGAACAACATCCGGAGGAAATTTGATTATCACTTATGTGTCACACATACAGTAAATGAAAACACACACTGAAAAGTGTACTCACCACACATTGCACCCGAGGGGCAGCCAGAAACACTTTTCTTTCTTCTGTTTATCCGAGCATGATGTCAGTTTTTTCCAATCCTGTTGCCCGTCAGTTCCTTTATCCTTCCTATTCTCCTCGTCTCAGTGCCCCCCGCTCACCACTGCTGTTCATTTCCAGCTTTGTTGCTGGTGGGCTGCATCAAAGCAACACATGGTTCTCCGGGTGTCATTTGGAGGGGGTGAATGTTCAAACACAAAGCTTGATCAGCACACACAGGTCTATGGCATCACTCGAACATGGATAGCAAAGGTACTCAGGAGTATATGCACAAACATGAACACGAATCTGGTCTTTCAACGGCTATAGACTGTTGCCCTGCTTTATTAATGTGTTTTTTTTAGGAATTGGATATTCAGGTCAGAGTGAAGGGCTTATGGCTTGATGAAATTAAGATCTATCAATGTTGAGAGTCATCTATCAAGAGGTATTTTGCTGCAGAGATACAAAAAAGATATGCATTCAAGATCCTTCTGGTGCAAAAAACAAAAAACAATGTTGTGCTTTCTTAAGCTTTTAAAGGAATCCAACACTGGAAGATTACCAAAAATAAGGCTTTTTTTTTTTTCAGGGAAAGTCAGAAAGGTTGTATTCTGCCCAAGATGAAAATTTAAAAAAAGAAGAAGAAAAAAAAAAAAAAACAGATTGGTAGCTGGCAATAATTAGTAACACTTAGTGGATTTCAAAGCAGGTCATTAGTCTTTTAAAAATGTAATTGTCTATTTAAGCCGATAATTCATTTAGCTCTCAAAATAGATATGGCTGCAGCCCCATTTAATTTTAATGGTGTTGCAAATGTTTATTTCTTTTCTCTTGACAGTCACAGCTCCGGTTCTTCTGCAAGTCGTCATTGCTCTTTCCTCACACCTGACTGAGCACCTCCATGAGGCCACGTGCCGGCCACTACGATGTGTACAGCTCAGTTGGCTGCAGGATGTCAACATAACCTGACATACTTGCCAACTTGTCTAGTGCAAAAAACCCACATGATGAAAACAGTTTTCCCTTCCCTGTTTTCCCCTCTGTCGCGGAGGAAGCAAGTTGTTTCCAGAGTGGCCTGTCAGCATGAATTTTTAATAGGAGTCTCTTGCTGTGTCGTTGTCACAGTTAAAGTTTCCATGCTGTCTTCGGCGTGGTGCGTAGACTGGCATGTTTTCTCATTTGCAGCGTTTCTATTTTAGTCTCTTTTCTTTAACTCCTGCTCAGATTGTTGCTCTGTGGCCTGAATTGTTCTGCCTATGTCATATTTGTAGTCATTTCCGATCTGTGACAATCATCCAGTCTTTCTCAAGAGTCAAAACAGTGAGTCATAAGTACCTTTTCAGCTCGTGTTTCTCTTCTTTGAAGTCCTTTTTCCAATGTCCATCAAGGAGGAAATCTTCAGTGACCTTTCCCTCATGCTAAAGCCATCACTTTCTTAACTCTTGTCCACCTCTCACCTTGCTCATCCTCCCACAAGCGGATTCACTTGGACCACTCTCTCAAAGTCACTGCCTCTTGCCGGCACCTTCTTACCTCATCCCTGTCTGACGACTGTACACGTCTGTTAAGGTCTGCTCTATTTCTTTCCCTGTGTCTCTCACATTTCTCCTCTAGCTCACTCTAGCCCCCTCCTGCATACAAAACACACAGTATTTGAGCTGCTGTGAGTCATACTGCTCTCTCCTCCCTTTTTCTTCCAGAAGCTAATAACTGCCCATTTTTTAAGTCGCCCCCTAAGAACTTGCCTGCAATGCCTAATATCTTTTCCCATCCCATGAGCCACAATAGTGCCAGAGCATACAGTTGAAACTGATAGAATGAGTTTAATGCAGAAAGGAAAAAACATATCTTTCTTTCTGCCTTCTTGAGGCTCTTTTCAGGTCTGTCAAGTACATTACAAGAGCTCTCCTCCTCTCTGGTCCATTCTTCGAGCATGTGTGCTTTCAGTAACACGAGTATTGCTTCAGTGCTGCTTCACTCTTGGGGAAAACAGAGGAGAAGATAAAGCAATGATCAGTGCTTTTTGAACACTGCAGTAGAGAGATTCAAAATGTATTAGAGTTGAGGGATGTGGAGATGAATAAAAGAAAAGAGAATGTTGCCCTGGGGATCTGTGGAACTGACTAGTGAGGAGATATGGAGGGGAGGGAGAATTCAAGGAGGAGACATGGCTCGTGTGGGTGGAATGTTGAGGAGATTGTAAAATGGATATGGAGAGAAGAGAGAGGAGGAGCTTGCCTACCAGCGAAAGATAGTTAGATCTACGTCTATGGGAGACAAGAGGTGAAGGCATATGCAAAGATTTATGGATGGATTGCTGAATGGCTTGATAGGTTGACTGTTTTTATGACATCCGGCAGATCCAGAAAAGACTACTGCCTGAGGCCTTTATTAGTATACAGCTAGTAATATCAGATCGATTTATTTGATATTTTACTTGAATGGGAATCCTGTTATGCTTTCTTTCGTCATGGCTTCTCCTCATCCTTCTGTCTGCACTTGCAACCCCAGTCTGTGCTATCTCTGAAATGCAGCATCCCCCCTCCCCTCCTCCCTCTCGGCATCACACCCTCTCTCATTCAACCTAACTCATCCCGTATTTGCCTTCCTCCACCTCTGTTTTCTTCTCTCCGCGATATATCTCATCTTCTGTCACCTTTTTTTTTTTTTTAAATACGTACTCTGTCCCTATTTGATCACAATGCAGCCTAACCGGTCTACTGTGTAATACAATTTGCCTGCCCTTTCGGGTTAACCGTTCCACCAAAGTCCCTTGCTGAAGCAAGGAAGCTTCTGGAACAGGAGTGACAGGCAGTGGAAAGCCTTCTGAACATGTGAACACCATTCCCAATTCGGCCACATGAATTATACACTGGCAATACATTCACAGTGTAGTTTAATGCATGTCCACGCAGAGTAAATGCAAGCTGACAGTCAGTTTTTCTTTCCATCTAGTGGTTAGAAACAAAAGCATAGCAAAAATGGGCATGCAGTTTAACTTTAAGTGCTTGTTATGTGCAGTATGCACACATACCTGAGCAACATACTCCCCACTAACACTGTGGAGACATTGCTAATGAAAGGGGTTTTCCTGCAATAAGACCAACAGCTGTAAATCATTGAAAAAGTAAACAAAGAGTAAACTCTGACACATACACTATACTGTATATATTTATATATTATATATGTGTATGGCGGCACTGCACATCACAGTTCTGAGATCAAGGGTTCAATCCCGGGTTTCGGCCTTCCTGTGTGGAGTTTGCATGTTTCCCCCGTGCCTGCGTGGGTTTTCTTCCTTCCATCCCCAAAACATACGTGGTAGGCGGATAGAACACTCTGAATTGTCCAGAGTGTGTGCGTGAATGGTTGTTTGTCTCATAGTGCCCTGCGTTTGGCCTGCAATCAATTCAACTTACTACTCGTAGTTAGCTGGGATTGGCTCCAGCACCTCCACAACCCTCGTGAGGATGTACAGTCATCCATCACATATAGTTGTTACAGTTTTTCTCGAATGTCAGAACACATTTCAGGAAACTGCCCTCTGTTTTCTCTGAACTCTAAACACAAAACACTTTTCTCAAGCTAGCTCCACAAAAACTCGCATTCTCTTTGCAAAATGAAACTCTCACTCCAAAACCCAAACTTTCAACCACAAAACCCAAACTTTCACCACAAAACTGTTGCTCCTATGGCCAAGAGTAAACTTTGACAACAAAATGGTCCTCACAGCTTGCAAAAATGTAAACACTATTGGATATCTATCTCACACTTCAATAAAAATTGAAAACACAATGTTCAAGGTGTGATGTTCTAAATACCCCATCATCTGTATAGTCATCAATAGTAAGTCACAGATTTTTAGGGGAATTGAACCCCATTTATTGATGACAACCTGTACAAACGTACTTTTCCCAAAACAAATATTTCAAAAGAGAACAAAAGTATGTATGTACAGTAAAGAGGTACAATGGGGTCTGCGGGGGGGCCTGTGCAGGGGCCTGCCCATCACGTCGTCGGGTGGGGTCAGGCCACAGGATCTCGTCCACATCGCAGGCTATATTTTCCCTCGCCAGGCAGCTGGGGAAGAAACCTCTGGCATGCCGGACCCAGTCTGAGTAATCCCCCGCATCATCGCAGGCCGGGTCTATGGCCCTGAGGAGGTTCTCTCCACTATATGGTTCCCGGTGATACACCTTCCACCGCCATGATGAGAAGAACTCCTCTATGGGGTTGAGGAAAGGTGTGTAGGGTGGCAGACATACGTTGAGGAATTGTTGGTGTATATTGTACCACTCTCTAATCTGGTGTGGTGAAAGCCGATGTTATCCCAGATGATGACATAATGTAGATAGGAGGAGGCTGTGCTGGAACCAGATTCTGCTGCTCACGGTCAATCAGGATATCCTGTAGCTCTCCCAAGAATGTGAGGAGACACTGGTTGCTGAAGGACCCAAGGAAAGCATCAATTTTGAGTCGTTGTGCATTCTCAACAGGCCAACGTGGATAGTCTCATGTGTCTTCAATTTTGAGTTACCGTGTTTAAGCAATGATGCCCGTGCTTTCATTGTGTTCAATTTTTGATGTCTGAGTCTACCATTTTGAATGGTATGAGCAAAATGTGTTCAGTGAATGAGAATGTGTTCATATGATTGCGCAAAGTGTGTTTTAGCAAGTGCAAAAGTGTTTAGCCTAAGTGTAAATGTGTTTTGAGAATTGCAATTGTGTTTAGAGTTTTATGAAATTGGAGATTGAGGTGAAATGTGTTTATAGTTAAGCCAACTAGCGGCCTGATTTAACAAATGTGTTTAGGCAACTGGTCATTGTGCTCAGAGATCAAGAAATTGTGCTTTAGCAATCGAGAAAAACTGTAATGGGGACCAGAACTGACGGTATAAACTGAAAAACCACAAAGTAGTGTCACCTTTCCACCCTCCTTTTTTAACATACATTGTGTACTGTATGTACATTATCAATATATGTTTGACAAAGAGGGAAACATCAGTCTCATCTGGGTTATCTGTCCACACAGTAAGCCTGTGTGTGCCGCGGGGTGTGTGTGAGTGTGCATCAGTGTTGTTGAATATCTGTTTGCATTGCGTATTTCCATGTGTTGGTCAGTGCTGTGCCACTAGCCTCAAGCATCACCCAATAGCACCATCTGTGCAGCCAGAAAATCAGTGTGTGTGTAGGTGTGTATGTAGGGGTGAGTGAGTGAGTGAGTGAGTGAGTGAGTGAGTGAGTGAGTGAGTGAGTGAGTGAGTGAGTGAGTGAGTGAGTGAGTGAGTGAGTGAGTGAGTGAGTGAGTGAGTGAGTGAGTGAGTGAGTGAGTGAGTGAGTGAGTGAGTGAGTGAGAAAAATGTACTTAATGTGACTGAAATGTTCTCTTTTCTACTTTTTCGTTTTATGAATCATTGAGGTTGCAAACCTAGATTGCTACACTGCGGTTGCATCTCGCTCCACTGTAAAACCTGCACTTAATGTTTCATTATTACAAGACAGATCAGTGCTTTGGTAATTGGAGCTGACATCAAATTCCTGCTAGTTGAACAATTGATCAGTTGTGCTAGGAAAGCTAGGAAAATAATGTAATTTAAAAATCTGCGGGGGGAGTCACAATTGAGTATTGAAGAGCGTATCCTGTATATGGCTCCGCAAATTTTCATATTTTCTCATTGCAAAGATGATGTGCATTTTTACCTTTAGGACACAAGCTTATATGATCTAACTAGGTCTCCTTGTTTCCAATGATTTTCAATTTTGAAAATCATTTAGTAGTGATTTATTCAGCAATCATTGACACTTAAAGAGCAGACAGACTTACAGTGGGGCAAATAAGTATTTAGTCAACCACCAATTGTGCAAGTTTTCCTACTTGAAAAGATTAGAGAGGCCTGTAATTGTCAACATGGGTAAACCTCAACAATGAGAGACAGAATGTGGAAAATAAACAGAAAATCACATTGTTTGATTTTTAAAGAATTTTATTTCCAAATTAGAGTGGAAAATAGGCATTTGGTCACCTACAAACAAACATAATTTCTGGCTCTTACAGAGCTGTTACTTCTTTAGGAGGCTCCTCTGTCCTCTCCATTTGTTACCTGTATTAATGGCAGGTGTTTGAACTCATTCTCAGTATAAAAAAACACCTGTCCACATCCTCAAACAAGCTCTCTCAAAACTCCACTATGGCAAAAACTGAAGAGCTGTCAAAGGATATTTAAAACAAAATTGTAGACCTGCACTTGGCTGGCAAGACTGAATCTGCAATAGGTAAGCAGCTTGGTGTGAAGAAATAAACTGTGGGAGCTATTTTATTAGAAAATGTAAAATATACAAAACCACTAACAATCTCCCTTGATCTGGGGCTCCATGCAAGATCTCACACTGTGGGGTCAAAATG
This sequence comes from Corythoichthys intestinalis, assembly GCF_030265065.1. NCBI lineage: Eukaryota > Metazoa > Chordata > Actinopteri > Syngnathiformes > Syngnathidae > Corythoichthys > Corythoichthys intestinalis. Next base: position 40,931,734 of record NC_080400.1, read on the forward strand.
ATCCCAAAAACAGTAAGCAAACTCTCCAGAACCACATGGGGTGACCTCATGAATGACCCGCAGAGAGCTGGGACCACAGTAACAAAGGCTACTATCAGTAACACAATGCGCCGCCAGGGACTCAAATCCTGCACTGCCAGACGTGTCCCCCTGCTGAAGCCAGTACACATCCAGGCCCGTCTGCGGTTCGCTAGAGAGCATTTGGATGATCCAGGAGAGGACTGTGAATGTGTTATGGTCAGACGAAACCAAAATAGAACTTTTTGGTAGAAACACAGATTCTTGTGTTTGGAGGAGAAAAATACTGAATTGCATCCGAAGAACACCGTACCCACTGTGAAGCATGGGGGTGGAAACATCATGCTTTGGGGCTGTTTTTCTGCAAAGGGACCAGGATCTGTGTAAAGGAAAGAATGAATGGGGCCATGTATCGAGAGATTTTGAGTGAAAATCTCCTTCCATCAGCGAGGGCATTGAAGATGAGACGTAGCTGGGTCTTTCAGAATGACATAGATCCCAAACACACAGCCAGGGCAACAAAGGAGTGGGTTCATAAAAAGCATTTCAAGGTCATGGAGTGGCCTAGCCAGTCTCCAGATCTCAACCCCATAGAAAATCTGTAGAGGGAATTGAAAGTCCGTGTTGCCCAACGACAGCCCCAAAACATCACTGCTCTAGAGGAGATCTGCATGGAGGAATGGGCCAAATACCAGCAACAGTGTGTGAAAAGCTTGTAAAGAGTTACAGAAAACATTTGGCCTCCGTTATTGCCAACAAAGGTTACATAACAAAGTATTGAGAAGAACTTTTGGTCTTGACCGAATACGTATTTTCCACCATGATTTGCAAATAAATTCTTTAAAAATGAAACAATGTGATTTTCTGTTTTTTTTTTCACATTCTGTCTCTCATGGTTGAGGTTTTATCCATGTTGGCAATCACAGGCCTCTCTAATATTTTCAAGTGGGATAACTTGCACAATTAGTGGTTGACTAAATACTTATTTGCCCCACTGTACATGTACTAGAACATAAAGAATAAGACCCATTAGGGCTGGGAAAAAAAACGACAGAAGGAAGGAGAAAAATTAAGAATACACTACAATCTGTATGTGCTGTATATACCTGTGGGCATGCGAGTCCTATAGAATTCTGTCGATCTACCACTTTCTGTTTTGTTTTGAATGCCTCGTAGAATAAATCCATATCAGTGCAGCTGAAGAAAATCCAGAAATGTAATCATCTTACGCACAAAAACCTTCATAATATTCCAATTGTATTTGATCTATTAGCCATTTAACTGATTCTGTGAAAAATAACATTAGCTTTCATTTTATCTATAGCATTAAAATACTCTACAGCGTGGTGGCTCTTTTTAAAAAACATTAATTTCTGAACAAACAAAAATGATTTGAAAGAGAAATTCCCGTGCAAATCAAATATACATAGGCAGCTTTGTGAATATTCATTCAGAAAATAAATCCTCAAATAGGAATCTGGGTCAATATGCACGCATGCAGTTACAGTACATATGACTACACAGTCTTGTGGCTCTCTCATGCGTTGCTTCCCGGCGCTGCAGGAAGCAACTCATAAGGGGGAATCTATTTTGTGTGTTCAAGTGAATGCATTACTGCATTAGATTAAGCATTATAAACAGCTTTTGATTTGAGTCATCTCATTAGTGCAAATGGTCACAATTCTATTGCAATGTGCAGGTATGTTTGAATGTAAGCTAAAAAAAATAAAATAAAAACCATGTTATAAAGCTGTACTAAAAGCTCCTAAAAATCAGATAAGGTGAAAAACTAACAGCATTGCAACTTACAATTTCACTTGGTGTCATAGTAAAAGCTCCCACTTGTGTTTTTGCATTTCACGAAGTAAAACCAACAGCGACTAATAAAGGTTCCAAGTGAGGACTTTTTATTGACCTTATTACTGGGAGCTTAAATGGCTGGCAAAAAACAGAAATTGCACATTCGAAACATCGTTACATTTACACACATATATATACTGTAAAACATAATAAATGTATCGAACTCAAAAATAATTATTTAAGTGATTACAGATGAATATTTTAGTGATATATTGTATGGTTCCTAGATTTTTTTAACGTACCACACAAATGAGCTGTAGAATATTAAACCTTATTCAATTAAAGTGGTATGAATCTTAACAGCGCTCAAAACTTTTTCCTCATTCAACTACATAACAACATTTCACTGTTATGACTGGGATTACAGTGTATTTACAGCATCTTCTGTATTTTATTTATTATAGTTGACCATTGTAGCTTGTTTTGATTAAAGTCCTTGTTTTTTTACGATTTAATCGCAATTATTTTAAATCGATAAACATAATACTGTATATGATACACATGAAAAAGATATACCGTAGTTTGCAGTTATCTTTATTAACATTACAAACACTCTTTGTTCAAAGTGGAAATTACATTCAAAATACAGAATGTCCAGCATTTTTCCTTTAATTTTTTTTAGTACATACAATACTATATAACAATTGAACTTGACAAAAGGTAGACCTGCTGAAAATACATAGTAAAAAAAACAAAAAAGACTAAAAACAAATATCATCCCAGATAACATTTGACTGTAAACCATTGGCTGATGTTTTCCTACTTCATCTGTAAAGAACCTGCAGATAAAATGGATACAAATCTTAAAAATGAATGTTTATTCTTTTATTCATTCCTGCATGTATTGGTAACTATTTGCAATTGGTCATCACCAATGTGGCATGAAAACATACACAAGATAACCAGAGGCATAATTAAATTCTAAATGAAGCACATGACCGACGTCCTCTTTAAAATAAACTGCTGTGTGATGTGTTAGATGTGTTGTTTTGTCGATTTTGTTTTTTCCCCATAAATACCGTTTGTCCACTGTTTCAGATGATGCAGTTACATAGACTTCATAATTATATTGACGGGTCACACCCGTCAGACACTGCACCAGGCCTTCAAGTAGGTGGCCTGCCCACAGAACGCATCAAGAGGAGTTATTGTCAAAAACACGCACGCAGCGATCTAATGCTGGATTAGGTTGAGAAAGTGAGAAAGCTGTACAGATTACATACAGGAAGGATTGTCTCAGGAGTGCTTTGTTCGAGAATTCATGGTAATTATTACTTTTCATTCCATGCATGAATTTTGAAACATTGTGAAAAAAATCCATGGGAAATATTAGCCGCTATGGCATTGGTGTCATAGTTCGCAATATTTACATAAAATGACTGCTAGCTGCACGTTTTTTTTTATTGGCTTTCAACCAAGAATCAGGACTGTTTTACAACCATATTTATAAAGAATTCAGGGATTTAAGCATTTATTCATAAGAATTTTCAATGGAAAAAGCTCTTTGTTTATATAAGGCGGCCACAGCACATTTGACATATTTACATACGTAAATAAATGTGAACTGCCCGGTTCTTTGCTCTTTTAACAAAAAATCGAGACTGCTGTACGTCCATATCTTTAAAGAATTCAGGGATTTAGTATTTTCAACGGAAAAAGCTCTTTGTGATGATAAGGCGGCGCTACAGTGGCTTAAAGACTAGCAGCACATTCGACAAAATACGTAAAATAAATGCTAATTGCCCAGTTCTTTGCTTTTTTAACAAAAAAAATCAAGACTATTTTACATCCATAACTCTAAAGAATTGAGGGACCTACGCATTTATTCAGAAGAATTTTCAACAAAAAAAAACCCTTTGTCTGTTTTTCCACCCGGTCAGCTTTGACGGAGATAGGCCTCCTATTAATCGGCCCCGCGACCCGTGTCCCGTCAATATCATTATGAAATCTTTGTCAGTTACTTGCTGCCAGTTACTGGACACTATTTTCAACACAGGGCCTTCTTTTAAGAATGTTTCAATGTAGTGAATTTGTTGTGATAACCTATGTACTATACATCTGGTAGATTTTAACCTGAAAGCAATATTTTTACTCCTATAATACAGTCCTTTCAACCTATCACATCTTCTCACAGATGCTAACCACAGATAACCCCCACATCCTCTGCATGCGAACAGTTGTGCTTCCCAACTCTTGATCGCTTGCACTCAAGCAGCGACCTTTCCCCGCCCTCACACTCCACATCATCCAAGTAGATCCTGACGCTGCGATCTGCCTGGCCCAGCCCAGCCCTCTTTATAATAGCCATTGCCGTTGTGAAGCCGAGTTGTCGACACACTACAGTACCTGCCTTAGTGGTGAAAAGGTCATCGCACACAGTCCCCCACTCCCCACGGATAAAGATCTCAACTCGTCCTCTATCCGATAGACCATCGGCGCTGACAAGACGTACCGAGCCAACGCGCATCCTTCCTCCTCCTCTTACTCTTTTATAACCGTAACCTCTGCTTCCTCCCCTGGGCCGCTTATTCACTTGATTTCCTTCCTGTCCGTCTGTGTTGTCAGTCTTCTCTGCTAACCCAAGTTTCCCCTCCTGTGTTTTTGTCTGAGTGGTGTTTATCAGGGGTCGTTGGGGCTTGTAGGGTGTAGGCTTTGGGTTCCAGTATGGTGGCCGTGGTGTTGTCAACCTCCTTGGATGCTCAGGATAACGTGCAGTGGTCAAAGCCATGTAGGTTTGCTTTGTGGACAGAGGAGGACGAGGGAGGGGGTAGGTTACTGGTCGGGACGTGGCAGTTGGGTGGGGTTGAGGGGGTCTCATGTATCTCCTTGTTGAAGTGGCGGTTGGGGTTTGAATCCCAGAGGAGGCTGAGGTGTAGAGAGCCGAGCGATAACCTGAGAGAGAAACAGAATCACCCTCTTTACTTGAATGCTGGTATTTTTAAAGAGAAATGCTTGAGCATTACTATCGCACCACACTGAAGCCATTCAAAGAAGCAAAGCTGAAGGAAACATGTAAACACAGACACAAAAGGATCATTGTCCAAACTGAGACTGATGCAAAAACATTTATTCCAAATAAATATTGCCAATGTAAATGATTTAAATTAAAGTAGTGCAACTCTTGACATGAAAAAGGCATAATTTATATAGCATGCTTGAGACTCTTGTACCAGCCAACGAATAGCACGCTGTTCAGTTGAATGCAAAGAAATGAAAGCAACTTTTACACTGCAACTTAATCAGATGACAGCAGCTTCTTCTTACATCTACAGTACATCTACTACAACTCTTTATAACGAGAACATACAATATTTGGAAAACAATGCAGTTCAATATAAAGTTACTCATTAATGCTGACTATTTACCGTCAATAATAAGAATACGGAATCATGAAAAGACAACTGAAATCTGCAATTTAGCAGGATTAAATGAAGTATCTATGATTGTCTTATTAAAGTGTGTAAAAGAAAAAAAAGCAGGGACAAACCTTTCTATTTAAAAAATCAAATATATTTTAACAGTTGTAACTCTATATTTAATATAGAATCTGTTCATCCGGCTGAAATTTAAGTCACTTAATCATGACAGTTAAAACATTCTATTTTAGAATAAATATTGAACATTTTGTGCAATACCATAGACTTCATAATATATTGACGGGACACGGGGCACTGACACTGGGCCACGCCTCCGGGAAGGGGGCCTGCCCACACCTTGGGTCAAGAGGAGTTATTCTCAAACACGCACGCAGCGATCTTACGCCGGAGTTAGGTTAAAAAAGTACAAAAGCTGTACCGCATACAGACAGGAAAGATTGTCTCAGGAGTGATTTGTTCGAGGATTCGAGGTAATTATTATATTTTTTCGTACCATGCATGCATTCTGAAACGTAATGAAAAAAATAAATGGGAGAAATTAGCCGCTACAGCATTGGCATTCTACTTCGCAATATTTACGTAAAATAAATGCTACCTGCTCGGTTTTTTGCTTTTGACCAAGAATCGAGACTGTTTTACATCCATATCTATAAGAAATTCAGTGATTTAAGCATTTATTCACATGAATTTTCCTTGTAAAAAGCTGTTTGTTGTGACAAAGCGGCGCCACATTGGCTAAAAGATCAGCATCACGTTCGAAATATTTACGTAAAATAAATGCTAACTGTCCAATTTTTTGCTTTTAAACTAGAATCGAAACTGTTTTACGTCCACATCTATAAAGAATTCAGGGATTTAAGTATTCATTAACAAGAATTTTCATCGTAAAAAGCTCTTTGTGTTTCTACTCGGTCAGCTTTGATGGAGATAGGCCCCCTATAAATATGCCCCGAGCCCCATGTCCCGTCAATATATTATGAAGTCTATGGCAATACGACCCAAGTGTGATGATTAAAATGTAATTAATCAGCTTTGAGTCAGGATAAAATTAATATCTACCCTGAAAGGCAATAAATCACAATCAAAAATGTAGAAAATAAAAGCGGAATGGGTACATCAATTTTTACCCAAAGAGAGTCATCTAGGTCATTACTTTAAATAAAATAAGAGTAATAATTAACTCATGATTTACCCAATAAACAATCAGTATCCCTACAAAAATTGCCTGAGATTAATTTGTTTTCCAGTTATTTGTTAGCAAGACAGATTGCAGGTAAGTTGCGATTGCAAATAATGAACACTTTGAAAATTGATAAGTAACCTGTGTTAAATAGCTAATAGCGTGCAAAACTGTAGTATAAAGTTAGTGTGGCACTGAAGAAAGTGCCAGGTGTGCCACTGGTGTGCACGCTTCGACTGGTGGATTGAATTTTAGTCCTGATAGTGGACTTGTTTCGGTAAACGGGTGTACCAGTAATCCTACCGGTGGGTGTAGCTTTGACCACAGTGGCTGCCAAAGTGGTGCGAGCCAGTGTTGTTCCTATTGTTGGAGCCGGCATCTTTTTTTGTTTTCTTGTCGTTGCAGGTATTGGTGGCAGAGGCGAGGCTTTTCTTGTTTTTGGAGATAGTGTTGTAAATTTTCTTGCTATTGCTTTTCTGGTCGGGGGTATTTTTCTTGCCGTTGTCGTGGGAAGAGGGGTGGTGGCTGGAGTCTTGTCGATGACTAATTCTGCCGTACATAAAAAGAATAAAGAGTAAAATCATTATGTACTCACAATAAAATATACCTTCATATTTGAATCAACTGGTAAGACAACTTGGCCAAACAAGGTATTAAAGTTTTGGCACCACTAAACTGTTTGGTTTGGGGCCGTTTACTTGGTGACTCTCCGAGAAGACGAAAAATTTCATGTTTGCATTTGTATGGGCCCGTCTCCATTCGAACAATGTTGCAATTCCGCATGAAAACGATGTAGTATTCATGCCAGGCCCTATGGGGCAGTGCAGATTTACAAGGCGACAGCGAATGATGCACTTTGACCCCACCAAAGTTCCTCAGCCCCAGAGGTTGCGCTAGACTTTTTCGTTGTCTGTCATTTTGACTGACAGGGTCATAAAAATCCGGTCATAATCTATTTTTACCCGGCACTTCAATTTTTTAAATGATGATAATGACATTGTGGTGACCCTTTGTTTGGCATAATTCACCTTTCGTACTTGTGTGTCCATTTGGCCGAGCGCGTTACCGGCTACGACACAGTCACGTGACAGAGACACTTAAGAGCCGCGCGCGTTCCGGCTTGAATAGAGAGTTCACAGAGAGCAGCAGAGATACAGCGGCTGGACACAGCAATTCGAGCTAACAAGACTCTTAACATTGCATACCGCTTCAACATATTCAATAGTATTTAGTTTTCATTCATTTTCAATTAATATTCTGTCCGAACAAGCTTAACAGCGAATCCACACCGTGCCATCACACATCAAGCAGATGAATATGTAACTTTTTCTCCGCAGTGACAAAAACAGCTGACTGTGGCCCCAGTAGGTAGGCTACATATGGAACAATGAAATTAACAGTTCACCTGCTGTGGCCTGAACGGAGTCTTACACCTTCCTCCTGGTGTGCATGGACTTGAATTGCGTGCCCGCTTGTGCAGTCCCTGTTTTTTCACCTCTTTTATCAACACTATCGTCGTTTTGGGGCTTTTTGAAGAAACTTCGGACACTCAGTTGCCTTGACATTTTTCAGAGTAAGGCCAACGACGTCATGCAAGAGAGACGATAGCTAATTAATATGCTCACTCGCCACCCTGTGGTCTGGGGTGTGAATTGCAACCTGTCAAAATGACAGATGGACTTCAGTTTTTTCCATCACCGTTTTAAAAAATCGGTCAACGACGGAAAATATTCGGTTAACGCGACCCCTGCTCAGCCCGGATAAAAATATGCCCGCCCACTTGTAGCGATGGCATTTTTCTTTTGTTCAAAAAGGCACGAAAATGGAAACATTCAACATATTTAATTTAAAAATATTTTTAAAACACTAAATAACAGCCAACATTCCACCACATTTGCTGTTTTTAATGTTTAGTAGCACCGCTGTGCAAACCCCAATGTGACGTGTACGAGTGCTGACGTTTCGGGGCGGTCTCGCGCCGCTGGAGCCTTTCATATGCATGCGGAGATAGCCCCCCTCAATCCCGGCAATCGAGTTCTTTCACTTGGGAGGCAGGATTCAGAATTTTTCGTCTTCCCCTTCCGTCTTCGCCGACACCATATGCACGCGACGCAACTCCGCAACACAGTCATTGCGTCTTTGTGTCGCAGAGTCGCCATGTAAACTGCCCCTTTGATATAATGTTGGATGGAGCCACTGCGCTAGGTACAAGTATAATAGCAATATAATTAGTGCTTATTTAAGATTTTAAATAAGTACAATCAAGTTTTTGTCAGTAACTTGTCATTTTGAGTATTACGTGAACTTATGAGTTGTGCTTGAGTTTTCAAGTTTTGGAGCGAAACATACAGTTCTGAGTAAGTAGACCTTGAAATGTTAAGTTGTGCTAACTTGTTCTGGTTCCTAACCATATGTTCTGCTCACTTAAAATGTTGAATTTCTGCTTACTTAACATCAGGACTGCTTTCCTAAAATTTTGGTTTCTGGCGATAACTTGCATTTGCAAGTTTTACATCAAAACTTGCAAGTGAAATAATTTGACTTGAAATTTCATGTTTTCCACGTTTTGTTGATTTATTTTTTTCATATATGGAGGAAAACACAGACATGACTGAAAAAGCAATTTCTGCTCCTGCACCCCTCTTTAAAATAAACTGCTGTATTTAAGCCAAAACAACTGTTGTGTTTGATGGGCCAATCTGTATATATGCTGCAATAGCAGATTCATGCCGCACTAAGCTGCAGAACTGTTTTCATTTGTTCGTTTTACCCAGGAAACCCCCGTTTACAGATGTCACTCAACCACTTTTGTTTCAACCCAGCCACAAAAAGAAAGTAAATACAGTGAGGCAAATAAGTATTTAGTCAACCACCAATTGTGCAAGTTCTCGTACTTGAAAAGTTTAGAGAGGCCTGTAATTGTCAACATGGGTAAACCTCAACCATGAGAGACAGAATGTGGAAAAAAAAACAGAAAATCACATTGTTTGATTTTTAAATAATTTATTTCCAAATTAGAGTGGAAAATAAGTATTTGGTTACCTACAAACAAGCATGATTTCTGGATGTCAAAGAGGTCAAAATTCTTCTAACTTGGTCTAACGAGGTCTAACGAGGCTCCAATCGTTACCTCTATTAATGGCACCTGTTTTAACTCATTATCAGTATAAAAGACACCTGTCCACACACTCAGTCAGTCACACTCCAAACTCCACTATGGCCAAGACCAGAGAGCTGTCGAAGGACACCAGAGACAAAATTGTAGACCTCCACCAGGCTGGGAAGACTGAATCTGCAATAGGTAAAACGCTGGGTGTAAAGAAATCAACTGCAGGAGCAATCAATTATTAGAAAATGGAAGATATACAAGACCACTGATAATCACCCTTGTTCTGGGGCTCCATGCAAGATCTCACCCCGTGGCCTTAAAATGATAACAAGAACGGTGAGCAAAAATCCCAGAACCACACGGGGGGACCTTGTGAATGACCGAGAGAGAGATGGGACCACAGTAACAAAGGCTACTATCAGTAACACAATGCGCAGCCAGGGACTCAAATCCTACTCTGCCAGGCGTGTCCCCCTGCTGAAACCAGTACACGTCCAGGCTCGTCTGCGGTTCGCTAGAGAGCATTTGGATGATCCAGAAGAGGACTGGGAGAATGTGTTATGGTCAGATGAAACCAAAATAGAACTTTTTGGTAAAACACAGGTTCTCGTGTTTGGAGGAGAAAGAATACTGAATTGCATCCGAAGGACACCATACCCACTGTGAAGCATGGGGGTGGAAACATCATGCTTTGGGGCTGTTTGGATCTGTGTAAAGTAAAGAATGAATGGGCCATATATCGAGAGATTTTGAGTGAAAATCTCCTTTCATCAGCAAGGGCATTGAAGATGAGACGTGGCTGGGTTTTTCAGCATGACAATGATCCCAAACACACAGCCAGGCCAACAAAGGAGTGCCTTCGTAAGAAGCATTTCAAGGTCCTGAAGTGGCCTAGCCAGTCTCCAGATCTCAGCCCCATAGAAAATCTGTGGAGGGAGTTGAAAGTCCGTGATGCCCAACAACAGCCCCAAAACATCACTGCTCTAGAGGAGATCTGCATGGAAGAATGGGCCAAAATACCAGCAACAGTGTGTGAAAAGCTTGTGAAGAGTTACAGAAAACGTTTGGCCTTCGTTATTTCCCACAAAGGGTACATAACAAAGTATTGAGATGAACTTTGGGTATTGACCAAATACATATTTTTCACCATGATTTGCAAACAAATTCTTTAAAAATCAAACAATGTGATTTTCTCTTTTTTTTTCCACATTCTGTCTCTCATGTTTGAGGTTTACCCATGTTGACAGTTACAGGCCTCAGTAATTGTATTTCTTATTCAAAATGTCTATCATTTTTAGCTTAGAATCATTAATTGATGTCTAATATTTTGTTTAAAAAAAACAGACTTTAAAAAGTTTTTCACTCGCATATTTTAAACTTTTAAAGAAATTACGTCACAACGAAAAAATGGTGTCTGTAAATAAGTCATGAATATCTACCTCATAACTATGACTTAATTTTGTTTTTGTTTTTTTTGTTACTGTCGCATTTTCCCCGATATGTTAGATGATAACTAATCGATCCAAACAAAGAAAAATTTGAAAAAAAAAAAAAAAAAACGTTTAAAAGAGTAAATACATGAAAAAGAACATCTCAACCACTCCTTGATGTCTGCGATTTCTGCATCGCGGCCCTTGTTATGGTAGTGTGTTCCACCCATAAAATCCTCCAAAAATCTTTCTGTGGCCATTCACATCTGTGTCTTGACACTCGATGATACATGCTACGTGGAGTTTTTGGATCAAAACAAGGTAAGTACGCAATAATATCTCGTTAAAGTCATGGCGTCTTTAATTCTGCTCTTGCGTGCCCTTACCTCCAGTTAGGATTTTGAACAGGAGGGCATTTAAAAAAAAAAAAAAGTTTTATGTTTAAATGCCCTCCTGTTCAAAATTTTTCTTCCCCCAGAAAAACGAGATTTTAAGCTTTCCAATGATGTATCACACATGCATATAGGACAATTTTGAGTTTGGCCAAATTGGGGGTCTCAGAACAGAATTTCAAGTCACCTGAGTGTTTTCTGCCATATATAAAGTGTACATGAGCAAGATGTCATGTAATACATCCAGTAGTAGAATGTAAAGAAGTAAAAGTACTACATACATTTTTATGTATCTACACTTTACTTGAGTACAAATATGAAGTGGTACTTTTTACTTTTACCTCACTACATTTTTACAGCGCGTATCTGTACTTTTACTCCACTACATTTCAAATTGTCGCCTGCTTTACACGTTTGTTTTTTTTTCCCTCATTATCAATTGATTGTTTCGTTTTCATGCCTCTGGCACAATCCAAGTCTCGTGCAACTGTATCATAATTGAGCACTAGGTGGCAGCAACACGAGTACAAGGAAGATGAGGCAGGTGAACTATAGACCAATAAAAACCACCTCACTCTTGCACAATATGTGGCGGTATGCACTTAATAGTTGCTTGCAATCTGCCATTAAACAAAATTTTGGAGTTCTTGAGCTTGTTGTGCTTCTGTTTACAATGCAGTCAATTTTATTTCTTATTTTTTTCCATTTTGCAAATTTTTAAATATAACTAAGCAATCAATTAATTTTCTGGTTCTTATTTTGAATATTGACTCAGATCTCGAGAGACAGCGAGAACCAAAAGTGGTATTTGCCATGTGGCATTTTTTTTTGCCATGTGGCATTTTTTTTTTTTTTTTGTCATGTGGTATTTTTTTTTTTTTTTGCCATGTGGCAAAATGTTTTTGCCATGTGGCAATTTTTTTTGCCATGTGGCAATTTTTTTTCCCATGTGGCAAAATGTTTTTGTCATGTGCCAATTTTTTTGCCATGTGCCAATTTTTTTTTGCCATGTGGCAAAATGGATTTTGCCATGTGGCATTTATTTGGGGTATGTGGCAAAATGCATTTTGGTTTGTGGGGGGTATATGGCTGTTTTGCAGGCCATACAAGTCCATGCCATTGACGGCTATGCACGTCCAAATTGTATTTTCATTTTAAATGGCAGAAAAAGGTGTGTGGCTGTGTTTTTTGACCCTACACTTTACATTAGAGCTTATTGACATTCAACTGTCACCCCAAGTAAGGCTCTGCCATTGACGGCTATGCACATCCAAATTGTATTTTCATTTTAAATGGCAGAAAAACATGTGTGGCTGTGTTTTTTGATGATGCACTTGACATTACAGCTTATCGACATTCAACTGACACCCAAGTAAGGTTCTGCCATTGACGGCTATGCACATCCAAATTTCGGTGTCAGCTGTCTTTCTGCACTGATGAATCTTGGGTATGCGGTCACTACGCTCGCGGTTTGACCAGAGGCGTAGCAAGGGTCCCCGGTGGCCCCAGGCAACGAGCAACATGGGGCCCTTTTGAGTCACGTGACACACATACATACTCGCGCAGTATAATGAACACAAAGGTGAGGGGGTGCGAGTGCGCGCTGCATGCACGTGCGGTCCATCTTGGCCATGAAAGTGGCAAAAACTAGCACTTTACATTGACTCACATGGATGTACTTACATTCGTTCATGGACGCACACATTTTGACAGGTGGCCATCCTCTGCTCGAAATGCGCACCTTACGCCTATTCTTGCTCCCAGAATACACAGCGCTTGTGACGTAGGACAATAAAAGGACTGGTTGCTATGGGAACGTACGCATACCCAAGGAACCTTGCTAAAAGGAGTATTGAAATTGCTAATAAAATAGTTTAGGATTATTTTAGATGCATATATGTTGTATTTTTCCTATAGAGTATTGAACGAGGAATACAATTAATAGACTTTTTTGGAAAATCACCATTTCTTTTAGTTGTTACGAGTAATGAGTTGGCCTGTGAAAAGCAACGTAAAACAACTCGGAAAGGACTTTCCAGAGAGTTTGGTGAGTCACTCTTTAAACAATCGCGGTATTAATAGCTGATTGGACTTTCTTAAACATGTATAATCTACATGACATAGTTAGTGCTGATTGGGATTGGTAACAGAATTGTTAGATAATCTGCCAAATGATTCCATGGTATTGAAACACAGCGAAATTGGAGTGGCAGCCTTACAGTTGTTTGGACAGACGGAAAACTAGAATCAACACATTGCGTAACAGTGTTTCAGTATCTGTGTAAAAGGAGAATAAAATAAAACTGAGACGTACAAAGTATTTTATTTTTTAACATACAACACAATCATATAAAAACATAACCAGCATTAAAATTAAGACTTACCTGTAATTGTTGACGTGGCTCCTGAAATAACCTGGTGGTCAAACCCAGAGGCGTCGCGTTCCATTAGGCAAACCAGGCAATTGCCTAGGGCCCCCAGCCAGCAGGGGCCCCCGGAGGGCCAACAGATTTAGCACACGCAGCTTTACTGCACTGTCGCAGCGACAAGTGTAGGGAGTGTTTCAATACCATGGAATCATTTGGCAGATTATCTAACGATTCTGTTATCAATCCCAATCAGCACTAACTATGTCACGTAGATTATACATGTTTAAGAAAGTCCAATCAGCTACAGTGCCTTGCAAAAGTATTCGGCCCCCTTGAATCTTGCAACCTTTCGCCACATTTCAGGCTTCAAACATAAAGATATGAAATTTAATTTTTTTGTCAAGAATCAACAACAAGTGGGACACAATCGTGAAGTGGAACAACATTTATTGGATAATTTAAACTTTTTTAACAAATAAAAAACTGAAAAGTGGGGCGTGCAATATTATTCGGCCCCTTTACTTTCAGTGCAGCAAACTCACTCCAGAAGTTCAGTGAGGATCTCTGAATGATCCAATGTTGTCCTAAATGACCGATGATGATAAATAGAATCCACCTGTGTGTAATCAAGTCTCCGTATAAATGCACCTGCTCTGTGATAGTCTCAGGGTTCTGTTTAAAGTGCAGAGAGCATTATGAAAACCAAGGAACACACCAGGCAGGTCCGAGATACTGTTGTGGAGACGTTTAAAGCCGGATTTGGATACAAAAAGATTTCCCAAGCTTGAAACATCTCAAGGAGCACTGTGCAAACCATCATATTGAAATGGAAGGAGCATCAGACCACTGCAAATCTACCAAGACCCGGCCGTCCTTCCAAACTTTCTTCTCAAACAAGGAGAAAACTGATCAGAGATGCAGCCAAGAGGCCCATGATCACTCTGGATGAACTGCAGAGATCTACAGCTGAGGTGGGAGAGTCTGTCCATAGGACAACAATCAGTCGTACACTGCACAAATCTGGCCTTTATGGAAGAGTGGCAAGAAGAAAGCCATTTCTCAAAGATATCCATAAAAAGTCTCGTTTAAAGTTTGCCACAAGCTACCAAGGAGACACACCAAACATGTGGAAGAAGGTGCTCTGGTCAGATGAAACCAAAATGGAACTTTTTGGCCACAATGCAAAACGATATGTTTGGCGTAAAAGCAACACAGCTCATCACCCTGAACACACCATCCCCACTGTCAAACATGGTGGTGGCAGCATCATGGTTTGGGCCTGCTTTTCTTCAGCAGGGACAGGGAAGATGGTTAAAATTGACGGGAATATGGATGCAGCCAAATACAGAAACATTCTGGAAGAAAACCTGTTGGTATCTGCACAAGACCTGAGACTGGGACGGAGATTTATCTTCCAACAGGACAATGATCCAAAACATAAAGCCAAATCTACAATGGAATGGTTCAAAAATAAACGTATCCAGGTGTTAGAATGGCCAAGTCGAAGTCCAGACCTGAATCCAATCGAGAATCTGTGGAAAGAGCTGAAGACTGCTGTTCACAAACACTGTCCATCCAACCTCACTGAGCTCGAGGGGTTGTGCAAGGAAGAATGGGCAAGAATGTCAGTCTCTTGATGTACAAAACTGATAGAAACATACCCCAGCGACTTGCAGCTGTAATTGGAGCAAAAGGTGGCGCTACAAAGTATTAACGCAAAGGGGCCGAATAATATTGCACGCCCCACTTTTCAGTTTTTTATTTGTTAAAAAAAGTTTAAATTATCCAATAAATTTTGTTCCACTTCACGATTGTGTCCCACTTGTTGTTAATTCTTGAAAAAAAATTAAAATTTCATATCTTTATGTTTGAAGCCTGAAATGTGGCGAAAGGTTGCAAGGTTCGAGGGGGCCGAATACTTTTGCAAGGCACTGTATTAATACCACATGATTGTTTAAAGAGTGACTCACCAAACTCTCTGGAAAGTCCTTGCCGAGTTGTTTTACGTTGATTTTCACAGGCCAACTCATTACTCGTAACTACTAAAAGAAATGGTGATTTTCCAAAAAAGTCTATTAATGGGTCTATTGTATTCCTTGTGAATACTCTATAAGAAAAATACAACATATATGCATCTAAAATGATGATGATAATGATGATGATGATGATGAAACTTTTTATTTCGAGCATGCACACACAAAAGAAACAAAAAACATACAATATAATTCAACAAAAATAATTGCACTCGAAAGGGAGTGGGAAGAAGAAAAAACTTATTTTGTCCCACCCCTGATCTCATTGTCCAGCATCCTTACTCATGGGATACTCCTGTCCACACAATGAAAAAGAAGAAAACCAACTAATGTTGGCTCATTCACAATAATTTCAATATTTACACCAATTGATAAAAACAGCAACACATATTGTCAGCAAATGTCATAATGTGACCAGACCATATTTTTATATAACGATTTAAATTTTTGGATATTCTGACACTGCTTGAAATGATTGTCTAAATTGTTCCAGAGTTTCACTCCACATACAGACACACGAAAACGTTTGCAAGTAGTTCGAAATCTTGGCAACATAAAATCTCCAGAGCCTCGCAGACAATGGATATTCTCACGAACCTTAAATAGGTTTTGTAAATTATGGGGCAGTAATTCATTTAAAATAATAAAATAAAATAATATAATAATTTATAAATAATAAAATAAAATAATAAAATAATCCTAAAACATTTTATTAGCAATTTCAATACTCCTTTTAGCAAGGTTCCTTGGGTATGCGTACATTCCCATAGCAACCAGTCCTGTTATTGTCCTACGTCACAAGCGCTGTGTATTCTGGGAGCGAGAATAGGCTTAAGGTGCGCATTTCGAGCAGAGGACGGCCACCTGTTAAAATGTGTGCGTCCATGAACGAATGTAAGTACATCCATATGAGTCAATGTAAAGTGCTAGTTTTCGCTACTTTTATGGCCAAGATGGACCGCACGTGCATGCAGCGCGCACTCGCACTCCCTCACCTTTGTGTTCATTATACTGCGCGAGTATGTATGTGTGTCACGTGACTCAAAAGGGCCCCATGGTGCTCGTTGCCTGGGGCCACCGAGGACCCTTGCTACGCCTCTGGTCAAACCGTGAGCGTAGTGACCGCATACCCAAGATTCATCAGTGCAGAAAGACAGCTGACACCGAAATTTGGATGTGCATAGCCGTCAATGGCAGAACCTTACTTGGGTGTCAGTTGAATGTCGATAAGCTGTAATGTCAAGTGCATCGTCAAAAAACAGCCACACATGTTTTTCTACCATTTAAAAAACAATTTGGACGTGCATAGCCGTCAATGGCATGGACTTACTTGGGGTGCCAGTTGAATGTCGATAAGCTCTAATGTAAAGTGTAGAGTCAAAAAACACAGCCACACATGTTTTTCTGCCATTTAAAATGAAAATACAATTTGGACGAGCATAGCCGTCAATGGCATGGACCTTTATGGCCTTCAAAACAGCCATATACCCCCAAAAATGCCATATACCCCCCCACAAACCAAAATGCATTTTGCCACATACCCCAAATAAATGCCACATGGCAAAACCCATTTTGCCACATGGCAAAAACATTTTGCCACATGGCAAAAAAAATTGCCACATGACAAAAACATTTTGCCACATGGCAAAAAAAAAATTGCCACATGACAAAAACATTTTGCCACATGGCAAAAAAAAAATTGCCTCATGGCAAAAAACATTGCCACATGGCAAAAACATTTTGCCACATGGCAAAAAAAATTGCTACATGGCAAAGAAAATTGCCACATGGCAAAAACATTTTGTCACATGGCAAAAAGAATTGCCACTTGGCAAAAACATTTTGCCACATGGCAAAAAACACTTTTGGTTTTCGGCCCTGCTGGAGAGAGATCTCTGTATGTATATATAAGATATTTATATATATCTAATATATACGTATATTACATTTTTGCATCGGGAGAAAATACTTTTACTTTTTACTTGTAAAGTACATCTTAAAGCAAGTACTTTATACTTTTAATTACCTTGGTCTTTCCAAAGGAAAGAACAAGGTAATGTTATTGTACAACTTTATTGTTCTTATTATTATTACCTTGGTCTTTCTGAAAGAAAGAACAAGGTTATGTTATTCTACAACTTTATTATTACCTTGGTCTTTCTGAAGGAAAGAACAAGGTTATGTTGTTGTACAACTTTATTGTACTTTTTACCTTGGTCTTTCTGAAAGAAAGAACAAGGTATTGTTATTGTGCAACTTTATTGTTCTTATTACCTTGGTCTTTCCTATGGAAAGAACAAGGTATTGTTATTCTGCAACTTTATTCGCCTTATTATTATTATTTATTATATCTTCATCTTATTCTCCGCGTTTTTTCGGCGCGCCGCGCAGCCCGAACCATACCACCGATCGGCACCGTTGAAGTATCGGCACGACCGGATTTTTCGCGCGACGCAGGGACTTTTTCAAAATCCCCCGAAAAATTTTCCGTTCGCCCGTAAACGGCAATTTTCCGAAAAAAAAAAAAAGTTAAAAAATGTATCTAGTCCTACAATTTTTGACCAAATCACATAATTTGGGTATCAAAAATTCCGGGACGATGAGGGGCATAAAAGTTGTATACAGAATTTGGCAAAAATTTACGGTTCCCCGGAAATTTGCCAAAAACTTTCCTATTCATTTTGAATGAAAAAAAAACGCACGCTGCACAGCCCGAACCGTTTGACCGATCGGCACCGTTCAAATATCGGCACGACCGGAATTTTCGCGCAACGATGCGAATTTTTCAAACGGACCCGAAAAATTTTCCCTTCGCCCGTAAACGGCAATTTTCCGGAAAAAAAAAAAAGTTTCAAAATGTATCTAGTCCTACAATTTTTGACCAAATCACACAATTTGGGCATCAAAAATTCCGGGACGGTGAGGGGCATAAAAGTTGTATACAGAATTTGGAAAAAAATTACGCTTCCTCGGAAATTTGCCAAAAACTATCCCATTCATTTCGAATGGGAAAAGTCCCATTCACTTCCAATGGGATTTCCAATGGAATTTACATTGCATTGATGCCATTGACGGCCATGCATGTCGAATCTACTGATGCCAATGTACTTGGATTCAATTGACTATATGGATGTCGATGCCATTGACGGCCATGGACGTCCAAAATTTTTCCCATTCATTTTCAATGGGGAAAAAACTAAATTTCCCCAAATCAACAGAAAATGACCAGATATCAATAGGACGTGTCCCCCAAACTTCCCCAATTCCATTGACGCTTATGAAGGGTGCCGCCATTGACTTCCATGGACGTCCAAAATTTTTCCCATTCATTTTCAATGGGGAAAAAACTAAATTTCTCCAAATCAACAGAAAATGACCAGATATCAATAGGACGTATACCCCAAACGTCCCCAACTCCATTGACGCTTATGAAGGGTGCTGCCATTGACGTCCATGGACGTCCAAAATTTTTCCCATTCATTTTCAATGGGAAATTTTTTTTTTCCCCAAATCAACAGAAAATGACTAGATATCAATAGGACGTGTCCCCCAAATGTCCCCGATTGCATTGCTGCTTATGGAGGGTGATGCCATTGGCGTCCACGGACGTCCAAACTTCCCATTAATTTCCAATGGCGTTTCTTCATGTTTGTTCATTCTATTGATGCCAATGTATTTGGATTCCATTGACGCTTATGTAAGTTGATACCATTGACGTCCATGGACGTCCAAAATTTTTCCCATTCATTTTCAATGGGAATTTTTTTTTTTTCCCCAAATCAACAGAAAATGACTAGATATCAATAGGACGTGTCCCCCAAATGTCCCCGATTGCATTGCCTCTTATGGAGGGTGATGCCATTGACGTCCACGGACGTCCAAACTTCCCATTCATTTCCAATGGCATTTCTTCATGTTTGTTCATTCTATTGATGCCAATGTACTTGGTATCCATTGACGCTTATTTAAGTTGATACCATTGACGTCCATGGACGTCCAAATTTCCCATTCATTTCTAATGGCATTTAATTATGTTTTTTCATTTTATTGATGCCAATGTACTTGGATTCCATTGACGCCTATGTAAGTTGATACCATTGACGTCCATGGACGTCCAAAATTTTTCCCATTCATTTTCAATGGGAATTTATGGGACGTCGGCGTCATCCGCACGTTGGACTTCGTCGACTGGACGTCGGCGTCATCCGCATGTTGGACGTCGGCGACGTTTGCTAGTTGGACGTCATCACCGTCCGCTCATTGGACGTCGGCGCCGTCCGCTCGTTGGAAGTCGGCGCCGTCTTTATGTTGGATGTCGGCAGCGTCAGCACTTTGGACGTCGGCAGCGACAGCAATTAGGACGTCGGTGACGTCCGCTCGTTGGACGTCGCCAAACTTTGGACGTCGGCGTCGTCCACTCTTTTGACATCGTCACCATCCGCTCGTTGGACGTAAGACGGCGCATTCTGCACTTTTGACGTTTGCTTGTTGAACGTCGTCATTGTCCCACGTTGGACGTCGGCACCGTCCGCTCGATGGACGTCGGCAGCGTCAGCACTTTGGACGTCGGTGACGTCCGCTCGTTGGACGGCGCATTCTGCACTTTTGACGTTTGCTTGTTGAACGTCGTCACTGTTCCACGTGAGATGTCGGCACCGTCCTCTCGATGGACGTCGGCGTCATCTGCTCTTTTGACGTCTTGGACGTCGGCGTCGTCCACTCTTTTGACATCGTCACCATCCGCTCGTTGGACGTAAGATGGCGCATTCTGCACTTTTGACGTTTGCTTGTTGAACGTCGTCATTGTCCCACGTTGGACGTCGGCAGCGTCAGCACTTTGGACGTCGGTGACGTCCGCTCGTTGGACGTCGGCGCCGTCAGCAGTTTGGAAGTCGGTGATGTCCGCTCGTTGGACGGCGCATTCTGCACTTTGGACGTCGGTGACGTCCGCTCGTTAGACGGCGCATTCTGCACTTTTGACGTTTGCTTGTTGAACGTCGTCACTGTTCCACGTGAGATGTCGGCACCGTGCGCTCGATGGACGTCGGCGTCATCTGCTCTTTTGAGGTCTTGGACGTCGGTGACGTCCGCTCGTTGGACATCGTATTCTGCACTTTTGACTTTTGCTTGTTGAACGTTGTCACTGTCCCACATGGGATGTCGGCGTCATCTGCTCTTTTGACGTCGGCCTCTCACGCTAACTTTTGACGTCGGCGCCGTTTGCTCGTTGGACGTCGTCACCATCCGTTTGTTGATCGTCGGGGACGTCGGCGTCATCTGCTCTTTTGACGTCTTGGACATCGCATTCTGCACTTTTGACGTTTGCTTGTTGAACGTTGTCACTGTCCCACGTGGGATGTCGGCATCATCTGCTCTTTTGACGTCGGTGACGTCAGCCTCTCGCGCTAACTTTTGACGTCGCCGCCGTTTGCTCGTTGGACGTCGTCACCATCCGTTCGTTGATCGTCGGCGCCGTCCTCTCGATGGACGTTGGCGTCATCCGCTCTTTTGACGTCGGCGACGTCCAATCCACTCTGAGGTATACGCATAAAGTAGGAAACTGACCGGGGATCGAACCACCATCCTCTCGTACCAAGGTCAGCGATATTAACACTGAGCTATCCATCTGCTAAATGCAGTGTTGTGTGATATGTATATAAAGTTATCATGTATGTGATACAGGCATTGACAAAAGCTAACTTGGTATTGACAGAGGTTCGATCCTACGACCTCCCGCATCAAAGTCATTTTCAATTGGAATTTTTTTTTTTTCCAAAAATCAAAAGAAAATGACTAGATATCAATAGGACGTGTCCCCCAAACTTCCCCAATTCCATTTACACTTATGGAGGGTGATGCCATTGACGTCCATGGACGTCCAAATTTCCCATTTATTTTTAATTATGTTTTTTCATTCTATTGATGCCAATGTACATTGTAAGTTGATACCATTGACGTCAATGGACGTCCAAAATTTTTCCCATTCATTTTCAATGGGAATTTTTTTTCCCCCCAAATCAACAAAAAAACGACCTGATATCAAAAGGACGTGTCCCCCAAACTAGTCCAATTCCATTGACGCTTATGAAGGGCGCCGCCATTGACGGCCATGTACGTCCAAATTTCCCATTCATTTCTAATGCCATTTAATTATGTTTTTTCATTCTATTGATGCAAATGTACTTGGATTCTATTGACGCTTATGTAAGTTGATACCATTGACGTCCATGGACGTCCAAAATTTTTCCCATTCATTTTCAATGGGAATTTTTTTTTTTTCCCCAAATCAACAGAAAATGACTAGATATCAATAGGACGTGTCCCCCAAATGTCCCCGATTGCATTGCTGCTTATGGAGGGTGATGCCATTGACGTTCATGGACGTCCAAACTTCCCATTCATTTCCAATGGCATTTCTTCATGTTTGTTCATTCTATTGATGCCAATGTACTTGGATTCCATTGACACTTATGTAAGTTGATACCATTGACGTCCATGGACGTCCAAAATTTTTCCCATTCATTTTCAATGGGAATTTTTTTTCCCCCCCAAATCAACAAAAAATGACTACATATCATTAGGACGTGTCCCCCAAATGTCCCCGATTGCATTGACGCTTATGGAGGGTGCTGCCATTGACGGACATGGACGTCCAATTCTCCCAATCTTTTCTCATGGCTTTTACTTTGTTTAGTGCCATTGACTGGCATTATGGTCCATTCTATTGATAGACCTGAGTGGGGCTAAGATCTGTATCTCCACAGAGGAAAGACCAAGGTGTGTAATTTCTCCCGAAATTGCAGTTTCTAGTTACCTTGGTCTTTCCAAGGGAAAGAACAAGGTATTGTTATTGTGCAACTTTATTATTATAATAATTATTATTATTATTACCTTGGTCTTTCTGAAAGAAAGAACAAGGTATTGTTATTGTGCAACTTTATTACCTTGGTCTTTCTGAAAGAAAGAACAAGGTATTGTTATTGTGCAACTTTATTGTACTTATTATTATTTATTCATCTTATTCTCCGCGTTTTTTTGAGCCAACGCACAGCCCAAACCGTAGCACCGATCGGCACAGTTCAAGTATCGGCACGACCGGAATTTTCGCGTGACGATGGGAATTTTTCAAACCGCCACGAAAAATTTTCCGTTCGCCCGTAAACGGCAATTTTCCGAAAAATAAAAAAAGTTTCAAAATGTATCTAGTCCTACAATTTTTGACCAAATCACATAATTTGGGCATCAAAAATTCCGGGACGGTGAGGGGCATAAAAGTTGTATACAGAATTTGGCAAAAATTTACGGTTCCCCGGAAATTTGCCAAAAACTTTCCTATTCATTTTGAATGGAAAAAAAACGCGCGCTTCACAGCCCGAACCGTTAGACCGATCGGCACCGTTCAAGTATCGGCACGACCGGAATTTTCGCGTGACACAGGAAACTTTACAAATGGCCCCGAAAAATTTTCCGTTCGTCCGTAAACGGCAATTTTCCGTGAAAAAAAAAAAAGTTTCAAAATGTATCTAGTCCTACAATTTTTGACCAAATCACATAATTTGGGCATCAAAAATTCCGGGACGGTGAGGGGCATAAAAGTTGTATACAGAATTTGGAAAAAAATTACGCTTCCTCGGAAATTTGCCAAAAACTATCCCATTCATTTCGAATGGGAAAAGTTCCCATTCACTTCCAATGGGATTTCCAATGGAATTTACATTGCATTGATGCCATTGACGGCCATGCATGTCGAATCTACTGATGCCAATGTACTTGGATTCAATTGACTATATGGATGTCGATGCCATTGACGGCCATGGACGTCCAAAATTTTTCCCATTCATTTTCAATGGGGAAAAAACAAAATTTCCCCAAATCAACAGAAAATGACCAGATATCAATAGGACGTGTCCCCCAAACTTCCCCAATTCCATTGACGCTTATGAAGGGTGCCACCATTGACTTCCATGGACGTCCAAAAATTTTCCCATTCATTTTCAATGGGGAAAAAACTAAATTTCTCCAAATCAACAGAAAATGACCAGATATCAATAGGACGTATATCCCAAACGTCCCCAACTCCATTGACGCTTATGGAGGGTGCTGCCATTGACGTCCATGGACGTCCAAAATTTTTCCCATTCATTTTCAATGGGAAATTTTTTTTTTCCCCATATCAACAGAAAATGACTAGATATCAATAGGACGTGTCCCCCAAATGTCCCCGATTGCATTGCTGCTTATGGAGGGTGATGCCATTGACGTCCAGGGACGTCCAAACTTCCCATTCATTTCCAATGGCATTTCTTCATGTTTGTTCATTCTTTTGATGCCAATGTACTTGGATTCCATTGACGCTTAAGTAAGTTGACACCATTGACGTCCATGGACGTCCAAAATTTTTCCCATTCATTTTCAATGGGAAATTTTTTTTTTCCCCCAAATCAACAGAAAATGACTAGATATCAATAGGACGTTTCCCCCAAAATGTGCCCGATTGCATTGCTGCTTATGGAGGGTGATGCCATTGACGTCCACGGACGTCCAAACTTCCCATTAATTTCCAATGGCATTTCTTCATGTTTGTTCATTCTATTGATGCCAATGTACTTGGATTCCATTGACGCTTATGTAAGTTGATACCATTGACGTCCATGGACGTCCAAAATTTTTCCCATTCATTTTCAATGGGAAATTTTTTTTTTCCCCAAATCAACAGAAAATGACTAGATATCATTAGGACGTGTCCCCCAAATGTCCCCGATTGCATTGCCGCTTATGGGGGGTGATGCCATTGACGTCCATGGACGTCCAAACTTCCCATTCATTTCCAAAGGCATTTCTTCATGTTTGTTCATTCTATTGATGCCAATGTACTTGGATTCCATTGACGCTTATGTAAGTTGATACCATTGACGTCCATGGACGTCAAAAATTTTTCCCATTCATTTTCAATGGGATTTTTTTTTTTTTTCCCAAATCAACAGAAAATGACTAGATATCATTAGGACGTGTCCCCCAAATGTCCCCGATTGCATTGCCGCTTATGGAGGGTGATGCCATTGACGTTCATGGACGTCCAAACTTCCCATTCATTTCCAATGGCATTTCTTCATGTTTGTTCATTTTATTGATGCCAATGTACTTGGATTCCATTGACGCTTATGTCAGTTGATACCATTGACGTCCATGGACGTCCAAAATTTTTCCCATTCATATTCAATGGGAATTTTTTTTTTTTCCCCAAATCAACTGAAAATGACTAGATATCATTAGGACGTGTCCCCCAAATGTCCCCGATTGCATTGCCGCTTATGGAGGGTGATGCCATTGACGTTCATGGACGTCCAAACTTCCCATTAATTCCAATGGCATTTCTTCATGTTTGTTCATTCTATTGATGCCAATGTACTTGGATTCCATTGACGCTTATGTAAGTTGATACCATTGACGTCCATGGACGTCCAAAATTTTTCCCATTCATTTTCAATGGGATTTTTTTTTTTTTTTCCCAAATCAACAGAAAATGACTAAATATCATTAGGACGTGTCCCCCAAATGTCCCTGATTGGATTGCCGCTTATGGAGGGTGATGCCATTGACGGCCATGGACGTCCAATTCTCCCAATCTTTTCTAATGGCTTTAACTTTGTTTAGTGCCAATGACTGGCATTATGGTCCATTCTATTGATAGACCTGAGTGGGGCTAAGATTTGTACCTCCACAGAGGAAAGACCAAGGTGTGTAATTTCTCCCGAAATTGCAGTTTCTAGTTGTACTTATTATTTATTCATCTTATTCTCCGCGTTTTTTTGAGCCAACGCACAGCCCAAACCGTAGCACCGATCGGCACAGTTCAAGTATCGGCACGACCGGAATTTTCGCGTGACGATGGGAATTTTTCAAACCGCCACGAAAAATTTTCCGTTCGCCCGTAAACGGCAATTTTCCGAAAAATAAAAAAAGTTTCAAAATGTATCTAGTCCTACAATTTTTGACCAAATCACATAATTTGGGCATCAAAAATTCCGGGACGGTGAGGGGCATAAAAGTTGTATACAGAATTTGGCAAAAATTTACGGTTCCCCGGAAATTTGCCAAAAACTTTCCTATTCATTTTGAATGGAAAAAAAACGCGCGCTTCACAGCCCGAACCGTTAGACCGATCGGCACCGTTCAAGTATCGGCACGACCGGAATTTTCGCGTGACACAGGAAACTTTACAAATGGCCCCGAAAAATTTTCCGTTCGTCCGTAAACGGCAATTTTCCGTGAAAAAAAAAAAAGTTTCAAAATGTATCTAGTCCTACAATTTTTGACCAAATCACATAATTTGGGCATCAAAAATTCCGGGACGGTGAGGGGCATAAAAGTTGTATACAGAATTTGGAAAAAAATTACGCTTCCTCGGAAATTTGCCAAAAACTATCCCATTCATTTCGAATGGGAAAAGTCCCATTCACTTCCAATGGGATTTCCAATGGAATTTACATTGCATTGATGCCATTGACGGCCATGCATGTCGAATCTACTGATGCCAATGTACTTGGATTCAACTGACTATATAGATGTCGATGCCATTGACTGCCATGGACGTCCAAAATTTTTCCCATTCATTTTCAATGGGGAAAAAACAAAATTACCCCAAATCAACAGAAAATGACCAGATATCAATAGGACGTGTCCCCCAAACTTCCCCAATTCCATTGACGCTTATGAAGGGTGCCGCCATTGACTTACATGGACGTCCAAAATTTTTCCCATTCATTTTCAATGGGGAAAAAACTAAATTTCTCCAAATCAACAGAAAATGACCAGATATCAATAGGACGTATATCCCAAACGTCCCCAATTCCATTGACGCTTATGGGGGGTGCTGCCATTGACGTCCATGGACGTCCAAAATTTTACCCATTCATTTTCAATGGGAAATTTTTTTTTTTCCCCAAATCAACAGAAAATGACTAGATATCAATAGGACCTGTCCCCCAAATGTCCCCGATTGCATTGCTGCTTATGGAGGGTGATGCCATTGACGTCCAGGGACGTCCAAACTTCCCATTCATTTCCAATGGCATTTCTTCATGTTTGTTCATTCTTTTGATGCCAATGTACTTGGATTCCATTGACGGTTATGTAAGTTGATACCATTGACGTCCATGGACGTCCAAAATTTTTCCCATTCATTTTCAATGGGAATTTTTTTTTTTTCCCCAAATCAACAGAAAATGACTAGATATCATTAGGACGTGTCCCCCAAATGTCCCCGATTGCATTACCGCTTATGGGGGGTGATGCCATTGACGTCCATGGACGTCCAAACTTCCCAATCATTTCCAAAGCCATTTCTTCATGTTTGTTCATTTTATTGATGCCAATGTACTTGGATTCCATTGACGCTTATGTAAGTTGATACCATTGACGTCCATGGACGTCCAAAATTTTTCCCATTCATTTTCAATGGGATTTTTTTTTTTTTTTCCCAAATCAACAGAAAATGACTAGATATCATTAGGACGTTTCCCCCAAATGTCCCCGATTGCATTGCCGCTTATGGAGGGTGATGCCATTGACGTTCATGGACGTCTAAACTTCCCATTCATTTCCAATGGCATTTCTTCATGTTTGTTCATTTTATTGATGCCAATGTACTTGGATTCCATTGACGCTTATGTAAGTTGATACCATTGACGTCCATGGACGTCCAAAATTTTTCCCATTCATTTTCAATGGGAAATTTTTTTTTTTCCCCAAATCAACAGAAAATGACTAGATATCAATAGGACCTGTCCCCCAAATATCCCCGATTGCATTGCTACTTATGGAGGGTGATGCCATTGACGTCCAGGGACGTCCAAACTTCCCATTCATTTCCAATGGCATTTCTTCATGTTTGTTCATTCTTTTGATGCCAATGTACTTGGATTCCATTGACGGTTATGTAAGTTGATACCATTGACGTCCATGGACGTCCAAAATTTTTCCCATTCATTTTCAATGGGAATTTTTTTTTTTTCCCCAAATCAACAGAAAATGACTAGATATCATTAGGACGTGTCCCCCAAATGTCCCCGATTGCATTACCGCTTATGGGGGGTGATGCCATTGACGTCCATGGACGTCCAAACTTCCCAATCATTTCCAAAGCCATTTCTTCATGTTTGTTCATTTTATTGATGCCAATGTACTTGGATTCCATTGACGCTTATGTAAGTTGATACCATTGACGTCCATGGACGTCCAAAATTTTTCCCATTCATTTTCAATGGGATTTTTTTTTTTTTTTCCCAAATCAACAGAAAATGACTAGATATCATTAGGACGTTTCCCCCAAATGTCCCCGATTGCATTGCCGCTTATGGAGGGTGATGCCATTGACGTTCATGGACGTCTAAACTTCCCATTCATTTCCAATGGCATTTCTTCATGTTTGTTCATTTTATTGATGCCAATGTACTTGGATTCCATTGACGCTTATGTAAGTTGATACCATTGACGTCCATGGACGTCCAAAATTTTTCCCATTCATTTTCAATGGGAAATTTTTTTTTTTCCCCAAATCAACAGAAAATGACTAGATATCAATAGGACCTGTCCCCCAAATGTCCCCGATTGCATTGCTACTTATGGAGGGTGATGCCATTGACGTCCAGGGACGTCCAAACTTCCCATTCATTTCCAATGGCATTTCTTCATGTTTGTTCATTCTTTTGATGCCAATGTACTTGGATTCCATTGACGGTTATGTAAGTTGATACCATTGACGTCCATGGACGTCCAAAATTTTTCCCATTCATTTTCAATGGGAATTTTTTTTTTTTCCCCAAATCAACAGAAAATGACTAGATATCATTAGGACGTGTCCCCCAAATGTCCCCGATTGCATTACCGCTTATGGGGGGTGATGCCATTGACGTCCATGGACGTCCAAACTTCCCAATCATTTCCAAAGCCATTTCTTCATGTTTGTTCATTTTATTGATGCCAATGTACTTGGATTCCATTGACGCTTATGTAAGTTGATACCATTGACGTCCATGGACGTCCAAAATTTTTCCCATTCATTTTCAATGGGATTTTTTTTTTTTTTTCCCAAATCAACAGAAAATGACTAGATATCATTAGGACGTGTCCCCCAAATGTCCCCGATTGCATTACCGCTTATGGGGGGTGATGCCATTGACGTCCATGGACGTCCAAACTTCCCAATCATTTCCAAAGCCATTTCTTCATGTTTGTTCATTTTATTGATGCCAATGTACTTGGATTCCATTGACGCTTATGTAAGTTGATACCATTGACGTCCATGGACGTCCAAAATTTTTCCCATTCATTTTCAATGGGATTTTTTTTTTTTTTTCCCAAATCAACAGAAAATGACTAGATATCATTAGGACGTTTCCCCCAAATGTCCCCGATTGCATTGCCGCTTATGGAGGGTGATGCCATTGACGTTCATGGACGTCTAAACTTCCCATTCATTTCCAATGGCATTTCTTCATGTTTGTTCATTTTATTGATGCCAATGTACTTGGATTCCATTGACGCTTATGTAAGTTGATACCATTGACGTCCATGGACGTCCAAAATTTTTCCCATTCATTTTCAATGGGAATTTTTTTTTTTTCCCCAAATCAACAGAAAATGACTAGATATCATTAGGACGTGTCCCCCAAACTTCCCCGATTCCATTAACAATTATGAAAGGTGCCGCCATTGACGTCCATGGACGTCCAATTCTCCCATTCATTTCTAACGGCTTTTACTTTGTTTTTTGCCAATGACTGGCATTATGATCCATTCTATTGATAGACCTGAGTGGGGCTAAGATCTGTGTCTCCACAGAGGAAAGACCAAGGTGTGTAATTTCTCCCGAAATTGCAGTTTCTAGTTATTATTATTATTCATCTTATTCTCCGCGTTTTTTTGAGCCAACGCACAGCCCAAACCGTAGCACCGATCGGTACCGTTCAAGTATCGGCACGACCGGATTTTTCGTGTGACGATGGGAATTTTTCAAACCGCCACGAAAAATTTTCCGTTCGCCCGTAAACGGCAATTTTCCGAAAAATAAAAAAAGTTTAAAAATGTATCTAGTCCTACAATTTTTGACCAAATCACATAATTTGGGCATCAAAAATTCCGGGACGGTGAGGGGCATAAAAGTTGTATACAGAATTTGGCAAAAATTTACGGTTCCCCGGAAATTTGCCAAAAACTTTCCTATTCATTTTGAATGGAAAAAAAACGCGCGCTTCACAGCCCGAACCGTTAGACCGATCGGCACCGTTCAAGTATCGGCACGACCGGAATTTTCGCGTGACACAGGAAACTTTACAAATGGCCCCGAAAATTTTTCCGTTCGTCCGTAAACGGCAATTTTCCGTGAAAAAAAAAAAAGTTTCAAAATGTATCTAGTCCTACAATTTTTGACCAAATCACATAATTTGGGCATCAAAAATTCCGGGACGGTGAGGGGCATAAAAGTTGTATTCAGAATTTGGAAAAAAATTACGCTTCCTCGGAAATTTGCCAAAAACTATCCCATTCATTTCGAATGGGAAAAGTCCCATTCACTTCCAATGGGATTTCCAATGGAATTTACATTGCATTGATGCCATTGACGGCCATGCATGTCGAATCTACTGATGCCAATGTACTTGGATTCAACTGACTATATAGATGTCGATGCCATTGACTGCCATGGACGTCCAAAATTTTTCCCATTCATTTTCAATGGGGAAAAAACAAAATTACCCCAAATCAACAGAAAATGACCAGATATCAATAGGACGTGTCCCCCAAACTTCCCCAATTCCATTGACGCTTATGAAGGGTGCCGCCATTGACTTACATGGACGTCCAAAATTTTTCCCATTCATTTTCAATGGGGAAAAAACTAAATTTCTCCAAATCAACAGAAAATGACCAGATATCAATAGGACGTATATCCCAAACGTCCCCAATTCCATTGACGCTTATGGGGGGTGCTGCCATTGACGTCCATGGACGTCCAAAATTTTACCCATTCATTTTCAATGGGAAATTTTTTTTTTTCCCCAAATCAACAGAAAATGACTAGATATCAATAGGACCTGTCCCCCAAATGTCCCCGATTGCATTGCTACTTATGGAGGGTGATGCCATTGACGTCCAGGGACGTCCAAACTTCCCATTCATTTCCAATGGCATTTCTTCATGTTTGTTCATTCTTTTGATGCCAATGTACTTGGATTCCATTGACGCTTATGTAAGTTGATACCATTGACGTCCATGGACGTCCAAAATTTTTCCCATTCATTTTCAATGGGAATTTTTTTTTTTTCCCCAAATCAACAGAAAATGACTAGATATCATTAGGACGTGTCCCCCAAATGTCCCCGATTGCATTACCGCTTATGGGGGGTGATGCCATTGACGTCCATGGACGTCCAAACTTCCCAATCATTTCCAAAGCCATTTCTTCATGTTTGTTCATTTTATTGATGCCAATGTACTTGGATTCCATTGACGCTTATGTAAGTTGATACCATTGACGTCCATGGACGTCCAAAATTTTCCCATTCATTTTCAATGGGATTTTTTTTTTTTTTTCCCAAATCAACAGAAAATGACTAGATATCATTAGGACGTTTCCCCCAAATGTCCCCGATTGCATTGCCGCTTATGGAGGGTGATGCCATTGACGTTCATGGACGTCTAAACTTCCCATTCATTTCCAATGGCATTTCTTCATGTTTGTTCATTTTATTGATGCCAATGTACTTGGATTCCATTGACGCTTATGTAAGTTGATACCATTGACGTCCATGGACGTCCAAAATTTTTCCCATTCATTTTCAATGGGAAATTTTTTTTTTTCCCCAAATCAACAGAAAATGACTAGATATCAATAGGACCTGTCCCCCAAATGTCCCCGATTGCATTGCTACTTATGGAGGGTGATGCCATTGACGTCCAGGGACGTCCAAACTTCCCATTCATTTCCAATGGCATTTCTTCATGTTTGTTCATTCTTTTGATGCCAATGTACTTGGATTCCATTGACGGTTATGTAAGTTGATACCATTGACGTCCATGGACGTCCAAAATTTTTCCCATTCATTTTCAATGGGAATTTTTTTTTTTTCCCCAAATCAACAGAAAATGACTAGATATCATTAGGACGTGTCCCCCAAATGTCCCCGATTGCATTACCGCTTATGGGGGGTGATGCCATTGACGTCCATG
Organism: Corythoichthys intestinalis; assembly: GCF_030265065.1. Classification (NCBI taxonomy): domain Eukaryota; kingdom Metazoa; phylum Chordata; class Actinopteri; order Syngnathiformes; family Syngnathidae; genus Corythoichthys; species Corythoichthys intestinalis. Next base: position 40,963,729 of record NC_080400.1, read on the forward strand.
GACGTCCAAACTTCCCAATCATTTCCAAAGCCATTTCTTCATGTTTGTTCATTTTATTGATGCCAATGTACTTGGATTCCATTGACGCTTATGTAAGTTGATACCATTGACGTCCATGGACGTCCAAAATTTTTCCCATTCATTTTCAATGGGATTTTTTTTTTTTTTTCCCAAATCAACAGAAAATGACTAGATATCATTAGGACGTGTCCCCCAAATGTCCCCGATTGCATTACCGCTTATGGGGGGTGATGCCATTGACGTCCATGGACGTCCAAACTTCCCAATCATTTCCAAAGCCATTTCTTCATGTTTGTTCATTTTATTGATGCCAATGTACTTGGATTCCATTGACGCTTATGTAAGTTGATACCATTGACGTCCATGGACGTCCAAAATTTTTCCCATTCATTTTCAATGGGATTTTTTTTTTTTTTTTCCCAAATCAACAGAAAATGACTAGATATCATTAGGACGTTTCCCCCAAATGTCCCCGATTGCATTGCCGCTTATGGAGGGTGATGCCATTGACGTTCATGGACGTCTAAACTTCCCATTCATTTCCAATGGCATTTCTTCATGTTTGTTCATTTTATTGATGCCAATGTACTTGGATTCCATTGACGCTTATGTAAGTTGATACCATTGACTTCCATGGACGTCCAAAATTTTTCCCATTCATTTTCAATGGGAATTTTTTTTTTTCCCCCAAATCAACAGAAAATGACTAGATATCATTAGGACGTGTCCCCCAAACTTCCCCGATTCCATTAACAATTATGAAAGGTGCCGCCATTGACGTCCATGGACGTCCAATTCTCCCATTCATTTCTAACGGCTTTTACTTTGTTTTTTGCCAATGACTGGCATTATGATCCATTCTATTGATAGACCTGAGTGGGGCTAAGATCTGTGTCTCCACAGAGGAAAGACCAAGGTGTGTAATTTCTCCCGAAATTGCAGTTTCTAGTTACCTTGGTCTTTCCAAAGGAAAGAACAAGGTGATGATATTCTACAACTTTATTGTACTTATTATTATTATTATTATTATTTATTCATCTTATTCTCCGCGTTTTTTTGAGCCAACGCACAGCCTAAACCGTAGCCCCGATCGGCACCGTTCAAGTATCGGCATGACCGGAATTTTCGCGTGACGATGGGAATTTTTCAAAACGCCACGAAAAATTTTCCGTTCGCCCGTAAACGGCAATTTTCCGAAAAAAAAAAAAAGTTTAAAAATGTATCTAGTCCTACAATTTTTGACCAAATCACATAATTTGGGTATCAAAAATTCCGGGACGCTGAGGGGCATAAAAGTTGTATACAGAATTTGGAAAAAAATTACGCTTCCCCAGAAATTTGCCAAAAACTCTCCCATTCATTTCTAATGGGAAAAGTTCCCTTTCACTTACAATGGGATTTCAATGGAATTTACATTGCATTGATGCCATTGACGGCCATGCATGTCGAATCTACTGATGCCAATGTACTTGGATCCTATTGACTATATGGATGTCGATGCCATTGACGGCCATGGACGTCCAAAAATTTTCCCATTCATTTTCAATGGGGAAAAAACAAAATTTCACCAAATCAACAGAAAATGACCAGATATCAATAGGACATGTCCCCCAAACTTCCCTGCTTCCATTGACGCTTATGGGGGGTGCTGCCATTGACGACTATGGACGTCCAAATTTTTTCCCATTCATTTTCAATGGGATTTTTTTTTTTTCCCCAAAATCAAAAGAAAATGACTACATATCAATAGGACGTGTCCCCCAAACTTCCCCAATTACATTGACGCTTATGGAGGGTGATGCCATTGACGGCCATGGACGTCCAATTCTCCCAATCTTTTCTAATGGCTTTTACTTTGTTTAGTGCCATTGACTGGCATTATGGTCCATTCTATTGATAGACCTGAGTGGGGCTAAGATTTGTATCTCCACAGAGGAAAGACCAAGGTGTAATTTCTCCCGAAATTGCAGTTTCTAGTTATTATTATTATTCAATAATTCTCCGCGTTTTTTTGAGCCAACGCACAGCCCAAACCGTAGCACCGATCGGCACCGTTGAAGTATCGGCACGACCGGATTTTTCGCGTGACGATGGGAATTTTTCAAACCGCCACGAAAAATTTTCCGTTCGCCCGTAAACGGCAATTTTCCGAAAAATAAAAAAAGTTTCAAAATGTATCTAGTTATTATTACCTTGGTCTTTCTGAAAGAAAGAACAAGGTATTGTTATTGTGCAACTTTATTGTTACCTTGGTCTTTCTGAAGGAAAGAACAAGGTTATGTTGTTGTGCAACTTTATTACCTTGGTCTTTCTGAAAGAAAGAACAAGGTATTGTTATTGTGCAACTTTATTACCTTGGTCTTTCCAAAGGAAAGAACAAGGTAATGATATTCTACAACTTTATTGTACTTATTATTACCTTGGTCTTTCTGAAAGAAAGAACAAGGTATTGTTATTGTGCAACTTTATTGTACTTATTATTTATTCATCTTATTCTCCGCGTTTTTTTGAGCCAACGCACAGCCCAAACCGTAGCACCGATCGGCACAGTTCAAGTATCGGCACGACCGGAATTTTCGCGTGACGATGGGAATTTTTCAAACCGCCACGAAAAATTTTCCGTTCGCCCGTAAACGGCAATTTTCCGAAAAATAAAAAAAGTTTCAAAATGTATCTAGTCCTACAATTTTTGACCAAATCACATAATTTGGGCATCAAAAATTCCGGGACGGTGAGGGGCATAAAAGTTGTATACAGAATTTGGCAAAAATTTACGGTTCCCCGGAAATTTGCCAAAAACTTTCCTATTCATTTTGAATGGAAAAAAAACGCGCGCTTCACAGCCCGAACCGTTAGACCGATCGGCACCGTTCAAGTATCGGCACGACCGGAATTTTCGCGTGACACAGGAAACTTTACAAATGGCCCCGAAAAATTTTCCGTTCGTCCGTAAACGGCAATTTTCCGTGAAAAAAAAAAAAGTTTCAAAATGTATCTAGTCCTACAATTTTTGACCAAATCACATAATTTGGGCATCAAAAATTCCGGGACGGTGAGGGGCATAAAAGTTGTATACAGAATTTGGAAAAAAATTACGCTTCCTCGGAAATTTGCCAAAAACTATCCCATTCATTTCGAATGGGAAAAGTCCCATTCACTTCCAATGGGATTTCCAATGGAATTTACATTGCATTGATGCCATTGACGGCCATGCATGTCGAATCTACTGATGCCAATGTACTTGGATTCAATTGATTATATGGATGTCGATGCCATTGACTGCCATGGACGTCCAAAATTTTTCCCATTCATTTTCAATGGGGAAAAAACAAAATTACCCCAAATCAACAGAAAATGACCAGATATCAATAGGACGTGTCCCCCAAACTTCCCCAATTCCATTGACGCTTATGAAGGGTGCCGCCATTGACTTACATGGACGTCCAAAATTTTTCCCATTCATGTTCAATGGGGAAAAAACTACATTTCTCCAAATCAACAGAAAATGACCAGATATCAATAGGACGTATACCCCAAACGTCCCCAACTCCATTGACGCTTATGGGGGGTGCTGCCATTGACGTCCATGGACGTCCAAAATTTTACCCTTTCATTTTCAATGGGAAATTTTTTTTTTTCCCCAAATCAACAGAAAATGACTAGATATCAATAGGACATGTCCCCCAAATGTCCCCAATTGCATTGCTGCTTATGGAGGGTGATGCCATTGACGTCCAGGGACGTCCAAACTTCCCATTTATTCCAATGGCATTTCTTCATGTTTGTTCATTCTATTGATGCCAATGTACTTAGATTCCATTGACGCTTATGTAAGTTGATACCATTGACGTCCATAGACGTCCAAAATTTTTCCCATTCATTTTCAATGGGAAATTTTTTTTTTCCCCCAAATCAACAGAAAATGACTAGATATCATTAGGACGTGTCCCCCAAATGTCCCCGATTGCATTGCCGCTTATGGAGGGTGATGCCATTGACGTTCATGGACGTCCAAACTTCCCATTAAATCCCAATGGCATTTCTTCATGTTTGTTCATTCTATTGATGCCAATGTACTTGGATTCCATTGACGCTTATGTAAGTTGATACCATTGACGTCCATGGACGTCCAAAATTTTTCCCATTCATTTTCAATGGGAATTTTTTTTTCTTCCCCCAAATCAACAGAAAATGACTAGATATCAATAGGACGTGTCCCCCAAATGTCCCCGATTGCATTGCCTCTTATGGAGGGTGATGCCATTGACGGCCACGGACGTCCAAACTTCCCATTCATTTCCAATGGCATTTCTTCATGTTTGTTCATTCTATTGATGCCAATGTACTTGGATTCCATTGACGCTTATGTAAATTGATACCATTGACGTCCATGGACGTCCAAAATTTTTCCCATTCATTTTCAATGGGAATTTTTTTTTTTTCCCCCAAATCAACAGAAAATGACTAGATATCATTAGGACGTGTCCCCCAAATGTCCCTGATTGGATTGCCGCTTATGGAGGGTGATGCCATTGACGGCCATGGACGTCCAATTCTCCCAATCTTTTCTAATGGCTTTTACTTTGTTTAGTGCTATTGACTGGCATTATGGTCCATTCTATTGATAGACCTGAGTGGGGCTAAGATCTGTATCTCCACAGAGGAAAGACCAAGGTGTGTAATTTCTCCCGAAATTGCAGTTTCTAGTTATTCATCTTATTCTCCGCGTTTTTTTGAGCCAACGCACAGCCCAAACCGTAGCACCGATCGGCACCGTTGAAGTATCGGCACGACCGGAATTCTCGCGTGACGATGGGAATTTTTCAAACCGCCACGAAAAATTTTCCGTTCGCCCGTAAACGGCAATTTTCCGAAAAATAAAAAAAGTTTCAAAATGTATCTAGTCCTACAATTTTTGACCAAATCACATAATTTGGGCATCAAAAATTCCGGGACGGTGAGGGGCATAAAAGTTGTATACAGAATTTGGCAAAAATTTACGGTTCCCCGGAAATTTGCCAAAAACTTTCCTATTCATTTTGAATGGAAAAAAACCGCGCGCTTCACAGCCCGAACCGTTAGACCGATCGGCACCGTTCAAGTATCGGCACGACCGGAATTTTCGCGTGACACAGGAAACTTTACAAATGGCCCCGAAAATTTTTCCGTTCGTCCGTAAACGGCAATTTTCCGTGAAAAAAAAAAAAGTTTCAAAATGTATCTAGTCCTACAATTTTTGACCAAACCACATAATTTGGGCATAAAAAATTCCGGGACGGTGAGGGGCATAAAAGTTGTATACAGAATTTGGAAAAAAATTACGCTTCCTTGGAAATTTGCCAAAAACTATCCCATTCATTTCAAATGGGAAAAGTCCCATTCACTTCCAATGGGATTTCCAATGGAATTTACATTGCATTGATGCCATTGACGGCCATGCATGTCGAATCTACTGATGCCAATGTACTTGGATTCAATTGACTGTATGGATGTCGATGCCATTGACTGCCATGGACGTCCAAAATTTTTCCCATTCATTTTCAATGGGGAAAAAACAAAATTACTCCAAATCAACAGAAAATGACCAGATATCAATAGGACGTGTCCCCCAAACTTCCCCAATTCCATTGACGCTTATGAAGGGTGCCGCCATTGACTTACATGGACGTCCAAAATTTTTCCCATTCATTTTCAATGGGGAAAAAACTACATTTTCTAAATCAACAGAAAATGACCAGATATCAATAGGACGTATACCCCAAACGTCCCCAACTCCATTGACGCTTATGGGGGGTGCTGCCATTGACGTCCATGGACGTCCAAAATTTTACCCATTCATTTTCAATGGGAAATTTTTTTTTTTCCCCAAATCAACAGAAAATGACTAGATATCAATAGGACGTGTCCCCCAAATGTCCCCAATTGCATTGCTGCTTATGGAGGGTGATGCCATTGACGTCCAGGGACGTCCAAACTTCCCATTAATTTCCAATGGCATTTCTTCATGTTTGTTCATTCTTTTGATGCCAATGTACTTGGATTCCATTGACGCTTATGGGGGGTGCTGCCATTGACGTCCATGGACGTCCAAAATTTTACCCATTCATTTTCAATGGGAAATTTTTTTTTTTCCCCAAATCAACAGAAAATGACTAGATATCAATAGGACGTGTCCCCCAAATGTCCCCAATCGCATTGCTGCTTATGGAGGGTGATGCCATTGACGTCCAGGGACGTCCAAACTTCCCATTTATTCCAATGGCATTTCTTCATGTTTGTTCATTCTATTGATGCCAATGTACTTAGATTCCATTGACGCTTATGTAAGTTGATACCATTGACGTCCATAGACGTCCAAAATTTTTCCCATTCATTTTCAATGGGAATTTTTTTTTTTTCCCCAAATAAACAGAAAATGACTAGATATCAATAGGACGTTTCCCCCAAATGTCCCCAATTGCATTGCTGCTTATGGAGGGTGATGCCATTGACGTCCACGGACGTCCAAACTTCCCATTCATTTCCAATGGCATTTCTTCATGTTTGTTCATTCTATTGATGCCAATGTACTTGGATTCCATTGACGCCTATGTAAATTGATACCATTGACGTCCATGGACGTCCAAAATTTTTCCCATTCATTTTCAATGGGAATTTTTTTTTTTTCCCCAAATCAACAGAAAATGACTAGATATCATTAGGACGTGTCCCCCAAATGTCCCTGATTGGATTGCCGCTTATGGAGGGTGATGCCATTGACGGCCATGGACGTCCAATTCTCCCAATCTTTTCTAATGGCTTTTACTTTGTTTAGTGCCATTGACTGGCATTATGGTCCATTCTATTGATAGACCTGAGTGGGGCTAAGATTTGTATCTCCACAGAGGAAAGACCAAGGTGTAATTTCTCCCGAAATTGCAGTTTCTAGTTGTACTTATTATTTATTCATCTTATTCTCCGCGTTTTTTTGAGCCAACGCACAGCCCAAACCGTAGCACCGATCGGCACAGTTCAAGTATCGGCACGACCGGAATTTTCGCGTGACGATGGGAATTTTTCAAACCGCCACGAAAAATTTTCCGTTCGCCCGTAAACGGCAATTTTCCGAAAAACAAAAAAAGTTTCAAAATGTATCTAGTCCTACAATTTTTGACCAAATCACATAATTTGGGCATCAAAAATTCCGGGACGGTGAGGGGCATAAAAGTTGTATACAGAATTTGGCAAAAATTTACGGTTCCCCGGAAATTTGCCAAAAACTTTCCTATTCATTTTGAATGGAAAAAAAACGCGCGCTTCACAGCCCGAACCGTTAGACCGATCGGCACCGTTCAAGTATCGGCACGACCGGAATTTTCGCGTGACACAGGAAACTTTACAAATGGCCCCGAAAATTTTTCCGTTCGTCCGTAAACGGCAATTTTCCGTGAAAAAAAAAAAAGTTTCAAAATGTATCTAGTCCTACAATTTTTGACCAAATCACATAATTTGGGCATCAAAAATTCCGGGACGGTGAGGGGCATAAAAGTTGTATACAGAATTTGGAAAAAAATTACGCTTCCTCGGAAATTTGCCAAAAACTATCCCATTCATTTCGAATGGGAAAAGTCCCATTCACTTCCAATGGGATTTCCAATGGAATTTACATTGCATTGATGCCATTGACGGCCATGCATGTCGAATCTACTGATGCCAATGTACTTGGATTCAATTGACTATATGAATGTCGATGCCATTGACGGCCATGGACGTCCAAAATTTTTCCCATTCATTTTCAATGGGGAAAAAACAAAATTTCCCCAAATCAACAGAAAATGACCAGATATCAATAGGACGTGTCCCCCAAACTTCCCCAATTCCATTGACGCTTATGAAGGGTGCCGCCATTGACTTCCATGGACGTCCAAAATTTTTCCCATTCATTTTCAATGGGGAAAAAACTACATTTCTCCAAATCAACAGAAAATGACCAGATATCAATAGGACGTATATCCCAAACGTCCCCAATTCCATTGACGCTTATGGGGGGTGCTGCCATTGACGTCCATGGACGTCCAAAATTTTACCCATTCATTTTCAATGGGAAATTTTTTTTTTTCCCCAAATCAACAGAAAATGACTAGATATCAATAGGACCTGTCCCCCAAATGTCCCCGATTGCATTGCTGCTTATGGAGGGTGATGCCATTGACGTCCAGGGACGTCCAAACTTCCCATTCATTTCCAATGGCATTTCTTCATGTTTGTTCATTCTATTGATGCCAATGTACTTGGATTCCATTGACGCTTATGTAAGTTGATACCATTGACGTCCATGGACGTCCAAAATTTTTCCCATTCATTTTCAATGGGAAATTTTTTTTTTTCCCCAAATCAACAGAAAATGACTAGATATCATTAGGACGTGTCCCCCAAATGTCCCCGATTGCATTGCCGCTTATGGGGGGTGATGCCATTGACGTCCATGGACGTCCAAACTTCCCATTCATTTCCAAAGGCATTTCTTCATGTTTGTTCATTCTATTGATGCCAATGTACTTGGATTCCATTGACGCTTATGTAAGTTGATACCATTGACGTCCATGGACGTCCAAAATTTTTCCCATTCATTTTCAATGGGATTTTTTTTTTTTTCCCAAATCAACAGAAAATGACTAGATATCATTAGGACGTGTCCCCCAAATGTCCCCGATTGCATTGCCGCTTATGGAGGGTGATGCCATTGACGTTCATGGACGTCCAAACTTCCCATTCATTTCCAATGGCATTTCTTCATGTTTGTTCATTTTATTGATGCCAATGTACTTGGATTCCATTGACGCTTATGTAAGTTGATACCATTGACGTCCATGGACGTCCAAAATTTTTCCCATTCATTTTCAATGGGAAATTTTTTTTTTTTTCCCAAATCAACAGAAAATGACTAGATATCAATAGAACGTGTCCCCCAAACTTCCCCGATTCCATTAACAATTATGGAGGGTGCTGCCATTGACGGACATGGACGTCCAATTCTCCCAATCTTTTCTCATGGCTTTTACTTTGTTTAGTGCCATTGACTGGCATTATGGTCCATTCTATTGATAGACCTGAGTGGGGCTAAGATCTGTATCTCCACAGAGGAAAGACCAAGGTGTGTAATTTCTCCCGAAATTGCAGTTTCTAGTTGTACTTATTATTTATTCATCTTATTCTCCGCGTTTTTTTGAGCCAACGCACAGCCCAAACCGTAGCACCGATCGGCACAGTTCAAGTATCGGCACGACCGGAATTTTCGCGTGACGATGGGAATTTTTCAAACCGCCACGAAAAATTTTCCGTTCGCCCGTAAACGGCAATTTTCCGAAAAACAAAAAAAGTTTCAAAATGTATCTAGTCCTACAATTTTTGACCAAATCACATAATTTGGGCATCAAAAATTCCGGGACGGTGAGGGGCATAAAAGTTGTATACAGAATTTGGCAAAAATTTACGGTTCCCCGGAAATTTGCCAAAAACTTTCCTATTCATTTTGAATGGAAAAAAAACGCGCGCTTCACAGCCCGAACCGTTAGACCGATCGGCACCGTTCAAGTATCGGCACGACCGGAATTTTAGCGTGACACAGGAAACTTTACAAATGGCCCCGAAAATTTTTCCGTTCGTCCGTAAACGGCAATTTTCCGTGAAAAAAAAAAAACTTTCAAAATGTATCTAGTCCTACAATTTTTGACCAAATCACATAATTTGGCCATCAAAAATTCCGGGACGGTGAGGGGCATAAAAGTTGTATACAGAATTTGGAAAAAAATTACGCTTCCTCGGAAATTTGCCAAAAACTATCCCATTCATTTCGAATGGGAAAAGTTCCCATTCACTTCCAATGGGATTTCCAATGGAATTTACATTGCATTGATGCCATTGACGGCCATGCATGTCGAATCTACTGATGCCAATGTACTTGGATTCAATTGACTATATGGATGTCGATGCCATTGACGGCCATGGACGTCCAAAATTTTTCCCATTCATTTTCAATGGGGAAAAAACAAAATTTCCCCAAATCAACAGAAAATGACCAGATATCAATAGGACGTGTCCCCCAAACTTCCCCAATTCCATTGACGCTTATGAAGGGTGCCACCATTGACTTCCATGGACGTCCAAAAATTTTCCCATTCATTTTCAATGGGGAAAAAACTAAATTTCTCCAAATCAACAGAAAATGACCAGATATCAATAGGACGTATATCCCAAACGTCCCCAACTCCATTGACGCTTATGGAGGGTGCTGCCATTGACGTCCATGGACGTCCAAAATTTTTCCCATTCATTTTCAATGGGAAATTTTTTTTTTTCCCCATATCAACAGAAAATGACTAGATATCAATAGGACGTGTCCCCCAAATGTCCCCGATTGCATTGCTGCTTATGGAGGGTGATGCCATTGACGTCCAGGGACGTCCAAACTTCCCATTCATTTCCAATGGCATTTCTTCATGTTTGTTCATTCTTTTGATGCCAATGTACTTGGATTCCATTGACGCTTAAGTAAGTTGACACCATTGACGTCCATGGACGTCCAAAATTTTTCCCATTCATTTTCAATGGGAAATTTTTTTTTTCCCCCAAATCAACAGAAAATGACTAGATATCAATAGGACGTTTCCCCCAAAATGTGCCCGATTGCATTGCTGCTTATGGAGGGTGATGCCATTGACGTCCACGGACGTCCAAACTTCCCATTAATTTCCAATGGCATTTCTTCATGTTTGTTCATTCTATTGATGCCAATGTACTTGGATTCCATTGACGCTTATGTAAGTTGATACCATTGACGTCCATGGACGTCCAAAATTTTTCCCATTCATTTTCAATGGGAAATTTTTTTTTTCCCCAAATCAACAGAAAATGACTAGATATCATTAGGACGTGTCCCCCAAATGTCCCCGATTGCATTGCCGCTTATGGGGGGTGATGCCATTGACGTCCATGGACGTCCAAACTTCCCATTCATTTCCAAAGGCATTTCTTCATGTTTGTTCATTCTATTGATGCCAATGTACTTGGATTCCATTGACGCTTATGTAAGTTGATACCATTGACGTCCATGGACGTCAAAAATTTTTCCCATTCATTTTCAATGGGATTTTTTTTTTTTTTCCCAAATCAACAGAAAATGACTAGATATCATTAGGACGTGTCCCCCAAATGTCCCCGATTGCATTGCCGCTTATGGAGGGTGATGCCATTGACGTTCATGGACGTCCAAACTTCCCATTCATTTCCAATGGCATTTCTTCATGTTTGTTCATTTTATTGATGCCAATGTACTTGGATTCCATTGACGCTTATGTCAGTTGATACCATTGACGTCCATGGACGTCCAAAATTTTTCCCATTCATATTCAATGGGAATTTTTTTTTTTTCCCCAAATCAACAGAAAATGACTAGATATCATTAGGACGTGTCCCCCAAATGTCCCCGATTGCATTGCCGCTTATGGAGGGTGATGCCATTGACGTTCATGGACGTCCAAACTTCCCATTAATTCCAATGGCATTTCTTCATGTTTGTTCATTCTATTGATGCCAATGTACTTGGATTCCATTGACGCTTATGTAAGTTGATACCATTGACGTCCATGGACGTCCAAAATTTTTCCCATTCATTTTCAATGGGAATTTTTTTTTTTTTTCCCAAATCAACAGAAAATGACTAAATATCATTAGGACGTGTCCCCCAAATGTCCCTGATTGGATTGCCGCTTATGGAGGGTGATGCCATTGACGGCCATGGACGTCCAATTCTCCCAATCTTTTCTAATGGCTTTTACTTTGTTTAGTGCCATTGACTGGCATTATGGTCCATTCTATTGATAGACCTGAGTGGGGCTAAGATTTGTATCTCCACAGAGGAAAGACCAAGGTGTGTAATTTCTCCCGAAATTGCAGTTTCTAGTTATTATTCATCTTATTCTCCGCGTTTTTTTGAGCCAACGCACAGCCCAAACCGTAGCACCGATCGGCACCGTTCAAGTATCGGCACGACCGGATTTTTCGTGTGACGATGGGAATTTTTCAAACCGCCACGAAAAATTTTCCGTTCGCCCGTAAACGGCAATTTTCCGAAAAATAAAAAAAGTTTAAAAATGTATCTAGTCCTACAATTTTTGACCAAATCACATAATTTGGGCATCAAAAATTCCGGGACGGTGAGGGGCATAAAAGTTGTATACAGAATTTGGCAAAAATTTACGGTTCCCCGGAAATTTGCCAAAAACTTTCCTATTCATTTTGAATGGAAAAAAAACGCGCGCTTCACAGCCCGAACCGTTAGACCGATCGGCACCGTTCAAGTATCGGCACGACCGGAATTTTCGCGTGACACAGGAAACTTTACAAATGGCCCCGAAAATTTTTCCGTTCGTCCGTAAACGGCAATTTTCCGTGAAAAAAAAAAAAGTTTCAAAATGTATCTAGTCCTACAATTTTTGACCAAATCACATAATTTGGGCATCAAAAATTCCGGGACGGTGAGGGGCATAAAAGTTGTATACAGAATTTGGAAAAAAATTACGCTTCCTCGGAAATTTGCCAAAAACTATCCCATTCATTTCGAATGGGAAAAGTCCCATTCACTTCCAATGGGATTTCCAATGGAATTTACATTGCATTGATGCCATTGACGGCCATGCATGTCGAATCTACTGATGCCAATGTACTTGGATTCAACTGACTATATAGATGTCGATGCCATTGACTGCCATGGACGTCCAAAATTTTTCCCATTCATTTTCAATGGGGAAAAAACAAAATTACCCCAAATCAACAGAAAATGACCAGATATCAATAGGACGTGTCCCCCAAACTTCCCCAATTCCATTGACGCTTATGAAGGGTGCCGCCATTGACTTACATGGACGTCCAAAATTTTTCCCATTCATTTTCAATGGGGAAAAAACTAAATTTCTCCAAATCAACAGAAAATGACCAGATATCAATAGGACGTATATCCCAAACGTCCCCAATTCCATTGACGCTTATGGGGGGTGCTGCCATTGACGTCCATGGACGTCCAAAATTTTACCCATTCATTTTCAATGGGAAATTTTTTTTTTTCCCCAAATCAACAGAAAATGACTAGATATCAATAGGACCTGTCCCCCAAATGTCCCCGATTGCATTGCTGCTTATGGAGGGTGATGCCATTGACGTCCAGGGACGTCCAAACTTCCCATTCATTTCCAATGGCATTTCTTCATGTTTGTTCATTCTTTTGATGCCAATGTACTTGGATTCCATTGACGGTTATGTAAGTTGATACCATTGACGTCCATGGACGTCCAAAATTTTTCCCATTCATTTTCAATGGGAATTTTTTTTTTTCCCCCAAATCAACAGAAAATGACTAGATATCATTAGGACGTGTCCCCCAAATGTCCCCGATTGCATTGCCGCTTATGGGGGGTGATGCCATTGACGTCCATGGACGTCCAAACTTCCCATTCATTTCCAATGGCATTTCTTCATGTTTGTTCATTCTATTGATGCCAATGTACTTGGATTCCATTGACGCTTATGTAAGTTGATACCATTGACGTCCATGGACGTCCAAAATTTTTCCCATTCATTTTCAATGGGAATTTTTTTTTTCCCCAAATCAACAGAAAATGACTAGATATCATTAGGACGTGTCCCCCAAATGTCCCCGATTGTATTGCCGCTTATGGGGGGTGATGCCATTGACGTCCATGGACGTCCAAACTTCCCATTCATTTCCAAAGGCATTTCTTCATGTTTGTTCATTCTATTGATGCCAATGTACTTGGATTCCATTGACGCTTATGTAAGTTGATACCATTGACGTCCATGGACGTCCAAAATTTTTCCCATTCATTTTCAATGGGAATTTTTTTTTTTCCCCAATTCAACAGAAAATGACTAGATATCATTAGGACGTGTCCCCCAAATGTCCCCGATTGCATTGCCGCTTATGGAGGGTGATGCCATTGACGTTCATGGACGTCCAAACTTCCCATTCATTTCCAATGGCATTTCTTCATGTTTGTTCATTTTATTGATGCCAATGTACTTGGATTCCATTGACGCTTATGTAAGTTGATACCATTGACGTCCATGGACGTCCAAAATTTTTCCCATTCATTTTCAATGGGAATTTTTTTTTTTCCCAAATCAACAGAAAATGACTACATATCATTAGGACTTGTCCCCCAAACTTCCCCGATTCCATTAACAATTATGAAAGGTGCCGCCATTGACGTCCATGGACGTCCAATTCTCCCATTCATTTCTAACGGCTTTTACTTTGTTTTTTGCCAATGACTGGCATTATGATCCATTCTATTGATAGACCTGAGTGGGGCTAAGATCTGTATCTCCACAGAGGAAAGACCAAGGTGTGTAATTTCTCCCGAAATTGCAGTTTCTAGTTATTATTATTATTCAATAATTCTCCGCGTTTTTTTGAGCCAACGCACAGCCCAAACCGTAGCACCGATCGGCACCGTTGAAGTATCGGCACGACCGGATTTTTCGCGTGACGATGGGAATTTTTCAAACCGCCACGAAAAATTTTCCGTTCGCCCGTAAACGGCAATTTTCCGAAAAAATAAAAAAGTTTCAAAATGTATCTAGTCCTACAATTTTTGACCAAATCACGTAATTTGGATATCAAAAATTCCGGGACGGTGAGGGGCATAAAAGTTATATACAGAATTTGGAAAAAAATTACGGTTCCCCGGATATTTGCCAAAAACTATCCCATTCATTTCTAATGGGAGAATTTCCCATTCACTTCCAATGGGATTTCCAATGGAATTTACATTGCATTGATGCCATTGACGGCCATGCATGTCGAATCTATGCCATTGACGGCCATGCATGTCGAATCTATTGATGCCAATGTACTTGGATTCAATTGACTATATGGATGTCGATTCCATTGACGGCCATGGACGTCCAAAATTTTTCCCATTCATTTTCAATGGGGAAAAAACTACATTTCCCCAAATCAACAGAAAATGACCAGATATCAATAGGACGTGTCCCCCAAACGTCCCCAACTCCATTGAGGCTTATAGGGGGTGCCGCCATTGACGTCCATGGACGTCCAAAATTTTTCCCATTCATTTTCAATGGGGAAAAAACTAAATTTCCCCAAATCAACAGAAAATGACCAGATATTAATAGGACGTATACCCCAAACGTCCCCAACTCCATTGACGCTTATGGGGGGTGCTACCATTGACGTCCATGGACGTCCAAAATTTTTCCCATTCATTTTCAATGGGGAAAAAACTAAATTTCCCCAAATCAACAGAAAATGACCAGATATTAATAGGACGTGTCCCCCAAACTTCCCCAATTCCATTTACGCTTATGGAGGGTGATGCCATTGACGTTCATGGACGTCCAAACTTCCCATTCATTTCCAATGGTATTTCTTCATGTTTTTTCATTCTATTGATGCCAATGTACTTGGATTCCATTGACGCTTATGTAAGTTAATACCATTGACGTCCATGGACGTCCAAAAATTTTCCCATTCATTTTCAATGGGAAATTTTTTTTTTTCCCCAAATCAACAGAAAATGACTAGATATCAATAGGACGTTTCCCCCAAATGTCCCCGATTGCATTGCTGCTTATGGAGGGTGATGCC
Source organism: Corythoichthys intestinalis (assembly GCF_030265065.1). Classification (NCBI taxonomy): domain Eukaryota; kingdom Metazoa; phylum Chordata; class Actinopteri; order Syngnathiformes; family Syngnathidae; genus Corythoichthys; species Corythoichthys intestinalis. The sequence continues at coordinate 40,979,414 of NC_080400.1, forward strand.
ATTGACGTCCACGGACGTCCAAACTTCCCATTAATTTCCAATGGCATTTCTTCATGTTTGTTCATTCTATTGATGCCAATGTACTTGGATTCCATTGACGCTTATGTAAGTTGATACCATTGACGTCCATGGACGTCCAAAAATTTTCCCATTCATTTTCAATGGGAAATTTTTTTTTTTCCCCAAATCAACAGAAAATGACTAGATATCATTAGGACGTGTCCCCTAAATGTCCCCTATTGCATTGCCGCTTATGGAGGGTGATGCCATTGACGTCCATGGACGTCCAATTCTCCCATTCATTTTTAATGGCTTTTACTTTGTTTAGTGCCATTGACTGGCATTATGGTCCATTCTATTGATAGATCTGAGTGGGGCTAAGATTTGTATCTCCACAGAGGAAAGACCAAGGTGTAATTTCTCCCGAAATTGCAGTTTCTAGTTGAGTAAGTTTTTCTTAGATACTTGTAGTTTTACTTAAGTATTTTTTTACATCTGTATCGGTACTTTAACTTAAAAAACTTACTAACTTAAAAAATTGTTTTTTGAAGTTTTGTATTTTTGAAGTGTGTTGACAGCATTTTCAGTACTTTATTTCATCCATTTATTTACTACATTGTAACATGGGAAAATACATATTTTTATGTTTTGCCTAATAAATGAAGTTTTGCCCTTCACTGCATCGAAGGGTACTGAAATAAAGGATCAATATGATTCAACCCTACTGTAAATGAATAAATCGGGAACTTCTTGTTCCAGAAAAAGATGGAATGAAACTTGTATTTCTAGATATAACAGGTCATTTAAAATAAAGACAAACAATGGGAAAATATGAAAAGAAACAATGCATGTTGAAGAATTAGTTTACCTTCTCGGGGATGAAAGTGAACAAGTTTTCCCTTTATCTTTACTGGGGAGGGCTTGACATTACATCTACCTGGTGGCGCTCGCCTACGAGAAAGATGAAGACAACCAAGTTGATAAATTTGTTCTTTGAGGTTTCATCGGTTTTAATTAAATAATTTAAGTTAAATCTGTTACCGGAGTTATTAAGTTGAATAAGTTCACGAAATACGGATACCCCGTGATACGAAATCTTCAGTACACGAAAAATTCATTTTACAAAAGGATTTCAAAGCTTTTCCAGCGGCACAATGTTCATGCATATGAAACAAAAGAAAAATTTAGCTTACAATGCATAACAGTAAGATGAAATAGATAGTAGCAAGCAATGGCTCCTGAAGTTAACTTGTCTTTTTGCACTCGATGTTTGCTATGAGCTCAAGTAGTCATGTGATAACATCTGTAGAATGAGCTGGAACCTAACAAACTAGTTACCCATAAGCGCCACTAGGGGACGACAAGACATTACAAATAAAGACAGGCAATCAGAGTACATGACATGTTGCCTTTTAGTACAGCTTGGAATGAATTATGCAATTTACATGTAAAATGCAATTCAGTACATGAAAAAATCAAGATACGAAAGCCACTCTAGGACGGATTCATTTCGTATGTTGAGGTACCACTGTAGTTCTCTTTTTTAAAGCATGTACGGCAGCTGATAAACATGCAAGATATTGTTCTGATTGGGAAAAAATGTTTTAAATCATCATAAAAAGGCAACATGATAGAGTCAGAGCCGAACTCTTCATGAGACACAATAGCAAAGAAGAAAATATTTGCCTAAAGATAGCGGGAAGTTGTGGCAATGATTTACCTGGAGGGGTCAACTATTTTATAGATGAATCCTGCTTTAACTGTGGCACTTGGAGCACCCGTGGCAAGGAAGTACAATTCACCTAAATGGATGGCACAGGGTGAGAAAAAATAAATAAATGTATAAGATGGAAAAACTAAAGCACAAATATGTGTTTACTGTTTGTTTCCATGGGTTGGATAGAATATTTATTAATACAATTAAAAGACTCATTAAATAATATTAAAAACCTTGCATTGATTAGTAAATAGGAAGAATGACTGCAAATTCTACTTTAGATTGTAGAGTAGACCTACACTGCAGTTAAAGTCCTAAAATTACCATATTTGAATTTAGGATTATCTGCATGATATTAGCGAGACAGAGAATGTTTACTTACCAGCCTCATCCTCTGCAAAAGAGATGATGTATTTATAATAACTGTTGACGAGTTTGGGGAACCTGCACGTCTGGTCTCTTCCCATACAGATCTCATTGTATTGCCATTCACCTGTTGCCAGATTCTCCCTTAAGGACATCAATCGCCTAAAAACAAAACAAAAAAAGAAAAATATATTCCACAGTTAATAGACATTGGTTTTTTTTTTTTCTAGGATCTGTAGGGGCATTTCAACATGAGAGCAAGTCAGATTTGCAGACCCGCTCATGAAGTCCGCAAAAATGTAGAGTCCGTTCAGGTTGGGCATCTGGCAACCTCTGTAAATGTATCCCCCTGTCACTGATTTGCCCATTTTATGAGGGTAGGCAAAGATAGGCAAGATGTCATCTGTGTAACAAAGAGCAGATCTGTTACTTTGGGATGCAGTGCAACAGCCAATACTGTTTTGTTGCTCAGGGTTTATTCATTACATGGTTCATCTATATATCAATTTTACATTCCCTTTGTAAGATAGAACTGTACTGAATGAATGAATTTCAGGTTGGCTCACTCTTGACTCTGAGAGGGTTATTTCCTGCCCTTTCGAGACTTCAGATTAGATGTTTATATGTTATTTTCAATGAAAACACAAAATGTTTGTGGGGTATTCGCAGGGGTGAAAGTGGGTAGAATTTCTTGCCGGAACTCCCTATGTTGCTTAAACCTCCTAAAACCACCGAAATGCTAAAACTGCTTTTGGCACAGTTAGAAATATAACACACAATAAAACACAACAGGTTTCACAGTGGTTAGCACGTTCCCCTCACAGTTCTGAGATCAAGGGTTCACAGTCCTGGGCTCCCGTCTTCCAGTGTGGAGTTTGCATGTTCTTACCATGCCTGCGTGGGTTTTCTCCTGGTACTCCGGTTTCCCCCCCACATCCCATAAACATGCATGTAGGCTGATTAAACACTCTAAATTGTCCCTAGGTATGATTGTTTGCGCCTCCTTGTGCCTTCAGGGTGTACCCGATGTACTGCCCATAGTTCGCTGCGATTGGCTTCAGCGCCCCCGTGACCTTCGTGAAGATAAGCGGCTCAGAAAAAGAATTAATGAATGAATAGGTTTTACACATGCATTAGGCTGCTGCATTACACTGGTACAAGGCATACATGAGAAACTAATTTCCATTTAAAATTGTATTTTTTACTCATTTACAAAATTCCATCCAAAACTCCATCTAATTCTTATACTTCCTCAAATCTAAAACCAAAACTTCAATTTTAACTATTCAAGAAAAAAAATTAAATTGCCATTTTGTACTGAAAAAATTGAAGATAATATAAATACTGACTTTTTAAAAAAAATAATAAAGATATAAGTAGCGTACATTAAAAAAAAAACAAAAAAAACAAATACAAATGACTTACAATATGCACATTGAAACAGAACATATGTAACTGGTGTGTCAGCGCCGTCCAGCATTCCACTCCCACCTCTGACCAGGCTGCGACGCGAAACTGCGTGCAGACCATGCTTCCACTCAGCAGGTAGGGACGCTACCCACTGCGCCATAAAGCTCGAGCCAACGGCACAGCCACCAGCGTGTACCCGTTACACTCACCCCCCGAAACTTTCGCTGCCGATCCGGGTCACGGCACCATTGTAACCGGTGTGTCAGTGCCGCCCAGCGTTCCGCTCCCACCTCTGACCAGGCTGGGACGCGAACCCGTGCGCAGAAACGGAAACGGATGACTTTACACAAGCTCTTTATTAGGCTTGTTGTTAACACTTGTGTAAGTAAATCTGACATTAGTAGATTGTTCTTATTAGAGATGCGTGTGTGGCAGCGTGGCAGGGTTGTTTTTAAACATGGGGTTTTGCATGGGTTTTGGGTCAAAGTCCCGTATGCCAGAACAGCGTTCCGCTTTCGTATTTCATGGCGGAACGCCGATCCAGCGCGTTCCGGCTCACTTTCACTCCTGGGTATTAGTTTACGCAGGCTGAGTTAGTTAAGATTTAACTTCATTCCTGATAAATTTACGCAGAAATCTAATTCATTTTAAAGGGCTCATACTTTTTCATTCAACTGTAGATTTAACAATTCAAATTTGTTCATAATGGGTATGTGCAGATGTATTTTTTTCTTTTTTTTGATTCAATTACTTAATTCAATTTACATAAAATATTATCAATATTATAAATATATGTATACTGCATATCAAGAGTATCAGGATCATTATCAGGCTCCTGCAGCGCTTGTTGATGAGCTGATCATTTGATTCAGGTGTGTTAAAGGAGGGAGACATGGAAAACAAACTGGATAGGGGCTCTCGAGGAACGGACTTCTGCACCCCTGCTGTATGTAATAATATATTTCATATTTTAAGTGTACCTGTAATGTTTTACAGAGCACTGGATTTAGTAACAACTGAAAACAATTGTTTGAAGAAGCTTTCTGCAAGCAAGTAATCATTGTAATAAGGGAAATAAAGTTTCCTCACCCAACGATGAGTTGCGACAAAGTCTGCGATCATAGCAGCTGAAGCCTTCTTTTGCTCTCCATCCATAATTGCCTCCTAGAAACATATGACATTATGAATTAAACATCTTTAGTCAAAAAGTGAAGTGTGATTGTATTATTGCTAAAGTTTATGTTTAGTAGATATTTCCCTTTTGTAAAAATACTTCAAGAAGCCTTAATATTGTGACCATGTCAGCCAGGATCTCCATCAATCAAATCTTGTAGGTTGCTGAATGTGTGATTTTTGCAATCAGCAGGAAAAGCCACATCTCTACAGTCTGTGACCAAACTCCATCTTCAAAAAGGGCAATGCTCATCTCCAAAGAGAGATATTTATCATAAACTACCTCTAAAATTCTGCCATAGAAGGGATGACGTGGTCTCGGTGTCCGGCTTATACCTAGGTGACCAACATAACATAACCCCAATACCACCCCGCAGGAGTATGTGACCAGGTTGGAGATGTAAATAATCTGTCATTATTAATAAAAATGTCTTTCCAAAAGTATAAAATATACAGTGATCCCTCATTTTTTGCGGTTAATGGGGCCCCCGGCAAAAATCGAAAATCCGAAAAGTAAAGGTGGAGCTTATTTACCTTAAAAAATAAATATAGATACATACAGTGGGGAGAACAAGTATTTGATACACAGTCAATGGGAAAACCCATTGGCAGTGTATCAAATACTTGTTCTCCCCACTGTATGTATTTTTTTTTTCGGGGGTGTTCAATGTATTTATTCAGATTTAATAGCATTGGAAAGAGAGACATATAATATTTTCCCTTTTTTCCCCAAAGTATGATTGAAAAACAAAACAAAAAAAAACAACCAAAACCACTTAAATCTATACGTGTATTTTAATAAATAACAATACATTTTATTTCTAGAGCACTTTTCAAGACACACAAAGACGCTTCACAAGAGAGATGGAATCACAGTACGAACAAAACAACCATTAAAAAAAAAAAAAAAAGATTAAAAAGATAAAAGATTAAAAGCACAATAAATAGAAGTAAAGATATAACAGAGCTAAAGATCATGGTGGGTAAGAAAGAGTGAACAGATGTGTTTTGAGTCTGGATTTAAAAATTGATAGGGTAGATATACTGCGAAGATCAGGGGGTAGGTAGTTCTAGAGCTGGGGGGCACAGTGACTAAAAGCTCTGGAACCAAAAGTGGAGAGACGGACACGGGGGACGGAAAGGTGGAGGATAGTGGAAGAGCGAAGTGGACGGGGTGGATTGTTTAAACAGAGTATATTGCAAATGTAGGGTGGGCCCAAGCCATGGAGGGCTTTGAAGGTAATGATGAGGATCTTGTGATTGATTTTTTGTTTGACCAGAAGTCAGTGAAGTTGACGGAGGATGTGGGATGCGGTGTGTAGCGGGGGTCCGAATGCTGAGGGATGCTGCTGAGTTCTGAAAGAGCTGCAGTTTTTGGAGGGACTTGTTAGGGAGACCAAAGAGCAGTGAGTTACAGTAATCGAGCCGGGAGGTTATTAGACTACAGACCAGAGTGGAAGCGGTATGGCGGGTGAAAGAAGGGAGGAAACGAGAAATGTTGCGAAGGTGGAAGTAGGCTGATCTAGTGATGCTGCTGATATGTGACCGGAAGGAGAGCGTCCTGTCGAGGATGACACCCAGACACTTAACCTGAGTAGAAAGAGAGATCGATACATTGTTGATGGTAATAGAGAACTTATGGACATGAGAGAGCATTGCGGTGGTTCCAACTAGGAGGACTGATTTTGAGCTGTTGAGTAGGAGGAAGTTGGAAGAGAACCAAGAGTTAATATATTCTTAGCAGAGGGTGAGGGAGGAAGGTGGGAGAGAGGCGGTTGGTTTTGAGGAAATGTAGAGATGGGTGTCATCCACGTAACAGTGGAAGTGAATGTTGTGTTTGCGGAAGATGGAACCGAGGGGGAGAATGTAAATGATAAAGAGGAGCGGCCCTAGGACAGAACCCTGGGGCACGCCAGCGGAGACAGGGAGGGATTTGGATTTATGGGGGCAGAATTTGACTAACTGTGTGCGGTCGGACAGGTAGGAAGTGAACCAGGAAAGGGGTGTTTGTGTGATACCATGGGAGGAGAGCCGGTCGAGAATGATTGTGTGGGAAATGGTGTCAAAGGCAACAGTGAGATCGAGGAGGACAAGGATTGATAACAGACCAGAGTCGGATGCAATGAGGAGGTTGTTTGTAATTTTAAATAAGGCTGTTTCAGTGCTATGGAGGGGGTGGAAACCGGATTGAAACTGCTCGTAAATGTCATTGGTAATTAGGTGGTTATGGAGTTGGGATGCGACTTTTTTTTTCAAGAATTTTCTAAATGAAAGGTAAATTGTAGATGGGGCGGAGGTTATTGAAATTGGTGGGGTCCAGGTTGGGTTTCTTCAGAATAGGTGTGATGGTTTTGAGGGCTGGAGGAACTGTACCAGATATGGGTGAGGAGTGAATGATAGTGGTGATGAAGGGGACAATTGAGGGAAGACAGGTTTTGATGAGAGCAGTGGGAAGAGGATCAAGATGACAGGTAGTGGGTTTGGATTTGGTGATGATGTCAAGGATAGCCGGGATTGGAGGAAGGGTAAATCTGGAGAGGGGGCTGATGAGAGGAACATGAAAGGGAGTAGGGTCAGTCCCATAAACTGCAGCTCCTTGGTGAGTCATGGATTGGTGAATGTCAGTAATTTTTGTGGAGAAAAAATTCAGAAGTGCGTCACAAAAATTAGCAGAGCACATGAGGCGAGGGAGTGGATCGGGGGGCTTAGTGATTTTTGATAGGCGTGATTACAGGTTTTTAGAATTGTGGTGATTAGCTGTAATGAGACCGGAATAGTAAGTTGGTCCTTGTATAAAGTGAGTTGATAACCGTAAATTTCTTTGTGTATTGATAGTCCAGTTTTCTTGTACAGACGTTCGAGCTGGCGGTTTCGTGACTTAAGTAGGCGGAGAGCAGGGGTGAACCATGGCGCGGATCGGTGAAGGAAACAGAACGGATTTTTAGGGGGGCGTGGTCGTTCAGGAGTCAGTCTAAGTGACCCCAAACTTTTGAACTGTAGTGTATAATATAGGATTTTTGATTATGTACACTATGGTTCAAAAGTTTGGGGTCACATGGACCCCAAACTTTTGAACGGTAGTGTACAGTATATACATGCATATATTGCCACATTTTAAAATTAAATACTGTTTTGTTTTTTTAATTGAAAAAAATCCACGAATGACTGAATGCGCAAAGTTTGAAGCAAAAAGTAGCGAGGGATCACTGTATTGCCAACTAGTATTGTTAAACAATCTAAAGACAACTCATTTAACATACACTAACATTAACAAATGTGTAATAATGTGCTTAGACTATTTTTTTATTATTATTTAAGAAAAAAAAAAAAAAAAAAAAACACAAAAAGGAACCAAAAGACCAAAATCTTTTGATAACAATAACTGCTATTATAGCATGAAGGCACTATACGGAAATTTTAGTGTTAATTTCAAATACTTCTCCTTCAGGCATGCTCCACCAATTCTCTGATCTGTACACAGAGTTCTGACATTTTAACTGAGACCTACCCAAAAAATCCCTTTTTCTATTTCTAGAGAGACTTCGGGTCAGACACCCTCAGCATTCAAACATGCGCCTGTACATGTCCATGGCCATTCCCGCAGCAGCAGCGCTGTTTCACCGAGCCTCTGCCAAATCTCCGCTTGGCAAAAACACTTTTGTAACCCACTTGTGTAACCCACTTGACTTGCTATTGAGAGTAAACAATCACATTTGCTGTTTTTACTGGTACTGATTGGATGGGCGAAAAACGCTCGCCATTCACAAGCTTAACATAGGCTGCAGTTATGGTCGGTGGCAGTCGCAAGTAAAAAAAGTGAAAAACTCCATATCGTACTTTTAAAGTGTTTTGGCATATCTTGGTAATAAAAATACAATTTTTGAAGAACTTACTTTAAAATAGTATTAGGAGAGTAAATGTAAACATTTTTTAGACAAAAATGGGATAAAGGTAAATAGAAAAAAATAGTTTTCAAGGTACCTTTCACAATGATGTCTATTTCTTCATATTTGTTCTGCCCGACATCACCACAAAACATCCTGCCTCGACCAAAACCTGTCTTCGGGTCTCCACGGTCAATGGAACAGCGCCACATGTTGCGTACACCGTAAGCATAAATTTCTGTAAGGGAAAATTTACATAGGTGCACAAATACATAGTGCTGCAAATTAATTTCAGTCGTAATAACAACATTCCTGAAATATCAAATTGAGTGTAAAGTTAGTACATGTGTATGACAAGTATATGACTGTCAAGGATGTACCTGGAAGGCTCCCCTTCTCCCCCAGAAATGGGTTGTCTGAAGGGATTCTGTATGGGGCACTATCATCATTATTGTTAATATCAATACGTAGTGCCTTGCCAAGGAGGGTTGACCTACAAAAACAGTGTTACTTCAATAAGATTATGAAAATATACACTTTTTCCACTTTCAGAAAGCATGTTCCTCATCACTCGCAATGAACCACACCACCAACAATCAAGCCAGTCTTTCAAATCTCCGCAGAATTTTTATTAACAAACTGTTTCAAATAGAGTGTAGCTACCACTCAAAGTAGGATTTTCTCTGTCCCCAAACTCCCCTCCTTGGAGCCTTCCAAATGCCGAAGTGTGGCAGCCCGCAATGTGTAGTGTCAATATTAGACTTGGAAAAGTGTATCCTGCCTCATTCCCAACAGAGTCAAACTGCGTGTCAACATAGCTACTGAGAGACAGCTAAACTGTAGCTGTCTGGAGAGGTGGTTACAGGTTGCAATCACTGAACCACTAAAAGACAGTAAATTGTTTTTTATGCTTTGGTTTCACCAGACAGCAATTAGTCATGAAGGATGTTATAAAGCATGAAAGTGAAATTTGTCAACATATTTCAAAATAGCATCATTTTATTGTGTGCATTAAACACAGACAGATGAAACATAGCCATATTAGCTGTTTTTGCCTGGAGACATTGTGGTTTACGGCAATTAGAGGGAATGATGACAGTATAGTTGTTAACCTTGTGGAGGTACCGAACCCCTTGTTTAAAATGTGCATTCACCAAACCCTTCATTATTGGGAAAAATACATTTTACAAGCAAAAACAAAACCATAAGTCAAAAAATATTGGTTAGTGTATGTTTGTGTGCATGCCTGTGCGTGTTTGTGCGTCTGTTTGTCTGGAATTCCCCTGAATTCCTGAGAATGACTAACAGCCGCTGAGCTAATAGCATTAAATGGTTTCTAAATTGTTATGGTTTCAAAGAAAATAACCCATAGGAAACATACAGTATTGTCTATGTATTGATTAGATAATGCCTCAATGTGATTGGAGAGATGAGCAATATTGTGTATCACAATAGAAGAAGCAATTGTGTCTGCTGCCATGTTAACAAATCCATTTAATTTTTGTTTTTTTTTATTTTTATTTTTTATTTTTTTTAATTGCTACACCTGTGACTAGATTCGAGCCCATTTTCAGTTTTGTTTTCCAGCAGATGGAAAACCTTAATACATTTAGTTTAATTCATGAACTACAGTACATATATACCAAACAGGTTTCAGTGGTGGTGTAGCAGTATATGCTGTCACTTTTAATGCAGACAGCCCACAGTCATTTCCTGGCGGATGCCACAATACCCAGCCATTATCAACCCATTCCGAATATCTAACATTGGTTTAAAATTCAGTGAGCTAAAATGGTTTTTGAAATTGTTATAAAAAAAAGTTAGCCTATCTTTTCTAATTGGACTTTCAGTAGCACTTTTGTCAACCTACAGTATACGTGATTCCACAGATCTAACAGTGGAATGAAAAGTATCTGATCCTTTTGGAATTTTTCACATTTCTGCATAAAATCACCATCAAATGTGATCTGATCTTTGTCAAAATAACACAGATGAAAAAAACAGTGTCTGATTTAATTAAAACCACAGAGAGATTTACAGGTTTTCATATTTTAATGAGGATAGCATTCAAACAATGACAGACGGGGGGAAAATAAGTACCATAACCCTCTGCCAAAGGAGACCTAAAGAGCAATTGAAACCAATTTTTACCAAACAATTTAAGTCAGGTGTGTCTCAATCACTGATAAGTGATTTAAAGCTGCCCTGCCCGCTATAAAACACACACCTAGTAAGAAATGTCTTGATGAGAAGCATTGTCTGATGTGCATCAAGGCTCGGTCAAAAGAGCTGTCTGAAGACCTTCGATCAAGGATTGTTGATTTGTATAAAGCTGGGAAAAGAAACACAACTATCTCTAAAAGTCTGGATGCTCATCAATCGACAGTAAGAGAAGTTGTCTACAAATGAAGAGAGTTTGGCACTGTTGCTTTTCTCCCAAGGAGTGGCTGTCCACCAAAGATTACACCAAAAGTTCAGCGTAGAACACTCAGAGAGGTAAAAAAGAATCCTTAGAGTGTCTGATAAAAACATCTGTTACTTCACTGGTACGGTCCAATACCTCTGCACACATCAACTATATATGTAAAACTGTGGCCAAGAATGGGACAACTCCACGGAGGAATCTACTGCCGTCAAAAAAAAAAAAAAAAAAAACCCCAACATTGTGCCTCGTTTAATGTTTGCAAAAATGCACATGTACATTCCACAGAAGTTTTGGCAAAATATTTTGTTGACTGATGAAACTAAAGTTGAATTTTTGGGGAGTAACACACAACGTCTTGTGTGGAGGAAAATTTGGGAGTCACACACAACCTCTTGTGTGTAGGAAAAATGGAACAGCTCACCAACATCAACACCTTATCCCCACCGTGAAGCATGGTGGAGGGAGCATCATGATGTGGGGCTGTTTTGCTGCCTCAGGGACTGGAAAACTTGAAATCATTAATGGAAGACTGAATTCAAAAGTTCATCAGGATGTTTTGCAGAAAAATTTGAGGCCGTCTGTCAGACAGTTGAAGTTAAAAGATGATGGATGGTGCAACAAGACAATGATCCCAAAACACAGAGGTAAATCGACTTCGGAATGGTTTCAGAAGAACAAAATACACGATCTGGATTGGCCAAGTCAAAGTCCAGACTTGAACCCCATTGAGATGCCGTGGCATGACCTAAAGACAGCAATTCATGCCAGACATCCCAGGAATCTAACTATACTGCAGCAGTTTTGTAGAGAAGAATGGGCTAAGATTATTCCTGAAAGATGTGCCAGACTGAACTGCCGCTACATGAAGCATCTGGTTGAAGTTATTGCTGCCAAAGGGGGAGCCACAAAATATCATATGTGATGGTTCACTTACTTATTTTCCCCCTTCTGTCATCGTTTGCATACTATCCTCATTAAAATATGAAAACCTATATATGTTTGAGTGGTTTTAGTTAACGAAGACATTGTTTTTTCATCTGTGTGATTTTGACAAAGATCAGCTCACATTTGAGGGTGGTTTTACGCAGAAATGTGAGAAATTCCAAAAGATTCTGATACTTTTTCATACCACTGTAGAAGAGATCAGGTGAAAAGTAAAATTATGAAAGGCCTGCCATTCATAATCATATTTTTAACAGTACAAAGGCAGTTATGATATGCTTTACAATTAAGTAAAACTGAGTAGAGAGAAGTGTTTACGACTCAGTAACTATGAATTTGTTGCTACGTGCCTCAAACAAATACTGCTCATCTACAACATGCACTTTTGAGACAGATTACTGTAAAAACTCACTTGTTCTGTGAATTGCCAAATTTTCCAAAGGGGTCCCCAGCTCGACCACCATCTCCAATGAAGATATACAAATATCCGTCATGCCCAAACAAAAGCTGCCCCCCATTATGATTGGATGCTGGTTCAACCAGCTCCAGGATGGTTCTGCAGTACAGAGAGCAAACAAAAGAATGCACTTGGGTCATAGTAATGCATGTGCAGCTATGCACTTGGTGTACAAATATTGACTGAAATATTACACGACGCCTCTCCTCACCTTTCTGAGGAGTGGTCAAGCTGGTTGTCATCATGTGTTGACAGTGTGAACTCGCTGATGCGTATCCGCTCCTCCTTCTTGACAGACACCGAATAGTAAACGTAAGCTTTTCTGACAGTGGTGAACCTAGAAGTAATCACAAAACGTAATCACACTTATACCTGGCTGTACACTTGAGGAATTGTTTTTTTACTGGAAATTATTTAGACCTACATGTTTGGATAATTTGATCAATTCAGTGATATAATTAAAAACAAAAAAATCAATTTATTGGCCTCAAAACAGTCTAACACCTTTGGTATGAACTGATGAAATAGTTTGTCTGAAGCAAGACGATTCTTCTGGATGAACAGACATAAACATTCTGCAGACTACTTTAGATATTCTCTTAATATATAAAGAAGTTGTAATCATAGCAAGAGGTCCATAATATTTTCACTTTCTGTACGTGAAAGTGTGCAAAAACGTGAAAATACCCACTTTGGATGCAAGGCTATGCACAGGAATCCTCTCTCGTCTCCAGCCCAAGGTGATGTCAGGACAGCGTGTGTGAGGTTCAGGAATGGGCGATCAATCCTGGAGCCATTGGGCAGATAGACCCACACATAGCCCAGCTGCTCTGCCACAAAGAAACGGTGGGTTCCATCATTTGCATGGATCATAGCCACCGGGTTTCGGAGCCCGTTTGCAACTTCCTGCAAGCAGATCTCAAGACAGCCTTCGGCATCCTCTCGAACAAAACCCAGGTTAGCATTCAGTTCTGCAGATGCACAAGAAGTGTGTCAAACTGTTAACAATTTTTGCATTTTTGTCAGTTATTGTTAACTATTCAAAAAAAATCCTCTACATTGAATGATTGCTAGCCCCCCAAGCACATGTAACAATGTTTTCTTTTAAGTGTCTTAGGTTGACTTTTTATTAGGTGTATTTTTATTTAATATTTTGCACATGCTTAAATTACAGAAATCTAACAAGACGCTTGTTCCGCCTAATCTTCTTTAGTTTTGGTGTTTCACGCATGCTTTGATTTTCTGTGCTAGTAAACACATACCTGCATTTGTCAAAACATTAGGGTAGCAGTACTGTTTGTCTTTCAGCTCCAAAAATTCACAGAAGCGTCTGTGATCTTCCTCCAGTGTGGCGGTCAGATTTACATACTCCCTTGGGTTCCCCTGGTCTTCCAGGAGTAAACTCAGTGTGTATCTACACTGGTGCCAGTAGTCATTGCAATAGCTGTCACATAGTCCAGGCAAAATGCGCATGGGTGTGTTTGCATCCTCTGCATCATACAGGTGAGCAGCATATGGAGAACACTCCTGTAAAGGGATAGAAATACAGTGAGTGTTTGATTACCATTTTGGGCAATGGTTAACTTAATAGGTGTAAAAATCTTTGCGAGAGACAAGAAAACCTTCATAATCTTACATTTGGGAAACTAATACAGCATAAATAATCATGTAAATTCTGACGAGTTTAGTGTTGTATTCTGACTTTTATTTATAGTATTTTTCTGTCAATTTAATATAAAGAAATCTATCAAGAAATGTAACAATGTAGCAAAACAAATCATTCCATGAGTAGTTCACCAATGGTATATTCACAGCAAGTGGCTTTTCAACTGTTTTTCAGCTAACTCAGTGATGTCATAGTTTGCATCAGAAAACTTGGCTTCATACTGAAAAAACAATGAATGAATGACCTTATTATGCTATTTATATTAAACTACGCAAACAGAACACTGCAAACAGCTGTGGCAGAGAAATACCTAAATGTTTATTTTGGATGTTTTTTGTTTTTTTTTCCGACTACACTGTGGAAGAGGGACGAAAAAAGCCCAAATGTCTAAAAATTGAACAGGGCAATAAAACATTTTTGTGTCTCAAAGTGGTCAAAGATAATTTTCAAAAATCTCAAAGGAAAACCCAATTATAATGATGTTTTGGCAATCTGTGTGCATTTGTTCATAGAAGCATTGCACGTGTGTGTAAATCTGACAATATACTGTTCCTCACCTTGGGAGTGAAAGTTAGTAATGTACATAAATAGAGGATGTGTGTGTTTGTTCCTCTGCAGCTGGCCTTTGGTCATACAGCTCATGTTTGCGTGTGTGCGTGTGTGTTTGTGCTTGTGTAAGTGTAGCATGGTATAAATGGATCCAAGACAAGGTTCAGCCGGTTATTAAGTCAAAACCACTTGCTCAACCACACCCAGAAGGGTGAAAGAAAGACACACGGAGCACAAAATCTAAACCGTGGCCCGGTTGAGGCTATGAATGGGACTTGCCTTTTCTGAGAATTAAATCCCATATTTTATGGTTTTTAATCATAAAAGGATGACAGATGACAATACTGCTGAATGACACTGCCATATTTTTAATACATGGTAAAGCAAGATTGGATCATCGTCTGGGTGAAGTTACCTCACTTGTTTTTTTTTTTTTTTTGTGTGTGGGGTTTTTTTTGTGTGTGTTGGGAAATGACATCATTATATTCATCAGTTATTTATTTATTTATTTTTTGGTCTGTGCATATGACACGTATGTAGTTTTGTGTCATTTTTAAGAATAGTAGGAGTTAAGAGTAGTTTGGGGAAAAAATAATTCAATATGTTCAAGGTTGCAACAACTAATCAATTAAATCAACTGAAATCAATTAATAAATTGGTAGCCAATCAATTTGATAATCAATTTTTGCCAGCAGCTATGAACAGTCCCGCTTGTGTCCTTGTTTATGTGTATTGTAAGACTACGCCCGCAAAACTATGGTTAGAGCAAGAGAGAAACTTCACTTCTACACTCAGGTTTAGTTACTGAATCAATAATATTTACGTGCGAGTAGGCATGTGCCGGTATAAGATTTCAACCTCAATGGTATGATAATCTTAAGACAAAATATCATGGTTTCGTGGTATCACGATATTTCGGTTACGGCTCTAAAATGTGTTACTTTGAAATATCTGGGTTAAAAAAAAAAATGTAATCATTGAACAGGGTTTTTATTTTTCAAAACATATTCGCAAATTGGAACATTAGTATAATGTTAAGGTATTTTTTTTTAAATGACAAAAATTAACAAATATTCTAAATAAAATCAAAATAAATGCAGCTCTTTAGGTGAGCCTAAACCCACAGCCTCAGCTCAATATTATTAACATCAGAAAAAAAAAAAAAAAGAATTATTTTCCATAAATAGCATGTGTGTATGATTCGTATCATGTTCACATTATACACACACTCTCTTTCTCAACACAGACAGTTGGCAGAGAAAAAAAAACACATGTTTTACCACCACTAGACACACTAAACACGCTGGAGTAAACTCTCATAGCTGGTGGGAAATGTTCGTGACACTGTTTACTAACCTTTAATTTTGTATAAATGCGAAATCATATTGGAGGTATTGCCTCCTCGGCAGCCACCCTCCGCAAACATGTTTTACATGTCGGTTGGCCCTCCTCCTCTAAGCGGCGGCCATCAAGCATTGCTCTAGCCGAAGTATTCCCATTCGTTTTCTTTGATTGGTGGAAAAAGTTCAGGAGTTTCACCTCCTCCAGCCATCGTGTAGCACAGCTGACTCACTGACACTGAGCTACAACCAGTGGGGGAGGGTCGAGCCTTGCAGCTGCAAGTGAGGGATTTCTCCCTGCATTTTTGGGACTTAAAAAAATAGCTATTACCGTAGGAATGGTATGACAGAATTTTTTTGCGGTTCTGAAACTGTGACGTTTTCACACCACGGTATACCTTAAAACCAGTAATCGCCACACCTCTACGCGTGAGTTAGATTCTCTTGAGTTGTGTGTTATTAGATCCAGTGTGCCTCTGTCAGAGGTGAGTAAATGAAACTAATTGTATTGTTTGTATTCTTTGTTTATGAGATGTTAGCACAGAGCACTAAGCTAGTTAGCGATTATGCTAATCAGTGTCTTGAGTGTCCATTTGTATTGTGTTTTGGAAAAGCATATCAGCACTTGTATTATTGTTAGATAGTAAAGTTGTCTCATTTCTTTAATAGAGAAACCACACACATCACCCATTCATATAACAGTTTACAGCCTCCTTTCAACACAAACTCCTATTCAAACTGTAACTTGTCATACAAGAGAGTGTGCTTTGAAATTAGATTTGGATTGTATTTATGAACAACAGTTTAATAAAGAAAAATCATTCATTACAGTCTGCCTCCTCATTCGAATTTGTTTAGTTTCATGAAGAAAATTAATGAGTCATTGACACAATTTATATCAGTGCTTTGCCCACAAGAAAAAAAGTGTCAATCAGCAGCACTTTTTAAAAAAATTTCAATGAACCAGACTTTTGTCTGATTTGTGTACTGAGAAATTCTCTTTATGTTTATACTCAGAACATAGACTTCATAACCTATTGACGTGACACTTCGCCATTCTATGCGCAACGCCTTACCATAGGGGGCCGAGCTTGAATCTTCATTTAGTAATAGTCAGTCGAAGGCGGCACATGTCAAAAGCCAGGTTTAAGCTTGGATTTTGGAAGAACTACGAAAGCTGCACCGCATACAAACAGGAAGGATTGTCTCAGGAGTGATTTGTTCGAGGATTCAAGGTAAATATTATATTTTCCGTTCCATGCATGCATTTTGAAACATTGTGAAAAAAATCAATGGCAGAATGGGAACCGCTACGACATTGGCGTCATTCTTCGACATAAATACGTAAAATAGATGCGTAACTGCCCGGTCTTTGGCTCTTTTAACAAAGAATCGAGAATGTTTTACGTCCATATCTATAAAAAAATTCAGTGATTGAAGCATTTATCCGCAAGAATTTTCTTCTGTATTTACACATGGAGGTGGCTTAAAGAGGAGCCACACATTCGCCATATTTACGTAAAATACATGCTACCTGCACGGTTTCATTAGCTTTTTACCAAGAATCGAAACTTTTTTACGTCCATATCTATAAAGAATTGAGCGATTTAAGCATTTATTCACAAGAATTTTCGCCAGAAAAGCTGTTTACGCCAGGCAGCCACTAGCCTCATTCGCTAACAGAGTAGCATTGTACTAGGACAATATACGTAAAATAAACACTAACTGCACACTTTCTTTGCTTTTAACCAAGAATCGAGACTGTTTTACGTCCATATCTATGAAGAATTCGGGGATTTAAGCATTTATTCACAAGAATTTTTGCCAGAAAAGCTCTGTTTACGCCAGGCAGCCACTAGCCTCATTCGCTACCAGTATATAGTGTATAATGATTATAAAGGGCTATTCTATTCTATAATAAGTTGTGATTGTATATAGAATTTATTATTAATCTATTTAAATATTACACTATTTATAATTGATTCTGCATGTTTTCCTCGAGTATAAAGTTTCCAATGTTAAATTGAGAGATTTATTAGCTGTTGAAAACAGTGAATAAAAAAAAAAAATTAAGTTGCTATTTTGGTCAAAAACTTATATATGTTAAATATTGCTATTGATCTTGAAAATATAGGTGATTATCTCTGCATTTGGTGATTTTTTTTGTGAATCTAGTGTAAAATCTGAAACTTTTATAGCCATTTTAAGTTGTGTTATACTTATATAAAAATAATTAAACGGGATTTTATAACGGAACGACTTTGAATTTTTTTATGCCGCGGCTCATGGAGACTCATATATGGCTAAGGTAGGTGCCTGTTTTGGTTTTAGGTCGGTAGCAGCTTTGGTTTGGAAAATATTTGAATTTGAAGTTTTTTAAAATAGGCCCCCTACAAATCAGCCATGTGTCGTGTCAATAGGTTATGAAGTCTATGACTCAGAACCTTTATCAAAAATTTTTTTAAAGTTATTGTTGTTGTTTTTTTATGTAATAGTCATCCATTTTGTCTTCGCTGTTTCTTACAACATGTCTAAAACAACTTCAAGTAAAATTTTGAAGGTAACTGAAAATGTGGCCTTTATCCGATTAATTGATGAATCGTTTATTTGATTGTCCAGTAAATCGATTGTAAAAATAATCGTTAGTTGCGGCCCTGAATATGTTACATGTTCACACAAAAGTAACTGAAAAGTCTATGATGCACCTTTCAGCCCAGGAGTTGATTTGATATATATGAATATACAGTATCAATTGAGCGTAATGATACAATTAGATCATTTTAGATAATCTTCATAAAAGAAAACTGAGAGAGTAGACATAAATGTCAGCACTACGCAGATTACCATAAATTTATATTTATAGCACTAACATACCAAAAGATCCCAAAAGCCTCACGAAAAAGCAGTTGTCATTACATTGTTGCAGTAATAAATAACAGCTAAAAATAAATAAATAAATAAATAAATATTTATTTATTAGGGGGAAAAAAATGATAATAAGAAGGAATCAATGCAATCAGTGATGACATCCTCTGATCTAAAGCCCCCTATGGGCAAGGGAGGAAAGGGAAGGAAAGAAAGAAAGGCCGGAAGAAAGAAGGAAAACTTACACCTATCTTGTCTTTCATGGAATTGGTTTGACACCAGTGACCCAATGCGAGGCTATCCAAAAAAGATGAGAAGGACGGGGACACCCTAGGGATTTTTTTTTTTAGCCTTCATGATAAACAAATGATTATCAAAAACTTCCACACGTAGACAATTTTGTTTTTATTGCTTTTACTGTAATCACGACCATAAGAACTTGCAGATGCTCTTCTGTGGTAAGTGAAAGCAACAATCATTTTAATGTCAGGGTTTCTGTCTCAATTGTTGCAACACCAATTTAGCTCCCATTCAATGTATCTGTTATCTAATTTGATGTCTTATGCAGCTTGATGTTTTTCATCCCTGATGTAGGAAATTGATATATCCTGTTCCCTGGCCAGAAGAGGATGTGGATGTTTGTTTGCTTCATTAAGTTTGTGGGATCTCTCTTTCTCTCATTGATATCAGTGCCAGGAGGCTGAAATAAGGACTCTTTGTTCTAGAGCCTTCATGAAAAGAAAAATATTCAGGAAGTGGTCAAACTCTACTTTAGTGGACCCTCTTTCAGTCTGGATCAAAAACGGACAAATGAGTGGGGGAAGAGGGGTGCAATCATTAAATATATAATAATTACCAAGCCTTTTGTTTGAGTTTTTTTTTTTTTCAATGTTCAATTCATTCCAGAGTCACTCTAAACTAAAGAGCACCTCTTCACACTGTAATTACCACAGTGTTTGAAACCTATACTTAAGGAGTCATAAGATGTCATGGTTCTGACATTGTGCTGTTTTATTTTGTTTTATTTTTTTATGGGTCTGTTACGTTCTAGTTGAGGTTCACGAGCCTGTCGGACTGGACACCTTTTAATTCACACTTCATATAGTTACAGTCTGAGTTGCACAACAGGATTCAATTATGTAATCGACAGGCGGGACTGGCTTTATGGCTCACTCTGCCAGAAAGTGAGTCGTGGGAGTTGGAAGTGCAAGGCTCCATCTAGGACCTCTGAGCCCAGGAAAAAAGACCTAAATGTAGCTCGGCTGAAATGGACAGCTGTTTATTAGGGTTGCAAGTCTTTTGTGAGGAAATGGCCGCAGACTGGTGCAGTATGAGTCATTGTTTTCAAAATAGCCTTTAGTGCTACCCATTGAGACCACGTCTGCTAACTCTGAAGTTGCAGTAATGTGCATTTTTATTGTGGTCATTCAATCCTCTAATGAGAACGAGCACACTTGAATAGTATAGACCAGTGTATTTCTTGGAAACATCACATGTCGTGGCTAGACAGCAAAAGTGTATGTTGTGGTTTGTTTAATGTTTTATAAAGAGGTACACTAAAGTTGTTTGTGAAACTTCTTTGTAAAACAATATATTGTTTCTTTGTTTGCTTCGAAATGCTGTGTAGCATTGTTTTGTCAATACAATGTGAGGATTTTAAGATTGATAACAATTTGGTCATAATAAAAGAAACCGGGTGGCAGAGTGGTTAGCACGTCCGCCTCACAGTTCTAAGATCAAGATTTCAATCCCGGGCTACGGCCTTATGTTATGCTTGTTGACGTGACTGGGCGTCACGTCAACGCATGGCGACGTGAATAAAAATAAATGTTGCTTCCAGTTCAGCGTGAAATCACAACCATTTTCAAATATTGCTGTGCTACACGCAAAAATGGACCAAGCCAACGAGAGTATCATCGAAGAGGTCCGCAAGTAAGACAACCTCTACAATGTCTCGTCAAGACATTATAAAGATTGCCAAATGGCAAGCAATTCATGAAAGGAGAAAATGCGAAAATACGGGGCTGGAGGTCAGTGATTGCATAAATAAATGGAAGAACCTCCTAGACAAGTATGTGTGTGTTCGGAAGCGAATAGCCACACAAAGCGGTGACATAATCGGCCAAACACTGCCAGCTTTTTATCACTTTACGTTGTAGCGGATGATGTTGTTGAGTCTCGTAGCTCACTGAGTAAATTTTGTGTTGCCGTGTCCGGCCGCTCGTGACTCTCTTAACTCTAGAGTGTCTGTGCTGGAAACGCGCACGACAACAAAGTTGTCCCCCTGAAGCACAATATACCGTAATTTCCCGAATATAACGCGCACTTTTTTCCCCCAAAATCAACTTGTAAACTCATGGTGCGCATTATAAACGGGTACATGGATGGAGACAGAAATATATATGTATTACATATATATATAAACCGATTTTTTTTCATTGACATGGCCACGTTGTGTTGAAGAAACGTATGCGGCGACCCGTTGCCGACCATTACGGTACGTGACGTCACCGTTTTGTTTCGGTAATACTTCACTCTAATCGGCCGAATGATTTCGTCTGTGTTAAATTCTGCTTTTTTCACTCTTCATAAAGCACAGAATTTAGTTTCTTGAACTCATTTGAGTCGACGTTTATTGCAGCTCCGCAATTCGGACCATAACAAATGTAAGGACACACACTTCCTGTGTCCGTCAACTATATCGGTCCCTCGGGAAACTCAAACCCAAATAACAATAGTTCCTTTTGTTACTGTCGAGTTGACAGCTATGAGCTCTCACGGATTTCCGACTTACGTTCTAACTTTCATTTTACTGTATCAATCCATGGAAGAAACATTTATTCATCATGAGGAAACGAGCAAGTTATACAGCAGCCTTTAAAAGAAAAGTCACATCTGTTTTGTTTTCTCCTAGATTCTGGTAAATTGGAGAAGTTGTCAAATCATACCGTAAATATTGTCAGTTTACGGTAATGTTTTGAACTACCAATGTGCTATGCTTGTGCTGTGTTTCACCAGTCAGTAAAATGACATCTCTGTATCTGTACACAAGCTCTGTTTTCTTCTAAAATTAGGGTGCGCGTTATAAACGGGTACAATAATTTTCCCTAAATTTTACAAGTAAATTTGGGGTGCGCATTATACACGGGTGCGCATTATATTCGGGAAATTACGGTACTGACACGGCTCAGAGAACAAACGGACCCAATAATGCAGTGCACAGAGCAGATTTATTAACAATGGTTCTGAGAGGAAGAAGTCTTGGCCCTTGGAGAAGCACGGAAGGCTGTTCGAGCAGGAGGGGGACGAGCAAGGCGAAGGCCCAGGCAGGATGCGTCTAGATCCGGTCCTGTAGCAGGGTTCAGGTCACAGAGAAAAGGCAGAGGCACAGACGAGGAGCAGGCTAGAGGCAAAAATCCACAAGGTCAAAAAGGTGTATCAAAGGCAGAGGCACAGACGAGGAGCAGGCTAGAGGCAAAAATCCACAAGGTCAAAAAGGTGTATCAAAAATCCGGCAAGACAAGGTAACTAGAAACGCTCGTAAGTTGCAGTGAAGGCTAACAAACTCGCAATGGAGCAGAGGGCTGTGTGTGCTTATGTAGGGAGGCTGTGGTAATGACCAGGTGTGCAGGACAGGTGTGTGGAATGAGTGCTGATTACTGGGAGAGTAGGAAAAAAAAGGAAAAGGCATACAGGCCTGCTGTGGGGCTTTAACAGAACCCCCCCTCCTAGGGACGGACTCCGGACGGACCAGGCGCGTCGGGGTGGAGTCGATGGAAGTCCCGAATGAGGTCAGGGTCCAGGATGTGGGAGGAAGGGACCCACGAACGTTCCTCGGGGCCATAGCCCTCCCAGTCCACGAGATACTGGAAACCACGACCCCGCGGTCTGGACTTTAGGAGTCTCCTCACCGTATAGGCCGGACCACCGTCAATCAATCGAGGAGGTGGAGGAGGCGGCGTGGGGGGAACAAGAGGGCTCTCACAGACCGGCTTGAGCTGTCCGACATGGAAGGTCGGATGGACCCTCATGGTCCTGGGGAGTCGCAACCGTACAGCCACTGGATTGATGACCTTGGAGACTGAGAAGGGGCCAACAAACCGGGGAGCCAGTTTGCGACTCCCAGCCCTGAGAGGCAGATGTTTGGTAGACAGCCACACTTTCTGACCCACCTTGTAATTGGGGTTGCTCGACCGATGGCGATCTGCAGACTTCTTCATACGGGCCGTGCTTCTGATGAGACTGGCTCTGGCTTGGCTCCACACCCTCTTCTTGCGGCGGATCCACAACAACGCAGAGGGCACTCGGGTGGGTGTCTCTGTCTGTGGGAATAGAGGGGCTGGATACCCAAAGACAACGTGAAACGGGGAAAATCCCGAGGAAGAGCAAGGCAGACAGTTGTGTGCGACCTCGACCCACATGATGTTTCTGGCCCATGTGGTGGGCTGTTTGGAACTCAAGCAGCGCAGGGTTGTTTCCAGCTCTTGGTTCATCCTCTCCGCTTGCCCATTGCTCTGAGGATGGTACCCTGACGATAGGCTGACTGTGGCACCGATGAGCCCACAGAATGCCTTCCAGAAACGAGCCACAAATTGTGGCCCTCTATCAGACACTACGTCAGACGGAAAGCCATGGACCTTAAATACCTCGTCAAGCAGAGCGCTGGCAGTTTCTTTAGCGGTGGGTAGTTTAGGGAAGGTGATGAATCGGACCATCTTTGAAAATCTGTCCACCACCGTTAACACGGTGGTCTTCCCCTGTGAGGGAGGCAGTCCGGTAACAAAGTCCACCGAGATGTGTGACCAGGGTCGCGTCGGAACCGTCAAAGGGAGCAGTTCGCCCGCAGGTGACCTCCTAGGCGTCTTGTTGGTGGAGCAGACCACACACGCCGCCACATAATCCCTGACGTCATTCTTCATGTGCGGCCACCAAAATTTTCGGGCCAGGATAGCCAGCGTGCGTCTGCTCCCTGGATGGCCTGCAAATCGGGATGTGTGGCTCCAATGAATGACCTCCCCTCGGAGGCCCTGCGGCACAAACAGCGACCCTGGGGGGGTACCAGGTGGGTTGGTCAATCCCTTGGTGGCCTCCTGGACCTTCTTGATGATCTGCCACTGGAAACCCCCCACCAAGCATGACTTGGGAAGGATGGGTTCGGGTTCCTCCATGTGTCCCTCCGAGGGAAACACCCGGGAAAGGGCGTCTGGTTTGGTGTTCTTGGCACCGGGTCTGTATGACAAGATGAAATTAAAGCGTGTGAAAAACAAGGACCACCTGGCTTGACGGGCGTTGAGTCTTTTGGCTGTTTTGAGGTGCTCCAAATTTCTGTGGTCGGTCCACACAACAAATGGCTGTTCAGCCCCCTCTAGCCAGTGTCTCCATTCTTCTAAGGCCACTTTGATGGCCAATAACTCCCGGTTTCCCACGTCATAATTTCTTTCTGCATTGGTTAGTTTCTTGGATAGGAACGCACATGGGTGGATTTTTCCTGTAAGGGGCGATCGCTGGGATAGCACAGCACCAACTCCGGTGTCTGAGGCGTCGACCTCGACTATAAATTGGAGAGCTGGATCAGGAAATCTGAGGATCGGAGCGGAGGTAAAAAGCCGTTTCAGTCTACAGAAGGCCGCCTCGGCCTTAGGGTCCCACTGAAAACGACACTTGAGAGACGTCAAACAGTGTAGCGGTGAAGCCACCGAGCTGAATCCCCTTATGAATTTTCTGTAGAAATTTGCAAATCCCAAAAAGCGTTGTACCTCCTTACGTGAACTGGGCCTCGGCCAATCCTGGACAGCTCGAACCTTTTCTGGGTCCATGCGTATTTCCCCTTCTGCAATGACAAAACCTAGGAACTGAACAGATGGTTTGTGAAATACACATTTCTCTGCCTTGACAAAAAGGCCGTTTTGTAATAATTTTTCAAGAACTGAGCGAACATGTTTGATGTGGGTCTCCAGGTTGGGGGAATAAATCAAAATGTCATCCAAATAGACGAAAACAAAGACATTCAAAAATTCCCTCAGAACATCATTGACCAAGGCTTGGAAGACAGCCGGGGCATTTGTCAGGCCGAACGGCATGACCAAATATTCGAAGTGGCCAATGGGTGTGTTAAAAGCGGTCTTCCACTCATCCCCCTCCTTTATGCGGACAAGGTGATATGCATTGCGCAAGTCAAGCTTTGTGAAGATTTGGGCATCTTGGAGCATCTCAAAAGCAGATGACATTAACGGTAGTGGGTACCGATCACGGACAGTTATTTCATTGAGCCCCCTATAATCAATGCAGGGACGGAGTGACTTGTCCTTCTTTTCGACGAAGAAAAACCCAGCACCGGCAGGAGAGGAGGATCTCCTGATGAGCCCTGATGCTAACGACTCATTTATATACTTTGTCATGGCCTGGGTTTCTGGGCCGGACAACGAGTACAAGCGACCCCTGGGGGGGATTGAGCCCGGTTGTAGGTTTATGGCGCAGTCGTGAGGACGGTGTGGGGGGAGGCTAGAGGCCTTGAGCTTATTAAACACCTGCCTGAGGTCATGGTAACAGGCCGGGACCTTATCGAGGTCAGGGAACTCAGCTTGTTTTTCTTTCTTCGTGATAAATGTGGCGGAGGCTATCTGGGCTGAGTGAGTCTTGTCAGTCTTCGCCGTACCGTCTGTGATGCACGTTCCGTCACACGACAGGCTCCAGGAGACCACCCCCCCGGTGTCCCAGTCAATGTGGGGGTTGTGTCTTTTCAGCCAAGGCAATCCGAGGACGAGTGGTTCGTTAGGGGAATGGTACACATGAAAACTGATATTTTCGGTATGACGACCCGGAAATTCCATTTGGATAACGGGTGTGCGGTGCGTTACCCGCCATAGAGGGCTTCCGTCCAGGGCCACGGCTTCCAGAGGAGAAGGTATTTCGATGAGCTGCAATCGAAGTCGTTTAGCCAGATCCATGTTTATCAGGTTGGTGTCTGATCCCGAGTCAATCAGGGCTTCCTGTTGGAGAGAGAAGGCATGTGAACTTAAAACCACTGTGGGTTGAACCCGTGAAGTTATCCCCAAGGAGATGGCGCGACTGATGGACACTTTGTGTTTGTGTATGGGACTATGCCTCTTGTTGGGGCAATTAAGAGCGAAATGCCCGGGTCTCCCACAGTACAGACAGAGCCTTGTCGATAATCGGTGATTGCGCTCCTCTACGGACAACCTAGTTCTGCCAATCTGCGTCGGTTCTCTCTGGGTGGGGGATGTGGCCTCAGCGCCCCCACGGATAACTGGGGTCACAACAGGGGAGCTGGTGGAACGAGGCCTCCACTGGGCGATTTGATCAGACACCTCTATGGCGGTATTGATGACCTCATCTAGTGTTGAAAAACGGCACCTGAGTGCTATCTCCATTCCAATTTCTGGGTCAAGTCCAGCCTTGAACGACGATAACAGGGCCTTGCTACCCCAGCAGGATTCGACCGCCAGAGAATGAAACTGACTGACATACTCCCTGATGGGTTTTCGGTCTTGCCTCATCTGAAGGAGGAGAGTGCCGGCTTCCTGTTCGCGTAGTGGGTGGTCATAAATTTTCTTCAGCTCCGCTGCAACGAGTTCATATGTGGCCAGAAATGGAGAATTCTGCTCCATTAGGGCATTGAAGTAGCCCAACGGCGCACCCTCCAGGAGATTTGCTAGAAAGGCGATCTTGGCTGTCTCCTGGGAAAAACGACAGGGCTGAGAAGCAAAAATTAGTTTCAACTGGTTAAAAAAGCTTCTACACGTTGTTGGGTCACCTGAGTATCTTGAGGGTGGTGGGATGTTGGGCTCTGACCACATTTGTGATTCCCTTTCAGCAGCGGGTTGATTGTGGTATGAGGCAGCCATGTGGGAAAGCTGAGACACACTTTGGGTCAGAAAAGACAGGAGCTGCTCATGCTCACCTAATCGTTGGCCTTGGTACTTGATGGCCTGCTCATACCGGGAAGAGTCTGCTGGGTCCATGTTATGGCGAGTTTGTTCTGACACGGCTCAGAGAACAAACGGACCCAATAATGCAGTGCACAGAGCAGATTTATTAACAATGGTTCTGAGAGGAAGAAGTCTTGGCCCTTGGAGAAGCACGGAAGGCTGTTCGAGCAGGAGGGGGACGAGCAAGGCGAAGGCCCAGGCAGGATGCGTCTAGATCCGGTCCTGTAGCAGGGTTCAGGTCACAGAGAAAAGGCAGAGGCACAGACGAGGAGCAGGCTAGAGGCAAAAATCCACAAGGTCAAAAAGGTGTATCAAAGGCAGAGGCACAGACGAGGAGCAGGCTAGAGGCAAAAATCCACAAGGTCAAAAAGGTGTATCAAAAATCCGGCAAGACAAGGTAACTAGAAACGCTCGTAAGTTGCAGTGAAGGCTAACAAACTCGCAATGGAGCAGAGGGCTGTGTGTGCTTATGTAGGGAGGCTGTGGTAATGACCAGGTGTGCAGGACAGGTGTGTGGAATGAGTGCTGATTACTGGGAGAGTAGGAAAAAAAAGGAAAAGGCATACAGGCCTGCTGTGGGGCTTTAACAGGTACTCCACATAAGTTCCATAGGTGAATTCTGTTATAAGGTAGTGGTCATTACAATGTCGTATTTTTTGTTGGTGCACTTTATCATTTATTGTGTACATATGTTTGCTGTGAGTCTGTGACGTCTTCAAGTATATCAATAATAACACACAGGTCTGGTGTCAAAAGAGTTATTTTGATGTTTAATTTTCAACAACAGACAGTTAACACACTATACCCACATCATCACTGATTGAGAGTGCCTCAGGGCTTTTATGGTAATGTGTTTACCATCAAGGCTTCCAACGCAGTTTGGGAAGTTCCATAGCTGCCAGAAATCTGCTATGGTGTTATACTTATATAGCGTTTTTCCACCTTTCAAAGCGCTCAATGGCTTCCTAATGGCTGGTTGTAGGACACGGCAAAGAAATCAGACAAAACACTGGACAACGCAGCTTGCTGGATTCCACCCGATGCTAGAATTCGTAAACTGCCAGTCTCTGTGCGGCATCAGCAGTCGGACAGACCACCTCCGCAACCGTCTTCTGCGTCGCCTGCGCCTCACCATTTGTATGATCAACATTTGTTGTTCAATGTTGATGAGCTGAAGATCCACATTCAAGCGTCATCTCTGTTGGCCTTGTTGTGTAACCGGAAGAAAACTGAAGGAAGTCGACAAGAGTCCCCCAAAACCGTACAAACACAATGCCACACCCCTCTAGTGGCTTGACAGTGAATTACAGAGCAACGCGTTCCCTTGCCGCAGAACTATCGAATGCTCATTGACGCCGTAGTCACTACGCCTTCACCGCAACGCAGAAGCATAACTCGGGCTTTACTGTGCGGCGTTTACATGATCTCCCTGTGCCTGCAAGGGTTTTCTACGGGTTCTCCAGTTTCCTCCTCCATCCCAAAAACATGCATGGTAGGCTGATTGAACACTCTAAATCAGGGGTGTCCAAACTTTTTGCAAAGGGGGCCAGATTTGGTGTGGTAAAAATGTGAGGGCCGACCTTGGCTGACAACCTTTACATAGAACAATATATTTAAGCAAATTTTAGCAAGCCATTCTGTGTGTCACATTTGCCTCATTATCTTTTTTAATTACAGTATTGGCCCTAATATAAGACGGTGTTTTTTGCATTGAAATAAGACTGAAAAAGTGGGGTCGTCTTATATTCGAGGACGTTATACCCATTCACGACGCTAGATGGCGCCAGATATCATTGAAGCGATGTTCTGTCATGACAGATCTCAGCTACTCTCAACTTTAACCAGTTTGCATTATTTTTTTGCAATGTTTTTCCTTTCAGATTTGTCTCAAGACTACAGTTACAGTTAGACTTCACTTTGATGGTTAATGCAGTTATTGCAATTTTGTTGTTTTATCACAATAGATTGGTTTATTTACATTTCAAAAAACAGAAGCCATTCATTTACGAATGTGATTGCACTTTAGTTTACATATTTAAATGTTCAGATATTAAGATTTGAATGAGGCAAAATAACATGCTTTTTCTCTCAAATATATTGTTAGAATCATTTGTTTCAGATGTACTGTAATTAATTTCTGAATAAAAAATAATTTGGTGTTCAAAAAGTTTTTATTTAAACTTGAGTCTTGAAAAAGAGGGGGTCGTCTTATAATCAGGGCCGTCTTATATTCGGGCCAATACGGTAATAATTTCAACAATCTTGCAACTAGCCTTGTGGCGTTCTCTTTCGACTCTCGGGCTCTTGCGAAATACTGCTGCTGTGAAATTAAACTAGCTTCAAGTTGCTTCAATTTCTCGCTGCCTGTAATCTTGTCGTACAGGTCATAGCGTGTCTTGTTTGGTAATATCGCCTCACATTGAACTCTTTAAAAACAGCGACTGTCTCTTTGCAAATGAGGCAGACACGGTTGTTGCGTATTTTAGTGAAGAAATAGTCCAATTTTCACCTATCCTCGAAGCGTCGGCCATCGCAGTCAACTTTTTATGTTGATTGTCTTCATTTTAGAAAATTGGGAGTAAAGGGTCACACGGGGTAATGTTGCTTAGAGTGCTGCTGCCTTTTAGTGGGTAAATGAGGAACAGCATTTAGTGTGTAAGCTACTTCATATGCTGGTGGCAGTACTGCTGACCAATTCATTAAGTCTGTGTGTGGGCCAGATATTATTGATTTTATGACAGAGGCTGGGGGCCGGATGAAATTTGACCACATGCCGCATTTGGCACCCGGGCCGGACTTTGGATATGTCTGCTCTAAATTGTCCCTAGGTATGAGTGTGTGTGCGAATGGTTGTTCGTCTCCTTGTGGCCTGCTGGCAATCGATTCAGGGTGTACCCTGCCTACTGCCCATAGTTATGTGGGATTGGCTCCAGCACCCCCACAACCCTCATGAGAATAAGCGGCTCAGAAAATGAATGAAATAAACGGTGAAGCAAACAGTAGTAGCAACTCTACTACACAGTTCTGAGGTCAGAGGTTTAAATCTCAGTCACGTACATCCTGCGTGGAGATAACATTTTCCCACCGTGGTCGTGTAGTTCCGAAAATATGTTAGAATAATTGATTGCAATCATATCAAAAATACTGCTTACCTGACAGAGGAGGTTGCGTATAAACTTTCCACAGGTGGCATAACCGGAATGATCAAAGTGCTCCATGATGGTGTAAAACCTGACGGACAACTGATGATCCTTTTCCTCATCACAGCATCCGAACTTGGCGTACTCCTTGCAGAAAAGCAGTGCCTGTTGGGGCTCAAAAGGTGGTTTGTAATCCAAACACTGAGGATGACAGCCCCCCAAAATGACTAGGGTGAACAGCAGCAGAATGCTCAGAAGTAAATGACAGGGGAAGGTCCATCCCGGGATGCGATGTTGGTTCAGTTTGCATTTCGGTAAGGTCATTTTTAAAAGAAAATTTTCAGTACATTAAGTACGATTTGACTGAACTTTCTAGTATTGTGAGTGAGTATGGCTTCTGAATGCTAAGCGTGTGAGTTGAAGTTAGACGTAAATAAAAATACTAATGTCACGTGAACATACGTCATGAGAAAATGTGTATGTTTTAACTCTAACATTCCGACATTAAAGTCAAGCCAGTAGACAATTTATTGTCAAGCACTGATGTTCCTGGAGTTTTGCATGTGTGCATCAAACACACTGACCACTCTTCACACCTGTTTGCAAATTGTCTGACAGCTTACTAAGGATCGGTCTTAAAAGTAAACCCACATATCACACCTATATAAGAAGTTATCCTAAAAGTAAAAAAAAAAAAAATGGTCCAGTGCTTTCTTATGGAAGTCTTCTGTGCATCTGTCACAGGGTTGTGATTGTTGCCCCAAAAGTCCTTACTGTGTCAGAATCAATCCTTGACTTTCAAGCTTGAAAAAAAATCTTATTTTAATGTCCACCATAAGAGAAATTCTTCAAAACATTTCCAGAACGCTGAATAATTCTTATGAAAGCAGCTGCATGGCATATATGTAATCCAGTCTCCAGAAGGAGGTGCAAAAAGACAATAAACGCTGCTCCAGCCTCCTGTCACCTTCTGTCTTCAAAGCGCCTATTTCTGTTGTTTTTTTCTGTGACATGTGCTCTCTAGTTGCAGCAACGAACACCATCCATCCAGACAGCAGGGGAGAGAGGGCTCCTTTCATTCAGACGTACAGGGAGCCACGCTGTAGCTCACTTGAGATCCCTCCCCTTTTGCCTGTTTCCTCCACCTCCTGTCCCCTTCTCCTTTCTATCCCTTTGCTCAGCTACAAAGACAGAAGCATTCCTGCTCATAGCATGTGGTCTACATTGCCCTGAAGTTGCAACTTTCCATCTCCCCCTCCCCATTTCTACCCTTCTCAGCATTCCCAGACCTCCTCTCTTGTCTCCGTCATTTCCAGACACGCGCATTCACATACGTGTGTGTGGGTGTGTGTGTAGGTGCACGCACATGTGTGTGAGTGCCGGGATGATGAATCAGGATCTCAGGAGTGGAAGCCAGTCTTGATGCAATAGTCTTGTGTTTTTTTTTTTTTTTTTTTAGAAGTAAGAGACACACAGTTTTGCATTTTAGTGTTTGCTGTTTTGAAACTGCTGCAAATATAGAATGTGAAAACAGTTGGAAGAAACGACACTGTAGCTGTTCTGTTTCATGATGCTTGATGCTGAACCTGTTTACGGATTAATATATTATGTAGATGTATTATCGTCAACATTACCTTAAATTCTGTTAAATTCCGTTTTGGTGTGAATATTAAAACTGTACAAGAATACATTTTTACTTGGACATTTCGCTTTACACAGGACATCAAACAGTATGTACAGTATGTGTGTGCGGATATGGCGTGACCATCTGGGTCAGATTAAAGCTGAGCCACCTCTTAGTTCGAAATGGGACCCCTCTGCCACCCGTTACAATCTTGCAGGATGACAGCCAGACACTGTATCAATTTGCACTCGAAAAGCTACTGAATCCATGATCTGGTGCTAGCTGCATTTACTGGAAAGATGGGCGCTATTCTTCCATGATGTAAAACCACATACACCCACACTTTTATTGTGCTCATTCTTAGAGTGACTGAGCTGCCGAGTAACTGTTTTGGAAAAATAAAAACACACGTTTATTTAAATGCTGCTCTCATCAATTTACTACTATAATAAATCCACATAAATGTTGCATTGTTATTAAATTTCCAAACAAGATGATCTCAAAGTCACAATAAACACTCTTGCCAAAATGAACTTCTTCAAAATGGCATGTTTACAGCTAAAAGAGCATTAGTGGTAATGAAATTGGTAGATTATCAAAAGTGATGTAAATATATCACCAGCCATCATTAGTGTAGTGCAGGGGTGCCTAAGTCCATCTTTAACCCTTTATTGCCAAATGTATCACATTTGATACACCTAAAATTTCATGATTTTGAGACTAATTCAGAATTTTGAAATTTCTTTTTGAAAAAAAAAATCAAAGTCAACAATTGCATCTGCAGGTTCCATGAGAACAAAAAAAAAAAAAAAAAAAAAAAAAAAACAGAATTTAGCAAGGGTAATAGATATTTGAGCGCTTATTACACATATTCATTTTGACTTTTTACAAACTTGAAAAAAAGGTTTCATTTGGACCTTCTTTTTCAAATTTGAAATAATAAGAATTGTTATCAGGCTCTTAAAGAGCTGATCATTAAAGGAATAACACAAATAATCAAGATTATTATCAGGCTCTTAAAGAGCTGATCATTTGATTCAGGTGTGTTAAAGGAGGGAGACATGGAAAAGAAGCTGGGTAGGGGCACTCGAAGACTGGAATTGGGTACTCCTGGTATAGTGGTTCAAGGAACCTACGGGCCGTTTACATGGTGACGCTTTGAGAATATAACACATTTCATGTTTGCATTTACATGGTTCCGTCTCCATTCAAACGATGTAGCAATTTCACGTGAAAACGATGTAGTATTCATGCTGGGCCCCAGGAGGCAATGCAGTTTTACAAGGTGACAGCCAATGATGCAGTTCCTTGAAAACAACCTCCTAAGCCTGTAAGACAACATACACGCCCACTTCCCCTCAAAAAATACCCGCCCACACCAAAAAATGGCATCCACGCGTTTTTTTGTTTTGCTTCAAAAGGCACAATATTCCGAACATAAAATATATTTAAATTGAAATTATGATAAAAACAGTGAATTAAAGCCGACGTTCCACCATGTTTGCTGTTTGAATATTGACTAGCAGCAACTGCGTATGCCCATGTGTGCGAGTGCTGACATCCTCAGAGCGGGAGCGATCCATTCATATGGTTGCAGAGCAAGTCCCACAATCGAATCCTTCCGCTTTGGAGGCCGGAAGCAAAAGTCTTCGCCTTCCGGTTTCGCCTTCACCGTGTATAAGCTAGTCCATTCCACAACAGAATCGTCGCGTCTTGGTGTCGCAGCTTCACCATTTAAACAGCCCCTTAATTTCATGCAGCTAGATTGGTTTCCAGGTCTTATACACAATCACGTTGTGTATGACTGAAGTCCTGATGTTCCTGGTACAGAAAATGAGAAATACATTCTCTACTTGGCAATAATATTTTATTTAATTTTTTGTTGTTGTTGTTATTGTATGCTGTACCATTAGGTTAGTGCACCAATAACCAACCAAAGTCGGTCCCAAAACCACATACAACAATGGGTGAGTTGCATCATGAAGGTCATCCTGAGTTCCCCCAAAACAACATGTGAGCAACTTGCTCTGGAAACCCATGATGGTATAATTAAAATATCGTAACCACAGCAAGAACATGATTAATTGTGCATTGATGTCATTCTCAAGGTTTGAAAATGGTTTCATGTTTTTCTTCCTAGTGCTGTGAACTATATCAGCCTGGCAGTGCGACCTTGAATGCAAGCTGTTGTGTCTTCAAGATAGAGTAGATATTTTGTATACATAGCGTGTGTACTTTGTAATATCCATCACATATCTCGCCTATTTCTACTCATTTGCTGTTTGGAGAGACATTTCCTGGTTACAATTAAGGCCATGTCCACACGTAGTAGGGCTTGCTTTTTAAAAACGAGTATTTTTCTCCTTCCATCAAGAAAAAAAAACTTCAACATCCACACCATTCATTCACACCAACATATTTCTTGATGTGCATTCAAGCACAGAGTGAATGACAAAAAGTAAAATGGTTCGACGATCGTATTTTGTCTGACTTTTTCTTATTATTATTACTTTGACATGGCATGAGGGGAAAATTCATCTTAAAAGAGGTTAAATCCAGGAAAGCAAGTTAACCTTTCGTATTAAATGTGTGATTTGAATTTCAACAGCAATATGATTTTTGATTGACTGTTACAAATATTTGACTTTGATCAGTGACTAAATAAATTTAGGGGAAAGTGCAAAAGGGCCATAATAAACTTTAAATATATCATATGAAAAAGAAGGTCTCAGAGGAATGGAATGCAGACATCTTGGCATCTACAGTATGTTATTGTAAATAGACTCCTATACAAATGTTGCTGTAACATCATAAGGCAGTCAGTTCAAACGTTATGTGTTTTCACCGATTCAATATCTGTGTCATATTAGATACATACATATAACACAGTATACATGATTTGTTTATAAAATTCTTTGACAGTACATATAAAATATTAGTTGCTTGTAATTTGTTCTATGGATAAGAACATGTCAAGCATCTAGTGATGAATTAATAAAATTCATCAATTTATTTGTTTACATAGTACCGTACATATTTCATACAGAAAACACCCCCCCTCCAGTCTACAACCTCTTCCTAGGCCTCTGAGTAAAACAAGACTTGACAATAAAGATATTCAGAAGAGAAATTAGAAAGCGCCTACTTTGTCTGCTCTCTCTTGCTAATGTCTTTTGTTTTTGTTTCTTTCCTCTGCCATACTCAATAAAGTGATTTGGGTTTGCCCCTGGGGATGAAATGAATTTCACAAATCGGCCTTGCCTCTTCACCGTGTTCCTTATCTAGCCTGGATTTTTGTTTTCTTTCTTTGTATAATATGAGGACACTAAAACATGTGCAAGGGTTAAAGAAAACTATACAAAACTTAATAGGACAAACAACTATCACATATCATCTTGTTATTTTAATGATGTTATTCCACAGGTGTCTTATTATATACAGGAGAATCGTATTGTTAATCTGTGCCAAAACCTTCACAGATTTTTGATTAAGAAGTCTCTGAATGTTTGTAACAAAACAAAATATTGACACCCTGAAAAACATTAAGAAAAAAGTGAGCTATATTAATCATGCATGTGTAGTGGTGTCTACAATGTGATGTGACATTTTCACCAAT
The DNA here is from genome assembly GCF_030265065.1 of Corythoichthys intestinalis. NCBI lineage: Eukaryota > Metazoa > Chordata > Actinopteri > Syngnathiformes > Syngnathidae > Corythoichthys > Corythoichthys intestinalis. The sequence goes on from NC_080400.1 coordinate 41,014,537, forward strand.
TGCATTCAGCCTTCCAGCGAAACACTTTGTTGCTTGTTGCATTGCTCGACAGCAATGTGCCAAGGTTTTAATCTCAGAAAGAGAAGAAAAATGTTCATGGTCCCAAATAGTTTGATAAGGGGAAACGGTGGTCGCCCCAGCGTCCTGCGTTCAGTCACTCTTTATCAAGAACTTTTCAAGATCAATGCTGGAGATCTGTTTATGGGAGTACAAAAGGTGATTCTCAATTAGTCAAAAGAAGAAACGTATTCATTTGCATCATACTTAAGGTGTTTTTTAACTAGCAGCAGCTCAGTGTAAAAGGGTCCTGAAACAAAGTGTAAGACATCAGCAAAATGAAGGAGCCTCCGTAGTGGTGACGTAGCTGAAGTGAAGAGCGTCAACCCTCGTAAGCCCATTAACTGTAAACCCAAACATGAATGCATTGACTTTTTTGTTGCACAAGAAAGCTGGCCCCCAGGCTCTAGTTTGGGTTGATAGTGTTTAATTAATATAACCAGTTAATACCAATTATTACAACATAATAAAAGCATTGCCAAAGCAAGTGCAGCATCATATAAAGGGTAAAATGTGAAAACTTTTTGAATCATTGTTCTTATTTGTTGCAGTCACAAAATCTTGACATAACTCCAGTCTTCAGAGGTGTGTGGACTTTCCACATCTTGGCTGTTTCACGGTGACATCGCCTACTACTGGTCAGCCACGTGTAATACATTTTAAAATTATCATGTTGAGTTTATGGCCAGACTTAGGGCGAGATACAAAATACAACCTGTTCTGATCTGGAGTAAATTTACGGCCATGAGTGAAAAAAAACAATCTGATTCACATCTCAGGGCAGTTAGTTTTAATTTACCCTAACATGTTTTTGGAATGATATACAGTAAGTGGCGGGAGTGCAACCCCTTACTCTCACGTACAGTATTTAAAATGTGTACTGTATGTGAAAAGTCCTGTAAAAATAAATTAATTAATTAAATAATGTGTGTGCTTTTCCTATTTTTTTTTTATACAAACTGACCTGAATGAAAAGCTGTTGTCTGATTAAACAAAATTCCTTATGTGCATTCAACCTTAAGCAAGGCAGAGATTAGCTCCTACTGGTCCCCTGTCAGGTCAGTTTGCTAATTCATTAAACTTTTTATGCTGTTATCATGAGTTACATCCAGCCTGAATGTTGAGTGTTCTCTTCCCCAGTTACTTTGGACATCACAGCTTTAGCATGAATTGTCTATATCAATGTAGAAATTACAGTATATGTCATGCAAAGGTTGATGCAAGATTTTGCCATAAATATATAATGCAGTTGCAGCGTATATATACAGTATATAAGGAGGATTTCTGTATTTTTCAACTATAAATTGCACTTGAATCTAAGGCTTGATTTATGTTTCTGCGTTCCGTTGACAGCGGAGGGACGGCGTAGATCCTACATCGTCCATGAGCATTTGAAGTTCTGCGTCAAGTGAACTTGTTGCTTTTTAATTCACAGCCAAGCCACTAGAGGGGTGTGGCTTTGTCTTTGGTTTTTGGGGACTCTTGTCAAATTCATTTAGTTTTCCCCCAGTCATAGACAGCAATTGCAACGGTGACTGAACGTGTGTATTTGCAGCTGCAGCTAATCAGTATTGAACAGCAAATGTTGTTAATACAAATATCGAAGAGTAAGCAACACAGAAAATGTACAAATGTTCAAAAAGGGCGGTGTTGTTGTGCTGAACCAGAAACAATGTTGTGAGCGGACCAATCACAGCCCTTTGATGTTCACGTCACGAAGCATTGACGTGACGCATAGTCAGGATTTTTGGGAGGCGCAAGTCAGGCTACGGCGTAGGGTCGTAAATCGAGTCTGCGTTAACGGCGTAAGTTCGCCGTCACCGCAATGCAGAAGCATACATCAGCCTTAAGTCAGACCAGCCAAAAAATGCGCATTGAGAAGAACAAAAACAGATATACAGTGGGGCAAATAAGTATTTAGTCAACCACCAATTGTGCAAGGTCTCCTACTTAAAAAGATTAGAGAAGCCTGTAATTATCAACATGGGTAAACCAGATTGTGGAAAAATAAAACAGAAAATCACATTGTTTGATTTTTAAATTTATTTCCAAATTAGAATGGAAAATAAGTATTTGGTCACCAACAAGCAAGCAAGATTTCTGGCTGTCAAAGAGGTCTAACTTCTTTTAACGAGGTTTAACGAGGCTCCACTCGTTACCTGTATTAATGGCACCTGTTTAAACTCATTATCGATATAAAGGACACGTGTCCACACGTGTCAGTCACACTCCAAACTCCACTATTGCCAAGACCAAAGAGCTGTCGAAGGACACCAGAGACAAAATTGTAGACCTGCACCAGGCTGGGAAGACTGAATCTGCAATGGGTAAAACGCTTGGTGTAAAGAAATCAACTGTGGGAGCAATTATTAGAAAATGGAATATATACAAGACCACTGATAATCTCCCTCGATCTGGGGCTCCATGCAAGATCTGACCCCATGGCGTCAAAATGATAACAACAACGGTGAGCAAAAATCCCAGAACCACACGGGGGGACCTAGTGAATGACCTACAGAGAGCTTGGACCACAGTAACAAAGGCTGCTATCAGTAACACAATGCGCCGCCAGGGACTCAAATCCTGCACTGCCAGACATGTCCCCCTGCTGAAGAAAGTACACATCCAGGCCCGTCTGCGGTTCGCTTGAGAGCATCTGGATGATACAGAAGAGGACTGGGAGAATGTGTTATGGTCAGATGAAACTAAAATAGAACTTTTTGGTAGGAACACAGGTTCTCGTGTTTGGAGGAGAAAGAATACTGAATTGCATCCTAAGAACACCATACCAACTGTGAAGCATGGGGTTGGAAACATCATTCTTTGGGGCTGTTTTTCTGCAAAGGGACCAGGACGACTGATCTTTGTAAAGGAAAGAATGAATGGGGCCATGTATCGAGAGATTTTGAGTGAAAATCTCCTTCCATCAGCAAGGGCATTGAAGATGAGACGTGGCCGGGTATTTCAGCATGACAATGATCCCAAATACACAGCCAGGTCAACAAAGGAGTGGCTTCGTAAGAAGCATTTCAAGGTCCTGGAGTGGCCTAGCCGGTCTCCAGATCTCAACTATGTAGAAAATCTGTGGAGGGAGTTGAAAGTTCGTGTTGCCTAACAACAGCCCCAAAACATCACTGCTGTAGAGGAGATCTGCATGGAGAAATGGGCCAAAACACCAGCAACAGTGTGTGAAAAACTTGTGAAGAATTACAGAAAACGTTTGGCCTCCGTTATTGCCAACAAAGGGTACATAACAAAGTATTGAGATGAACTTTTGGTATTGACCAAATACTTGTTTTCCACCATGATTTGCAAAGAAATTTTTTAAAAAACAATGTGATTTTTTTTTTTTTTCTTTTCCCCACATTCTGTCTCTCATGGTTGAGCTTTACCCATGTTGACAATTACAGGCCTCTCTAATAATTTCAAGTGGGAGAACTTGCACAATTAGTGGTTGACTAAATACTTATTTGCCCCACTGTAAATCGCACCATATTATAACTCGCATTTTGGTTGGAAATTCATTTGATAAAATCCAACACCAAGAACGGGCATGTTATCTTGACAGGCAATTTTAAAATAAGAATAGAATACAGAACAACAGTGGAACCTCCACATTTTGCCAGTCACAAATTTCTCGCTAACACCAAACTTTTGCGCTGCTCGATTACCGTTTTCGGCTGCATTCACTACTTGCAGTTTGTAATCTGCAGGATACGATTTTCTTTTCGGTGCCATTTTGTTCAGCCTTTCTTAGTTCTTTTGTTTTTATAAATTACCTCAAATGTTGAAACACAGGCATTGAGCGCCCTCTTGCGGTATAGTGTGAAAATAATATGTGAAATAATATTATAACGTGTGAGTAATTTCACACATGAATCGCTCCAGAGTATAAATCCAGTACAGTCACAAAAACTGTACTTACAACCATTGTTACAAGACATTCTCAACAGCATCAGTTCATTGATGTGAACATGAGGAGAAAATGGAAAAGAAGTTACTGGAGAATTCATGTTTCACTCACCTTTTCATTCAGACAGCATTGATTGAATTCCCACTCAGTGAAAGTGTGGAAGGTTGTCTCTCTCTGTATGCCCAGAGAATTACTGGCGACAGGGATCCGGGGTGTCAACTGCCTATTCCACAATGTAAGATAAGATATGCTCCAGCTCCTTAAAGCATCCCTGAACATGAAATGGATGAATGATTTGATGAAATAGAACAATAAAAATGCGCAAACATTGCTTACTAAGATTAACATACATTCTGTTGATGGTCTTTTGAATGTGTGTTGTCTTCACCATTGATCAGATGACAGTTTATGATTTTGGTGGAGGATGTGATGTACTCCCAGCTTGATAACATTTATTTTTATCCATTGGATTCCATGCTCTCTTCTTGGTAGAGTCCGAATGGCTGAAAGTTTTGTGCTTCTACAGAACACTGACTTGACATGACACTGAGAGTGAAAGGGTCATGGACGATGACCGCTTGACCTTTAACTAATTGAAAGAACTACAAAGCCACTTTACTTTTTCATTGTACGAACTGAAGCGGGGGTAAACTATTAATAGGAGCAGCTCTAGTGCCTGCGGACCTGCCTGGTTGCTCAGAGGGCTGCAAAAAATAAAATAAATAAACTGCAGTTTATAATACAAATGAACTTTTTTGACAGACTTACTATTAAAAAGAAAGGGTAAAAATCTTTTATTGGTCTCATATTAAGCAAAGGATGTTACTGGTTGAAAGCTTGTGACAAATTCATTTCACCTAATTCCTTCACTGAATTCCTGTTCTTTAACTTGTCATATCTCATCATCCTCTTCTTTCTTCCGTTTTCCCTTTACAACCTGCCTTGTCATGCCTCGGCTTAGAAGTGATTAATGGGTCTAGTTCTGTCAGTCATGTGAATGTGTTTGACTCATCACCCCTTTCTCTCTTCTTAATTGCCACTCTTGTGTGGATCATTGCAACCTCTTCTTGGCCTATTTTCCCCTACTGCCAGCTCTTTTATGTCTTTGACGTAAGCTTGGCTCTTTTTTGTCTGCAAACTCATCTAAGACTAGAATCAACACGACAAGTTCAAACCCACTCTAATGGGCTCCACAGGGAGGCTTCCCTCTGGCACACACTTAAGTGAGGGAGAGATAGAGAAAAACGGTATCGGGAGGAGGGGATCCGCAGAAACGGAGGCACATAGCAGTTTATTGCTCTGCGGACAACTGACAGGATGATGGTAAAAATTTCATAAGCTGATCTAAACTGAGATAAGTACAAATGCATACAGTATGTAAGCATGAGGCCATACTGTGCATTGTCCATCTGCATCAGACTATAATAGATGATGCCTGAAATCACTCATTCTTTAGTTTTTAGACATGCCATGGCATGCGTGAGCACGATAGTTTAACACATTTTCTCTTTTTATTTTACTTTGACCCACATTTTCTCGCACCCATTAGTTGACTTGTAGATTTCATTCACTACCACTTCCCAACTGGCAGCAGTTATAATGACTGCGACCACCAGAGGCCCTCATTAACTGTGTCAAAAAGGCCAAACATAAACTGACGCAGCTGATGATGTTAAGAAAGACAGTCTGGGACACGTGCGGATGGAGCATTTGTTTCACTTGGTTTGTGTTTTGTTTCCCTAATCTTAAACAGTCACGCTAAGGTTAAACCGCATAGCCACACACTTATTGATAATGAATTAGTTTTTTCTGGTTTTGCCTGTGTTTAAATTCTTAATTTTAGAATAAGAGGTTCAAGTAAACACATTTTTTGGGTGAGTTGCATCAAATCTAAAACTCACTGTTTAAGCTGAATTGCATAAACGGGAGAAAATGGATGGCTGTATGGATTAGATAGATAGATAGATAGATAGATAGATAGATAGATAGATAGATAGATAGATAGATAGATAGATAGATAGATAGATAGATAGATAGATAGATAGATAGATAGATAGATAGATAGATAGATAGATAGATAGATAGATAGATAGATAGATAGATAGATAGATAGATAGATAGATAGATAGGGATGGATGGATGGATGGATGGATGGATGGATGGATGGATGGATGGATGGATGGATGGATGGATGGATGGATGGATGGATGGATGGATGGATGGATGGATGGATGGATGGATGGATGGATGGATGGATGGATGGATGGATGGATGGATGGATGGATGGATGGATGTTTTCATTAGGGTCTCGTTCTCTGTTGTAGCTGCGATTAAAGACTTTATGTAACATCGGTTGGTTTGACTTGCATAACCATCTGAGTAGGGGTAACATTCAACTATAACAGCTGCAGCTGTTCATCGGCTGAAATCCAAACGAACAGCTCAATAGACAGATCAAAATAATTGTGTTACCTGGTTTATAATTTGTCAAGCATGTAGTTTTTGCTTTGATTGCAATTGCTTTTGAAAGTCAAAATGCTCACCAAACGACTGTGATTTTAAATTGTTGACAGTGTGACGTCGTATTGCAACTTATTATGCAAGTACCGGCCCACTTTGTGCTTCCTACGTGCTAGTTCGCCAATGGCCACAAGACCATTTAATGTAAGCACCTACACACTGGCACACCTACTGATCAATGATTAATCAGCACGAATAGAGTTAATGTTAAATATTCCAAATTGATCCAGTCAGTTACATAAGAATCTGACCGTTCACAATCAAGCAAAAAACAAACAACTAAAATAGCTTTTTAAAAAACAATAAAAATAAAAGAGCATTCTGCACATTTTCAACACAAATTGTCTTCCAAATCTGACAAAATGACATCAAAGGTTATGAATAATGATTATAATAAAATAATACATAAAAATTATAATGCAAGGTAACCTTTAAGATTTTCTGATAAAGTGTTCATATTAAATGATCTCAGGGGTTGCTTTGAATGTTGGTCAACAGAGAGTATTGTGCGACATTTGTTTTAACCTAGACTAAGCTTTGCTTCATATCCAGTTTTCTAACAGCTCTATATACACAACAAAAAATACTTTTATAAGAATTTGGGTTATTTTTTCATTGTGAAAAAAAATTGCAAGCTTATTTTTATCATTCTAAAAAATATATATATTCAGGATGTACAAGATTCCTTGTCCTTGAAAATCCTTGTTCAGCCTTCACATCTTGTCAGAAGGCACAGGCACAAACGACAGCTACCACTACTATGTTGCCGATGGTTGCCAGGACAGCAATCCACAGCCAAATCGTGTCACTGGATACTTTGCCATCATCTTCCGTCTCGGATGGTCGGGAATACCCGGCGTTGAGGTTGGAAGTGGACGTCTGCAAGGACGTATTGCCATTGTAGGGAGAATCCATGAAGGCACCACTCACAGCTGGGAAATGCTATCGGAACAAAGGGATGAGAATAAAGAGAATGGGAGAAAGAAATTATGAACCAGTAGCAAACACAATGCACAATGCTGAGAATAACATTTATTTGTGTCAATGTAGGATTATTAATTTTAAATACATAAATACGTACATACAGTGTATCACAAAAGTGAGTACACCCCTCCCATTTCTGCACATATTTAAGTATATCTTTTCATGGGACAACACTGACCAAAATGACACTTTGACAAAATGAAAAGTAGTCTGTGTGCAGCTTATATAATAGAGTTAATTTATTTTCCCCTCAAAAAAACTCAAAATATAGCCATTTTTATCCAAACCCCTGGCAACAAAAGTGAGTACACCCTCTTAGAAACTACGTACATCCCTAAATGTCCAAATTGAGTACTGCTTGTCATTTTCCCTCCAAAATGTCATGTGACTCGTTACAGGAGTCCTGTCGGCATTGCTGCAGAGATTGAAAAGGTGGGGGGTCAGCCTGTTAGTGCTCAGACCATACGCCGCACTCTACATCAAATTGGTGTGCATGGCTGTCACCCCAGGGGGAAGCCTCTTCTGAAGACGGTACACAAGAAAGCCCGCAAACAGTTTACCGAAGACATGTCAACAAAGCACATGGATTACTGGAACCATGTCCCATGGTCTGATGAGACGGGCAGGCTTTCTCCGTTCTGATTTTGTCACCGTTTCAGCAACGAGACAATGCACCGAATTACTCCGTAGCCATTTGCTCGTGAGAATTGCGCGTTGAGCTTAGCGTCTACTTCTTCCAATCACGTGACTGCACTTGCTCTTCGGCCACTATTTCGTGACTCGCAGTTGACAAAGTTGATACAAACGTGATAAAAATGTGGATGAAACAGCTCGTGAGAAAAGAAATACTGTTGCCCACGGACGCCATCTACCAGAATGGGAGACACAAACCAGTGAATACGCTGGGTGGATAAAAGCGTCTTCGAAAGGACCACAGTATTCATTTTGCGTGCCATGTGGATTGAACATTAAAGTTTCTGTATCAGGATTCTACGATCTCAGAAAGCACTTCGAGAAAAAAGGTCATAAAGATGCAGTCTGCAGAATGAAAAGCTACAAGCCTATCAATGAACAATTTTTACCACAAAACAAAACCACGCACTCATTGGATGCTGTGATGAAGGCGGAGATTTTATTCTGCCAGTTTGTTGCCGAACACTAATTGCCTGCAACTATTGCTGATCATTTCTCAGAATTAGCAAAAGAAATGTTGCCTGACTCAAAGATTGCATCGGTAAGTTAATTTTATTTATTATTTTATTTTTGCTTACCATAACTATGTTTGGCTTTTCTTAAAAGCAACAAATTTGTATTTTTTGCGCAGAATAAATAAAATTTTCTCTTTTATTCAGTATTTGAAGGTCATATGGCACTCCCCAGAGAAATGCCCAGCGGACCGCAAGTGACCCGGGGTGCATACAGTGCCCAAGTTTGAGGTAGTGCATGCAGGCGGACTGACATCTGACTGCACACGTTCTTTAAATCAACATGATGGCTGCAGGCAAATCTATTTGGAAAGGGCAAATGTATATGGAGCGGCAATTTTTTAATTTCATTTTCCTATTTTGACAATGATATTACATTTTTGGGAGCATGAGAAATGTGAAGTGTGGCAAAACGCCTGAGACCACCTCAAATGTGTGTTTCTTACTCTCATTGCGTGAGCTATAGACAAGGTTCCTGAGTGAAATATGGGCAGCGCCATCATTGGAAAATTTCTGCTTTGAACGTCTGGATTAGAAAAGACCTCATGAGTTGCGGTTGAAGTTACCAGTGTGTTGACGAAGTTAGAACTCCAAACTCAAGCCAGAGGAACCCACAGAATCTCCAAAAATGGATCCAGCACGAAATGGATGAGATTGTATGATTGTTCTTATCACTTCGTTAATCATTCGTGGACAAAATTATAACAACCTGTCAGCATGTGTTAACATGACGTATGTGCCGGACACTTGAGTGACCAAAATGAGGTGAAATTACACATTATATTACATTTGCAGAATGCAGAAGGGCTGGCACGGATTTTGTTGTTACAAGGAAATACTACAAGGTATGTACATATATACAAAAATTGTATGTCATTCTTTTTTATTGCAGATATTGATCGCAATAAAACAACATGATTCCAGTTGTTGTTTTATTTAAAACGATTGGTGCATGTGTAAAACAGGTCAATAAATCACAATTTATAAAATTATTGGAAAGCTAGCATACGAGAATGTGATATGAGACAGCAGAGCTTTGGAGCCCTGCCAAGGCTTTATCCAGCTGTCCTAGGTAATTCCACCTCCAGTAGCGTATCTTAAAGTTGCTGCATTTAAAAAGCTCGTAGTTGGATCTCGAGATCGAGCTAAAGGAACGCCACGAGGCAATCCACCGCCTCCATCCCCAGCCTTTCGGCCGCCCCCGGGTAAAATGACGTAATCTCCATTTATGTCCATCAGCGTACAGTAAGTGTTGCTGTGAGGCACATCAACTTATCTTTCCTTGCCTAACAGCGTTTTCCACCTGTAAACAAACGAACAAAAAACCTGTAACACTTGCATTTATGCGTTGACATATTGTGCTATCTACACGTACTGATTAGCAACAGGCAAGCAGCAGATACAGTAGTTGTAGTTAATAATATTAAAGATCATCATAATTACAATCATCATCGTAATAACAATATCTAAGGCCGCAAGTCGTTTCATGCACAATATTTTAGCTTTAGTATTTTTTGAGCACCAAACACATGAAAATGCAGGGATAGGAAGAACATACCTTCCATAATACAGCGGCAACATGGCTACAAAAAGACCCGGTCTTTGTGGTGGCGCGAGCTTGGTTCCACATCTGCCTTCATGAACATCTTGTCTTCCCCTGTTATGATGATGGCAGATGGATGCGGTATTTCCAAATTGTCTTTTTTAAGGGATTTTGATGAGTAATGTCACTCCAGCTCCACTGTTGTTTTGGATGGAAAATGTCTAAAATGGAAGTTGCTTGCAGAAGTAAAGCGGAAGTACCTAGGAAACTTGTCTATACAAAGAAATGAGGGTCTTAGCTTCTGTATTTCTTTGGCTGACCTGGCTAGCATGATACTATAAGGCGAGCACCCTTTAAATGCAACACAATTTTCAGTCTACAATGGTCAGTTATTATTTAGCTCCAGGCAAACACAGGAACATGCAACTTCACTGAACATTTGAGTACAGTTTATGCCAGTTTTCAGAAGCTAATGTTATTTTGCTGTTATTTTATTTCTAGGGTGAACAGTGTCACTGCAGCTCTTCAGGTTGTATTGGGACACTGGCTGACTATTTTGTTCTGGTTGAGCACCTTACAGTTGTATTTTTCTCAAGGGTTAAGACCTCATAAAAACAACACAATATTAACAACATGGTTGAACAATAACAAGCTCTGTTCTCGACATCGGTATCAGGACTGCTCTACAGCTACAGTAAACAGTAGTCTATATCTCTGCGGGTTAATTCTCTCAGAGATTAAAAAAAGTGCCACATGATAGAAAGTTTGGCTTTCGTCACGCACAAACTTGCAAAGAAAGTCACTTAATCAAAATATGAATCCCAGATTTTGCCTTTGCTTGATGTGTGTGTTAGAAATCGTATCCACAGCACCCAGTCAACCAGTAAAGAAAGATGGCTCAAACATCGAATCTAACAAGACCCTCTAGCTACAATATACAATATTAACTTTTGCATCTAACATCTCTACTGCGGAATGAGACTTGTAAAGAGGTGTTGAGTAACCTTAATCTTTTTTTAAACACAGCCTCAGCAAAAAGACAAGAGCAATCTTGCAATACACGACATATTCAGTCACACAGTCTGCTCAGTGAGCATTAATAACTGTAGCTGACTTGTTCAACTGAGTTTGACCCTTAATCTTGGGGGTGTTTCAGCGAGCTAAAGCCCAAGTCCACCATTAATCCCGTGACTATTATGAAAGTCAAATCTGCATTTACTTGCGTTTGGCACAAGGGCAATAGGAGAATTTTGAGTATATGTCACTCTACATTTGAGCTTGATGATATATCTGGGGGCACCTGATGTTCAAACATTACTCAACAGTCAGAGTGTGAGTGTAATCATAATTTGTTTATCTACAAACATGTGCATTACTCACTGTGTGGTGTCTTAATTGAGTAGAGTGCCTGCTTTGAGCTTTCAGCCCTGTCGTGAGTTTGTTTTTACACCTGACCTCGGACTTGAGGGAAAATTTAAGACGCAATGATGTAACAAAAATGACAGCAGTGTAAGTAATTTCTTTCCGATTGTATTGGGGAAGTGCATTTCATGTGTTGAATGTGCCAACTGTTTACGTAAGCTTGGATCTATACAAATCAAATCAAATTTATTTATATAGCCCTTTACAAAAACCTGAGAGGTCCTCAAAGTGCTTGACAACAAAGCAAAATATACAGTGCCTTGCAAAAGTATTCCGCCCCCTTGAATCTTGCAACCTTTCGCCACATTTCAGGCTTCAAACATAAAGATATGAAATTTAATTTTTTTGTCAAGAATCAACAACAAGTGGGACACAATCGTGAAGTGGAACAACATTTATTGGATAATTTAAACTTAACAAATAAAAAACTGAAAAGTGGGGCGTGCAATATTATTCGGCCCCTTTACTTTCAGTGCAGCAAACTCACTCCAGAAGTTCAGTGAGGATCTCTGAATGATCCAATGTTGTCCTAAATGACCGATGATGATAAATAGAATCCACCTGTGTGTAATCAAGTCTCCATATAAATGCACCTGCTCTGTGATAGTCTCAGGGTTCTGTTTAAAGTGCAGAGAGCATTATGAAAACCAAGGAACACACCAGGCAGGTCCGAGATACTGTTGTGGAGAAGTTTAAAGCCGGATTTGGATACAAAAAGATTTCCCAAGCTTTAAACATCTCAAGGAGCACTGTGCAAGGCATCATATTGAAATGGAAGGAGCATCAGACCACTGCAAATCTACCAAGACTCGGCCATCCTTCCAAACTTTCTTCTCAAACAAGGAGAAAACTGATCAGAGATGCAGCCAAGAGGCCCATGATCACTCTGGATGAACTGCAGAGATCTACAGCTGAGGTGGGAGAGCCTGTCCATAGGACAACAATCAGTCGTACACTGCACAAATCTGGCCTTTATGGAAGAGTGGCAAGAAGAAAGCCATTTCTCAAAGATATCCATAAAAAGTCTCGTTTAAAGTTTGCCACAAGCCACCTGGGAGACACACCAAACATGTGGAAGAAGGTGCTCTGGTCAGATGAAACCAAAATTGAACTTTTTGGCCACAATGCAAAACAATATGTTTGGCGTAAAAGCAACTGGTTTGGGCCTGCTTTTCTTCAGCAGGGACAGGAAAGATGGTTAAAATTGACGGGAAGATGGATGCAGCCAAAAACAGGAACATTCTGGAATAAAACCTGTTGGTATCTGCACAAGACCTGAGACTGGGACGGAGATTTATCTTCCAACAGGACAATGATCCAAAACATAAAGCCAAATCTACAATGGAATGGTTCAAAAATAAACGTATCCAGGTGTTAGAATGGCCAAGTCAAAGTCCAGACCTGAATCCAATCGAGAATCTGTGGAAAGAGCTGAAGACTGCTGTTCACAAACACTCTCCATCTAACCTCACTGAGCTCGAGCTCTTTTGCAAGGAAGAATGGGCAAGAACGTCAGTCTCTCGATGTGCAAAACTGATAGAAACATACCCCAAGCGACTTGCAGCTGTAATTGGAGCAAAAGGTGGCGCTGCAAAGTATTAACACAAGGGGGCCGAATAATATTGCACGCCCCACTTTTCAGTTTTTTATTTGTTAAAAAAGTTTAAATTATCCAATAAATTTTGTTCCACTTCACGATTGTGTCCCACTTGTTGTTGATTCTTGACAAAAAAATTAAAATTTTATATCTTTATGTTTGAAGCCTGAAATGTGGCGAAAGGTTGCAAGGTTCAAGGGGGCCGAATACTTTTGCAAGGCACTGTACTACATGATAAATAAAAGGCAGAAAAGTACTGTACAATAAAATTGAGAAAAACAAAACAACAACAACAACGTGTCACGCTATAATCCATTTCAACAATGATATATTTAACAAACCTGACAAAATCTGGTAATTGACTAATAGATATTGGAACAAATCTTTCCGTGGTAATTGGCAAGACACTAAAAGAATGTTGTACTGTATGTTGTTAGTCTTGGATGGAGCTACTGAATATAATTCACTTTCTTAGTGTATTTCTATCTCAATTAGATTGTGTTCTGCAGCCCTCTCCAATGGTTTATAATCTAGTCTAGAGTATGTTTGTGTCTTCTTTCTTAACCTTTTGAACCTCTGCTCAATGGGATTTCGTTTTGTAAAGGCATAAGGTAGTAAACAAACAGACTAGACATTGCTACAGTGGTATGAAAAACTATCTAAACCTTTAGGAAATTCTCATATTTCTGCATAAAATCATTATGAAATGTGTTCTGATCATATCAAAATCACACAGATGAAAATACAGTGTCTGCTTTAACTAAAACCACCCAAACATTTATAGGCTTTCATATTTTTATGACGATAACATGCAAACAATGACAGCGGGGGGGAAAATATTAGGGTTGGGAATCTCTGGCATGAAGCCGATTTGATATGTATCTAGATACACAGGTTACGATTTGATTAAAAAACAATACATTTTTATGGCCAAGCGATTCGATACGATTCGATACAGTTTAAGAATGATACGGTTCGATACAGAGTGAAAACGATATGATAGTAAACATTTGTTGTGCGTGTTCGTACAGTATTTTAAACATATAAAAAAGACCACATTTCTAATAGCAAAATTAAACAACTAAATTTCATACCAATGTTATGTTTTATTATTATTATTTTTTTTTTTTTTTATGAAAAAAAATATTAAGGCTTACTATATGACCGTCATTTTTTGGATAGGATTGATAATAAAACCCCAGTGACAGACAACAATAAAGTGCAGTAATTCAATTACTGTACTTCCTGGTGTTTTGAATACAAGAGGTAAGTAGTTTAAGTGCAAACTTTCAACGTAAACATCTATCAAACAAAAAATATCAATTATATGCAGCAGCTCTAGAAAAAAAAGAATTAAACCTGCAATGTTATTATAAATAAATAATAAATTATGCTTTACCACTGGTATAATTGGGGGAATAAAAATATGGCATTTTAGACAGGTCACTACTTAACGTAGTAATCACTACTTTAACCTTATACACAGCTAAGTCTTTCACTTATGCCTGTGTTTCCACATTTTTTACTCCTCATCACTGTCCATATCTTTTTTGAAGGGCAGATTTTTTTCTTGAGGAAGATCAACTAATCCACATGTTCATGTTTAAGTAGACTCCGTTTCGTGGGAAAAAAAATCTCCAGAGGGTCGTGCTGCCCTTTCCACCATTGTAGTGGGTTATTTTTTCAGGGTTAAAAACTCACGATCTCTGAACCGCTCCACACTTCACACTAGCTCTGTCCCGTGCGAAAAGATCTGGCTGCCTTCCTCACTTCAAAGTCCGACTTTTGTTTTCCTGGGTGCGTTGAAAATCAATCGCTGGACGTCGCTGGCGTCGGTGCTCAAACTGTCCATTGTTTTAGCATGTTGCTTCGTTTCCACTACTAGTTTCGTTTTGGGCTGTGAAGAAAACGCTACGGAGCATGCGTTACAGTGGTTTTGTTAGCTCTCGCGTTGTTATGACACGCCCGTGACGATCTGGTAATGACGGCGACTAGTAGCGGTTCTGCCGAAATGCATGGGAAGTTGAGGCAACCATGACCATGAGTTGTGCTTGTCCATATTATATCATGCGTGCGGTCTCAATCTAAGTGCACTGTGTGGTGAATGACACAAGCGCAGCATGTGAAGTAAAAGCAAAATTATTATCCAATTAAGCAATGCATTGAACGAGGCATTAGAAGCAGATTCTTGTGCTCGCGATAGCCGAATTCTATCTCTACTATCGGTTCATTGAATATTTAATGGCTAATTACTGTCGAATAGTAACTTTACTATCGATACAGCTGTATCGCTCACCTGTAAAACCGGATATCCGGTCGTATCGGTTTATCGTTCTCAAGCTTAGAAAATACGTAAGAGAACCCTCTGCTTAAGGAGACTTAAAGAGCAATTGAAACCAATTTTTACCAAAAATTATAAGTCAGTTGTGTGCTCAATCACTGATGAGTGGTTTACAGTTGCCCTGCCCACTATAATATATTATAGTATTATATTATATATACTGTATAATGTTGGGAGTAACGCATTGTGTCATGTGTGGGGGAAAAAATGGAACAGCTCACCAACATCAACACCTCATCCCCACCGTGAAGCATGGTGTAGGGAGCATCATGATTTGTGGCTGTTTTGCTACCTCAGGGCCTGGACAATTTGCAGTCATTAATGTAAGAATAATTTCAAAGGTTTATCAGGATGTGTTGCAGAAAAATCTGAGGCCGTCTGTCAGACAGTTGAAGCTAAAAAGGGGATGGATGCTGCAACAAGACAATGATCCAAAACACAGAAGTAAATCTACTTCAGAATGTAGAACAATGAATGAATGAAGAACAAAATACACGTTGTGCAGTGGCCAAGTCAAAGTCCAGACTTGAACCTCATTGAGATATTGTGGCATGACCTAAAGACAGAGATTCATGCCAGACATCCCAGGAATCTGACTGAACTACAGCAGTTTTTTAGGGAACAATGCGTCAAGATTAGTCCTGATCGATGTGCCAGACTGATCTGTAGCTACAGGAAGCGTCTGGCTGAAGTTATCGCTGCCAAAGGGGGTGGAGTGGGGGGGGGCACAAAATATTAAATGTGATGCTTCACTTACTTATTTTTCCGCCTTCTGTAATTGTTTGCATACTATCCTTATTAAAATATAAAAACCTTTACCTGTTTGGGTGGTTTTGGTTAAATGAGACACTGTTTTTCATCTGTGTGATTTTGACAAAGATCAGATCACATTTGATGGTGATTTTATGCAGAAATGTGAGAAATTCCAAAAGGTTCGGATACATTTTCATACCACTGTAATGGAATGCATGGCAGCCATTTTATGGAATTACTTAAACATAGGTGATACCATAGTAGGGAATAAACATACAGCATTTTCTCTACCTTCCAAATGAAAAAAAAAAACATTAATGTCTTTCTGTACACGTTTTTGTTCATTCTTTAGCCATATGAAAATACATATTTCAGTCTTTCACCATTTTTTTTTTTTTTCCCAAAAAAAATATCAAGAGCGCTCCCACATTAGCTGCCTATTATTAGGGCCCGAGCACTAGACGTGCGAAGGCCCTATTGTTTTGCAAAGGATTATTATTATTATTATTAGGGCCCGAGCACTAGGCGTGCGAAGGCCCTATTGTAATGCAAAGGATTATTAGGGCCCGAGCACTAGGCGTGCGAAGGCCCTATTGTAATGCAAAGGATTATTATTATTAGGGCCCGAGCACTAGACGTGCGAAGGCCCTATTGTTTTGCAAAGGATTATTTTTTTTTTTATTTTTTTTTTTTTTTTTTTTTTTCAGGGCAAATGAAAACGGCCAATTTGGAGGCCTGAACATGCACGAAAAGTCACCAAAATTTGCACATACGTCCGGAAAATTGTAAATTTCGATAATTTTGCAACGTTGCAAAAAAATATAACAAAATGGCTCAGTGGCGCCCCCTTGAAATTTTAAAATTGGCCTATAACATTAGGGTATGTCAGCGTAGAGCAATGAAATTTGGGGGGTCTATACCTTGTCCAAAACCGCTCCAAAAAAGCATTTACACGCATATTCCAAACCCAACAGGAAATCGGTTATTTTGGATCAAATATGAAATTTTTATCGATTCACAGGGTGCACATTTGAGACCTTTTCGCCGTGGGAGTTAGTTGGATCATCTTCAAAATTGGTGAGACTGTTCAGGAGACATATGAAATCTTAAGTTTTGAAAATGGTGCGTTTTCATTCACGGGTCTGACCTGGGCGTGGTGCCAAAGTCGACCATTTTTTCGGCAAAATGACAAATTCAGTAAATGACTAATAGTTCCTTGACACAACGTTCAATCTTTTACATATTTGGCATGTATTTGTGGTATCCCACCCTTAACACGAGTGCATTGAAATATTACCCATTAGGTCTAGCGCCCCCTAGTGAGAACAGGAAATGCCTTTTTTTACGAGACAGGTTCCTCCTCCAAGGGAAAAAAATCTGTTGACCTCAAACCTGCATCAGGGGAGCCTTAAGACCTGTGTTCAGGTGCCTGATGAAAAATATTGAGGTTTCGTTGAGGCGGAGGGGTCCAAACAGAAAAGTGAAAATGAACGTCAACAATTTGTCACGCAAAAAACTTTGAACAGTCATAACTCGGCAGATATACAACATATCTGCGCCAAACGTCCCGTGTTTGTTAAGAGTCATACCCTGAAGGTTCTTGTAGGGGTCATTTGCATCAACTCTACAGTGCCAACTAGTGGCGACAGAAAGAAGTTTTAAAAAAGGCCTTTCCTATTGGGTTTTTTCAACATAGAGCAAGGAAATTTGGGGAGTAGATACCTTATGCAAAACTGCTCCAAAAAGTCTCTTGCACCCGTATTCCAAATCCAACAGGAAATCGGGTATTTTGGATCGAATGTGAAATTTTCATGGGTTCACAGTAGGAGTTTACATTTGGAGGCTTGAATATGCACAAAAACTCGTAAAAATTTGCACATACATGCGGCTTTGGATAACGTTCGATAATCTTGCAATGTTACGAAAAAATGTAACAAAATGCCTCAGTGGCGCCCCCTTGAATTTTTCAAAAAGGCGTTTCCTATTAGGTTTTTTTAACATAGAGTGATGAAATTTGGGGAGTCGATACCTTGTGCAAAACTGCTCCAAAAAGTCTCTTGCACCCGTATTCCAAATCCAACAGGAAATCTGGTATTTTGGATCGAATGTGAAATTTTTATCGGTTCACAGTAGGAGTTTACATTTGGAGGCTTGAACATGCACGAAAACTCACAAAAATTTGGACATACATGCGGCTTTGCATAACGTTCAATAATCTTGCAACGTTACGAAAACATGTAACAAAATGGCTCAGTGGCGCCCCCTTGAAATTTTCAAAAAGGCCTCTCTATTTAGGTTTTTTCAACGTAGAAGGATGAAATTCGGAGAGTCGATACCTTGTACAAAACTGCTCCAAAAAGTCTCTTGCATGCGTATTCCAAACCCAACAGGAAATCGGGTATTTTGGATTGAATATGAAATTTTTATCGATTTACAGTGTGCACATTTTACACCTTGGCACCTAGGGAATTAGTTTGATCATTCTCAAAATTGGCGAGACTGTTCATGAGGCACATGAAATCTTAAGTTATCAAAATGGTGTGTTTTCATTCACGGGCCTGACCTGGGCGGGGCGCCAAATTCTTCCATTTTTTCGCCAAAACACCGAATTCGGAAAATGACTGATAACTCCCTCATACAACGTTCAATCTATTTTAAATCTGGCATGTGTGTGAGGTATACCAGCCTGAGCAGGACTGGATTGAAAATTTACCATTTGTGCCTGGCGCCTCCTAGTGGGAACAGGAAATGCCCTTTTTTACGGGACACACTCCTCCTCTAAAGGGAAAAAATCAATCTACCTCAAACCTGCATAAGGGAAACCTTAAGACCTGTCTTCAGGTGCCTGATGAAAAATATTGAAGTTTCGTTGAAGCGGAGGGGTCCAAACAGGAAAGTGAAAATGACTGTCAACAGTTTTTCTCTCCAAAAACTTTGAACAGTCATAACTCGGCAGATATACAAGATATCTGCGCCAAACTTCCCGTGCTTGTTGAGAGTCATACCCTGAGGGGTCATTTGCATCAACCCTACAGCGCCAACTAGTGGCGATAGAAAGTCACTCGTTTTTCCAAAACATGTCCAGTTCTTTTCATGTTGGTCATTGTAGTTTCAAGACCTATTAAAATACTTTTTTACGGCCCATGTCCACGTGTCTCTGTCTGTTGCCGTGACGACCCTTTGTTCGCCATTTAAAGGAAATATTTTTTTTCAGAGACTCAGGGAGCTTATAGAGCCACAATAGTTGGCACACTTGGTCGAATTGGCCCAGTTAGAAGATTAATTTTGGTTTTGAATAAGGGCTTGGCTGCACAGCTCAGTAGTGGCTCCTTTTTTGTAGTACTCTCTCCAATAGGGGTTTTTATCTCTTGGGTGTGGGAATGTAAATAGGCGACTTTCGAGCATGTTAGGTTCTAATGAGATGATTAGAGAGGAGGATCTGCCACCACCCTGACCTGCACACAGTCCGAGTTGCATGACGTCCGAGTTGCGCTAGATTGCGAGGGCCCGTTCAGTCCTGCTTGCAGGCCTAGTTATTATTATTATTATTCTTCTTTCTTCATGGCAAATGAAAATGGCCAATTTGGAGGCCTGAACATGCACGAAAAGTCACCAAAATTTGCACATACGTGCAGATTCGCGTAAAATTTGATAATCTTGCGTCGTTTTGAAAAATTTTTTAAAAATGGCTCAGTGGCGCCCCCTTGACCCTTAAAATTTTCAAAAAGGCCTCTCCTCTCAGGTTTTCAACGTAGAGCGATGAAATTTGGGGAGTAGATACCTTATGCCTAACTGTTCAAAAAAGCCTCTTGCACCCATATTCCAAATCCGACAGGAAATCGGATATTTTGGATCAAATGTGAAATTTTTTCGGTTCACAGTTGGAGTTTACGTTTGGAGGCCTGAACATGCACGAAAACTCACCAAAATTTGCACATACATGCAACTTTGCGTAAATTTTGATAATCTACAAAAAAATTTAACAAAATCGCTCAGTGGCGCCCCCTTGAAATTTTCAAAAAGGCCTTTCCTATTAGGTTTTTTCAACGTAGAATGATGAAATTTGGTGAGTCGATACATTGCGTAAAACTGCTCCAAAAAGTCTCTTGCACCTATATTCCAAATCCAACAGGAAGTCGGAAATTTTGGATCAAATGCGAAATTTTATCGATTTACATTTGAGACCTTGTCGCTGAAGAAAATAGTTGGATCGTCTTCAAAATTGGTCAGACTATACAGGAGACATATGAGATCTTAAGTTTTCAAAATGGTGAGTTTTCATCCAAGGGTCTGGCCTGGGCGTAGTCCCAAAGTTGGCCATTTTTGGGCAAAACACCAAATTCAGAAAATGATTAAAAACTCCGTGATACAACGTTCAATCTTTTTCATTTCTAGCAAGTATATGAGATATCCCAGCCTGAACACGACTGCATTTAAATTTTACCCATTAGGCTTGGCGCCCCCTAGTGGGAACAGGAAATGGCCTTCTTTACGAGACAGGCTCCTCCTCCAAGGGAAAAAAATCTATTGACCTCAAACCTGTTTCAGGGGAGCCTCAAGACATGTGTTCAGGTGCCTAATGAAAAATATTGAGGTTTTGTAGAAGCGGAGAGGTACAAACTGGAAGTGAAAATGACCGTCAACAATTTGTCTCGCCAAAAACTTTGAACAGTCATAACTCGGCAGATATACAACATATCTGCGCCAAACTTCCCGTGTTTGTTGAGAGTCATACCCTGAAGGTTCGTGTAGGGGTCATTTGCATCAACTCTACAGTGCCAACTAGTGGCGACAGAAAGAAGTTTTAAAAAAGGCCTTTCCTATTGGGTTTTTCCAACATAGAGTGAGGAAATTTGGGGAGTTGATACCTTGTGCAAAACTGCTCCAAAAAGTCTCTTGCACCCATTTTCCAAATCCAACAGGAAATCGGGTATTTTGGATCAAATGTGAAATTTTTATCGGTTAACAGTAGGAGTTTACATTTGGAGGCTTGAACATGCACGAAAACTCACAAAAATTTCGACATACATGCGGCTTTGCATAACGTTCAATAATCTTGCAACGTTACGAAAAAATGTAACAAAATGGCTCAGTGGCGCCCCCTTGAAATTTTCAAAAAGGCCTCTCCATTTAGGTTTTTTCAACGTAGATGGATGAAATTCGGAGAGTCAATACCTTGTACAAAACTGTTCCAAAAAGTCTCTTGCATGCGTATTCCAAACCCAACAGGAAATCGGGTATTTTGGATTGAATGTGAATTTTTTATCGATTTACAGTGTGCACATTTTACACCTTGGCACCTAGGGAATTAGTTTGATCATTCTCAAAATTGGCGAGACTGTTCATGAGGCATATGAAATCTTAAGTTATCAAAATGGTGTGTTTTCATTCACGGGCCTGACCTGGGCGGGGTGCCAAAGTCGGCCATTTTTTCGCCAAAACACCGAATTCGGAAAATGACTGATAACTCCCTCATACAACGTTCAATCTATTTTAAATCTGCCATGTGTGTGAGGTATACCAGCCTGAGCACGAGTGGATTGAAAATTTACCATTTGTGCCTGGCGCCTCCTAGTGGGAACAGGAAATGCCCTTTTTTACGGTGACACACTCCTCCTCCAAGGGAAAAAATTAATCGACCTCAAACCTGCATAAGGGAAGCCTTAAGACCTGTCTTCAGGTGCCTGATGAAAAATATTGAAGTTTCGTTGAAGCGGAGGGGTCCAAACAGGAAAGTGAAAATGACTGTCAATAATTTTTCTCTCCAAAAATTTTGAACAGTCATAACTCGGCAGATATACAACATATCTGCGGCAAACTTCCCGTGCTTGTTGAGAGTCATACCCTGAAGGGCCTTGTAGGGGTCATTTGCATCAAACCTACAGCGCCAACTAGTGGCAATAGAAAGTCACTCGTTTTTCCAATACATGTTCAGTTCTTTTCAGGTTGGTCATTGTAGTTTCAAGACCTATTAAAATACTTATTTACGGCCCATGTCCACGTGTCTCTGTCTGTTGCCGTGACGACCCTTTGTTCGCCATTTAAAGGAAATATTTTTTTTCAGAGACTCAGGCAGCTTATAGAGCCACAGTATTTGGCACACTTGGTCGAATTGGCCGAGTTAGAAGATTAATTTTGGGTTTTGAATAAGGGCTTGGCTGCACAGCTCAGTAGTGGCTCCTTTTTTGTAGTACTCTCTCCAATAGGGGTTTTTATCTCTTGGGTGTGGGAATGTAAATAGGCGACTTTCGAGCATGTTAGGTTCTAATGAGATAATTAGAGAGGAGGATCTGCCACCAGCCTGACCTGCACACAGTCCGAGTTGCGTGACGTCCGAGTTGCGCTAGATTGCGAGGGCCCGTTTAGTCCTGCTTGCAGGCCTAGTTATTATTATTATTATTATTATTATTCTTCTTTCTTCATGGCAAATGAAAATGGCCAATTTGGAGGCCTGAACATGCACGAAAAGTCACCAAAATTTGCACATACGTGCAGATTCGCGTAAATTTCGATAATCTTGCGTCATTTTGAAAAAATGTCAAAAAATGGCTCAGTGGCGCCCCCTTGACCCTTAAAATTTTCAAAAAGGCCTCTCCTCTCAGGTTTTCAACGTAGAGCAATGAAATTTGGGGAGTAGATACCTTATACCTAACTGTTCAAAAAAGCCTCTTGCACCCATATTCCAAATCCAACAGGAAATCGGTTATTTTGGATCGAATCTGAAATTTTTTCGGTTCACAGTTGGAGTTCACATTTGGAGGCTTGAACATGCACGAAAACTCACCAAAATGTGCACATATGTTCAACTTTGCGTAAATTTTGATAATCTACAAAAAAATTTAACAAAATGGCTCAGTGGCGCCCCCTTGAAATTTTCAAAAAGGCCTTTCCTATTTGGTTTTTTCAACGTAGAACGATGAAATTTGGTGAGTCGATACATTGTGCAAAACTGCTCCAAAAAGTCTCTTGCACCCATATTCCAAACCCAACAGGAAGCCGGAAATTTTGGATCAAATGTGAAATTTTATCGATTTACATTTGAGACCTTGTCGCTGAAGAAAATAGTTGGATCGTCTTCAAAATTGGTCAGACTATTCAGGAGACATATGAGATCTTAAGTTTTCAAAATGGTGAGTTTTCACTCAAGGGTCTGACCTGGGCGTGGTCCCAAAGTCGGCCATTTTTGGGCAAAATACCAAATTCAGAAAATGATTAAAAACTCCGTGATACAACGTTCAATCTTTTTCATTTCTAGCATGTATATGAGATATCCCAGCCTGAACACGACTGCATTGAAATATTACCCATTAGGCCTGGCGCCCCCTAGTGGGAACAGGAAATGGCCTTCTTTACGAGACAGGCTCCTCCTCCAAGGGAAAAAAATCTATTGACCTCAAACCTGTTTCAGGGGAGCCTCAAGACATGTGTTCAGGTCCCTGATGAAAAATATTGAGGTTTCGTTGAAGCGGAGAGGTCCAAACTGGAAGTGAAAATGACCGTCAACAATTTGTCTCGCTAAAAATTTTGAACAGTCATAACTCGGCAGATATGCAACATATCTGCGCCAAACTTTCCGTGTTTGTTGAGAGTCATACCCTGAAGGTTCTTGTAGGGGTCATTTGCATCAACTCTACAGTGCCAACTAGTGGCGACAGAAAGAAGTTTTAAAAAAGGCCTTTCCTATTGGGTTTTTTCAACATAGAGCGAGGAAATTTGGGGAGTAGATACCTTATGCAAAACTGCTCCAAAAAGTCTCTTGCACCCGTATTCCAAATCCAACAGGAAATCGGGTATTTTGGATCGAATGTGAAATTTTCATGGGTTCACAGTAAGAGTTTACATTTGGAGGCTTGAATATGCATAAAAACTCACCAAAATTTGCACATACATGCGGCTTTGGATAACGTTCGATAATCTTGCAACGTTACGAAAACATGTAACAAAATGGCTCAGTGGCGCCCCCTTGAAATTTTCAAAAAGGCCTCTCCATTTAGGTTTTTTCAACGTAGAGTGATGAAATTTGGAGAGTCGATACTTTGTGCAAAACTGCTCCAAAAAGTCTCTTGCACACACATTCCAAATCCTACAGGAAATCGGGTATTTTGGATTGAATGTGAACTTTTTATCGATTTACAGTGTGCACATTTTACACCTTGGCACCTAGGGAATTAGTTTGATCATTCTCAAAATTGGCGAGACTGTTCATGAGGCATATGAAATCTTAAGTTATAAAAATGGTGTGTTTTCATTCACGGGCCTGACCTGGGCGGGGCGCCAAATTCTTCCATTTTTTCGCCAAAACACCAAATTCGGAAAATGACTGATAACTCCCTCATACAACGTTCAATCTATTTTAAATCTGGCATGTGTGTGAGGTATACCAGCCTGAGCAGGACTGGATTGAAAATTTACCATTTGTGCCTGGCGCCTCCTAGTGGGAACAGGAAATGCCCTTTTTTACGGGACACACTCCTCCTCTAAAGGGAAAAAATCAATCTACCTCAAACCTGCATAAGGGAAACCTTAAGACCTGTCTTCAGGTGCCTGATGAAAAATATTGAAGTTTCGTTGAAGCGGAGGGGTCCAAACAGGAAAGTGAAAATGACTGTCAACAATTTTTCTCTCCAAAAACTTTGAACAGTCATAACTCTGCAGATATACAAGATATCTGCGCCAAACTTCCCGTGCTTGTTGAGAGTCATACCCTGAAGGAACTTGTAGGGGTCATTTGCATCAACCCTACAGCGCCAACTAGTGGCGATAGAAAGTCACTCGTTTTTCCAAAACATGTCCAGTTCTTTTCATGTTGGTCATTGTAGTTTCAAGACCTATTAAAATACTTTTTTACGGCCCATGTCCACGTGTCTCTGTCTGTTGCCGTGACGACCCTTTGTTGGCCATTTAAAGGAAATATTTTTTTTCAGAGACTCAGGCAGCTTATAGAGCCACAATATTTGGCACACTTTGTCGAATTGGCCAAGTTAGAAGATTAATTTTGGTTTTGAATAAGGGCTTGGCTGCACAGCTCAGTAGTGGCTCCTTTTTTGTAGTACTCTCTCCAATAGGGGTTTTTATCTCTTGGGTGTGGGAATGTAAATAGGCGACTTTCGAGCATGTTAGGTTCTAATGAGATGATTAGAGAGGAGGATCTGCCACCACCCTGACCTGCACACAGTCCGAGTTGCGTGACGTCCGAGTTGCGCTAGATTGCGAGGGCCCGTTCAGTCCTGCTTGCAGGCCTAGTTATTATTATTATTATTATTAGGGCCCGAGCACTAAGCGTGCGAAGGCCCTATTGTTTTGCAAAGGATTATTATTATTATTATTATTATTATTAGGGCCCGAGCACTAGGCGTGCGAAGGCCCTATTGTAATGCAAAGGATTATTATTATTATTATTATTATTATTATTATTATTATTATTATTATTATTCTTTCTTCATGGCAAATGAAAATGGCCAATTTGGAGGCCTGAACATGCACGAAAAGTCACCAAAATTTGCACATACGTGCAGATTCGCGTAAAATTTGATAATCTTGCGTCGTTTTGAAAAAATTTCAAAAAATGGCTCAGTGGCGCCCCCTTGACCCTTAAAATTTTCAAAAAGGCCTCTCCTCTCAGGTTTTCAACGTAGAGCGATGAAATTTGGGGAGTAGATACCTTATGCCTAACTGTTCAAAAAAGCCTCTTGCACCCATATTCCAAATCCGACAGGAAATCGGATATTTTGGATCAAATGTGAAATTTTTTCGGTTCACAGTTGGAGTTTACGTTTGGAGGCCTGAACATGCACGAAAACTCACCCAAATTTGCACATACATGCAACTTTGCGTAAATTTTGATAATCTACAAAAAAATTTAACAAAATCGCTCAGTGGCGCCCCCTTGAAATTTTCAAAAAGGCCTTTCCTATTAGGTTTTTTCAACGTAGAATGATGAAATTTGGTGAGTCGATACATTGCGTAAAACTGCTCCAAAAAGTCTCTTGCACCTATATTCCAAATCCAACAGGAAGTCGGAAATTTTGGATCAAATGCGAAATTTTATCGATTTACATTTGAGACCTTGTCGCTGAAGAAAATAGTTGGATCGTCTTCAAAATTGGTCAGACTATACAGGAGACATATGAGATCTTAAGTTTTCAAAATGGTGAGTTTTCATCCAAGGGTCTGGCCTGGGCGTAGTCCCAAAGTTGGCCATTTTTGGGCAAAACACCAAATTCAGAAAATGATTAAAAACTCCGTGATACAACGTTCAATCTTTTTCATTTCTAGCAAGTATATGAGATATCCCAGCCTGAACACGACTGCATTTAAATTTTACCCATTAGGCTTGGCGCCCCCTAGTGGGAACAGGAAATGGCCTTCTTTACGAGACAGGCTCCTCCTCCAAGGGAAAAAAATCTATTGACCTCAAACCTGTTTCAGGGGAGCCTCAAGACATGTGTTCAGGTGCCTAATGAAAAATATTGAGGTTTTGTAGAAGCGGAGAGGTACAAACTGGAAGTGAAAATGACCGTCAACAATTTGTCTCGCCAAAAACTTTGAACAGTCATAACTCGGCAGATATACAACATATCTGCGCCAAACTTCCCGTGTTTGTTGAGAGTCATACCCTGAAGGTTCGTGTAGGGGTCATTTGCATCAACTCTACAGTGCCAACTAGTGGCGACAGAAAGAAGTTTTAAAAAAGGCCTTTCCTATTGGGTTTTTCCAACATAGAGTGAGGAAATTTGGGGAGTTGATACCTTGTGCAAAACTGCTCCAAAAAGTCTCTTGCACCCATTTTCCAAATCCAACAGGAAATCGGGTATTTTGGATCAAATGTGAAATTTTTATCGGTTCACAGTAGGAGTTTACATTTGGAGGCTTGAACATGCACGAAAACTCACAAAAATTTCGACATACATGCGGCTTTGCATAACGTTCAATAATCTTGCAACGTTACGAAAAAATGTAACAAAATGGCTCAGTGGCGCCCCCTTGAAATTTTCAAAAAGGCCTCTCCATTTAGGTTTTTTCAACGTAGATGGATGAAATTCGGAGAGTCAATACCTTGTACAAAACTGCTCCAAAAAGTCTCTTGCATGCGTATTCCAAACCCAACAGGAAATCGGGTATTTTGGATTGAATGTGAATTTTTTATCGATTTACAGTGTGCACATTTTACACCTTGGCACCTAGGGAATTAGTTTGATCATTCTCAAAATTGGCGAGACTGTTCATGAGGCATATGAAATCTTAAGTTATCAAAATGGTGTGTTTTCATTCACGGGCCTGACCTGGGCGGGGTGCCAAAGTCGGCCATTTTTTCGCCAAAACACCGAATTCGGAAAATGACTGATAACTCCCTCATACAACGTTCAATCTATTTTAAATCTGCCATGTGTGTGAGGTATACCAGCCTGAGCACGACTGGATTGAAAATTTACCATTTGTGCCTGGCGCCTCCTAGTGGGAACAGGAAATGCCCTTTTTTACGGTGACACACTCCTCCTCCAAGGGAAAAAATTAATCGACCTCAAACCTGCATAAGGGAAGCCTTAAGACCTGTCTTCAGGTGCCTGATGAAAAATATTGAAGTTTCGTTGAAGCGGAGGGGTCCAAACAGGAAAGTGAAAATGACTGTCAATAATTTTTCTCTCCAAAAATTTTGAACAGTCATAACTCGGCAGATATACAACATATCTGCGGCAAACTTCCCGTGCTTGTTGAGAGTCATACCCTGAAGGGCCTTGTAGGGGTCATTTGCATCAAACCTACAGCGCCAACTAGTGGCAATAGAAAGTCACTCGTTTTTCCAATACATGTTCAGTTCTTTTCAGGTTGGTCATTGTAGTTTCAAGACCTATTAAAATACTTATTTACGGCCCATGTCCACGTGTCTCTGTCTGTTGCCGTGACGACCCTTTGTTCGCCATTTAAAGGAAATATTTTTTTTCAGAGACTCAGGCAGCTTATAGAGCCACAGTATTTGGCACACTTGGTCGAATTGGCCGAGTTAGAAGATTAATTTTGGGTTTTGAATAAGGGCTTGGCTGCACAGCTCAGTAGTGGCTCCTTTTTTGTAGTACTCTCTCCAATAGGGGTTTTTATCTCTTGGGTGTGGGAATGTAAATAGGCGACTTTCGAGCATGTTAGGTTCTAATGAGATAATTAGAGAGGAGGATCTGCCACCAGCCTGACCTGCACACAGTCCGAGTTGCGTGACGTCCGAGTTGCGCTAGATTGCGAGGGCCCGTTCAGTCCTGCTTGCAGGCCTAGTTATTATTATTATTATTATTATTATTATTAGGGCCCGAGCACTAGACGTGCGAAGGCCCTATTGTTTTGCAAAGGATTATTATTATTATTATTATTATTATTATTATTCTTTTTTCAGGGCAAATGAAAATGGCCAATTTGGAGGCCTGAACATGCACGAAAAGTCACCAAAATTTGCACATACGTGCCGCTTCGCGTAAATTTCGATAATCTTGTGTCGTTTTGAAAAAATGTCAAAAAATGGCTCAGTGGCGCCCCCTTTACCCTTAAAATTTTCAAAAAGGCCTCTCCTCTCAGGTTTTCAACGTAGAGCAATGAAATTTGGGGAGTAGATACCTTATGCCTAACTGTTCAAAAAAGCCTCTTGCACCCATATTCCAAATCCAACAGGAAATCGGATATTTTGGATCAAATGTGAAATTTTTATCGGTTCACAGTTGGGGTTTACATTTGGAGGCCTGAAAATGCACGAAAACTCACCAAAATTTGCACATACATGCAACTTTGCGTAAATTTTGATAATCTACAAAAAAATTTAACAAAATCGCTCAGTGGCGCCCCCTTGAAATTTTCAAAAAGGCCTTTCCTATTAGGTTTTTTCAACGTAGAACGATGAAATTTGGCGAGTCGATACATTGTGCAAAACTGCTCCAAAAAGTCTCTTGCACCCATATTCCAAATCCAACAGGAAGTCGGAAATTTTGGATCAAATGTGAAATTTTATCGATTTACATTTGAGACCTTGTCGCTGAAGAAAATAGTTGGATCGTCTTCAAAATTGGTCAGAGTATTCAGGAGACATATGAGATCTTAAGTTTTCAAAATGGTGTGTTTTCACTCAAGGGTCGGGCCTGGGCGTGGTCCCAAAGTCGGCCATTTTTGGGCAAAATACCAAATTCAGAAAATGATTAAAAACTCCGTGATACAACGTTCAATCTTTTTCATTTCTAGCATGTATATGAGATATCCCAGCCTGAACACGACTGCATTGAAATATTACCCATTAGGCCTGGCGCCCCCTAGTGGGAACAGGAAATGGCCTTCTTTACGAGACAGGCTCCTCCTCCAAGGGAAAAAAATCTATTGACCTCAAACCTGTTTCAGGGGAGCCTCAAGACATGTGTTCAGGTCCCTGATAAAAAATATTGAGGTTTCGTTGAAGCGGAGAGGTCCAAACTGGAAGTGAAAATGACCGTCAACAATTTGTCTCGCCAAAAATTTTGAACAGTCATAACTCGGCAGATATGCAACATATCTGCGCCAAACTTTCCGTGTTTGTTGAGAGTCATACCCTGAAGGTTCTTGTAGGGGTCATTTGCATCAACTCTACAGTGCCAACTAGTGGCGAAAGAAAGAAGTTTTAAAAAAGGCCTTTCCTATTGGGTTTTTTCAACATAGAGCAAGGAAATTTGGGGAGTAGATACCTTATGCAAAACTGCTCCAAAAAGTCTCTTGCACCCATATTCCAAATCCAACAGGAAATTGGGTATTTTGGATCGAATGTGAAATTTTCATGGGTTCACAGTAAGAGTTTACATTTGGAGGCTTGAATATGCATAAAAACTCACCAAAATTTGCACATACATGCGGCTTTGGATAACGTTCGATAATCTTGCAACGTTACGAAAAAATTTAACAAAATGGCTCAGTGGCGCCCCCTTGAAATTTTCAAAAAGGCCTCTCCATTTAGGTTTTTCTAACATAGAGTGATGAAATTTGGAGAGTCAAAACTTTGTGCAAAACTGCTCCAAAAAGTCTCTTGCACACACATTCCAAATCCTACAGGAAATCGGGTATTTTGGATTGAATGTGAAATTTTTATCGATTTACAGTGTGCACATTTTACACCTTGGCACCTAGGGAATTAGTTTGATCATTCTCAAAATTGGCGAGCCTGTTCATGAGGCATATGAAATCTTAAGTTATAAAAATGGTGTGTTTTCATTCACGGGCCTGACCTGGGCGGGGTGCCAAAGTCGGCCATTTTTTCGCCAAAACACCGAATTCGGAAAATGACTAATAACTCCCTCATACAACGTTCAATCTATTTTAAATCTGGCATGTGTGTGAGGTATACTAGCCTGAGCAGGACTGGATTGAAAATTTACCATTTGTGCCTGGCGCCTCCTAGTGGGAACAGGAAATGCCCTTTTTTACGGGACACACTCCTCCTCTAAAGGGAAAAAATCAATCTACCTCAAACCTGCAAAAGGGAAGCCTTAAGACCTGTGTTCAGGTGCCTGATGAAAAATATTGAAGTTTCGTTGAAGCGGAGGGGTCCAAACAGGAAAGTGAAAATGACTGTCAACAATTTTTCTCTCCAAAAACTTTGAACAGTCATAACTCGGCAGATATACAACATATCTGCGCCAAACTTCCCGTGCTTGTTGAGAGTCATACCCTGAAGGGCCTTGTAGGGGTCATTTGCATCAACCCTACAGCGCCAACTAGTGGCAATAGAAAGTCACTCGTTTTTCCAATACATGTCCAGTTCTTTTCAGGTTGGTCATTGTAGTTTCAAGACCTATTAAAATACTTATTTACGGCCCATGTCCACGTGTCTCTGTCTGTTGCCGTGACGACCCTTTGTTCGCCATTTAAAGGAAATATTTTTTTTCAGAGACTCAGGCAGCTTATAGAGCCACAATAGTTGGCACACTTGGTCGAATTGGCCCAGTTAGAAGATTAATTTTAGTTTTGAATAAGGGCTTGGCTGCACAGCTCAGTAGTGGCTCCTTTTTTGTAGTACTCTCTCCAATAGAGGTTTTTATCTCTTGGGTGTGGGAATGTAAATAGGCGACTTTCGAGCATGTTAGGTTCTAATGAGATGATTAGAGAGGAGGATCTGCCACCGCCCTGACCTGCACACAGTCCGAGTTGCGTGACGTCCGAGTTGCGCTAGATCGCGAGGGCCCGTTCAGTCCTGCTTGCAGGCCTAGTTATTATTATTATTCTTTTTTCAGGGCAAATGAAAATGGCCAATTTGGAGGCCTGAACATGCACGAAAAGTCACCAAAATTTGCACAAACGTGCGGCTTTGCGTAAATTTCGATAATCTTGTGTCGTTTTGAAAAAATGTCAAAAAATGGCTCAGTGGCGCCCCCTTGACCCTTAAAATTTTCAAAAAGGCCTCTCCTCTCAGGTTTTCAACGTAGAGCAATGAAATTTGGGGAGTAGATACCTTATGCCTAACTGTTCAAAAAAGCCTCTTGCACCCATATTCCAAATCCAACAGGAAATCGGATATTTTGGATCAAATGTGAAATTTTTATCGGTTCACAGTTTGAGTTTACATTTGGAGGCCTGAACATGCACGAAAACTCACCAAAATTTGCACATACATGCAACTTTGCGTAAATTTTGATAATCTACAAAAAAATTTAACAAAATGGCTCAGTGGCGCCCCCTTGAAATTTTCAAAAAGGCCTTTCCTATTAGGTTTTTTCAACGTAGAACGATGAAATTTGGCAAGTCGATACATTGTGCAAAACTGCTCCAAAAAGTCTCTTGCACCCATATTCCAAACCCAACAGGAAGCCGGAAATTTTGGATCAAATGTGAAATTTTATCGATTTACATTTGAGACCTTGTCGCTGAAGAAAATAGTTGGATAGTCTTCAAAATTGGTCAGACTATTCAGGAGACATATGAGATCTTAAGTTTTCAAAATGGGGAGTTTTCACTCAAGGGTCTGACCTGGGCGTGGTCCCAAAGTCGGCCATTTTTGGGCAAAATACCAAATTCAGAAAATGATTAAAAACTCCGTGATACAACGTTCAATCTTTTTCATTTCTAGCATGTATATGAGATATCCCAGCCTGAACACGACTGCATTGAAATATTACCCATTAGGCCTGGCGCCCCCTAGTGGGAACAGGAAATGGCCTTCTTTACGAGACAGGCTCCTCCTCCAAGGGAAAAAAATCTATTGACCTCAAACCTGTTTCAGGGGAGCCTCAAGACATGTGTTCAGGTCCCTGATGAAAAATATTGAGGTTTCGTTGAAGCGGAGAGGTCCAAACTGGAAGTGAAAATGACCGTCAACAATTTGTCTCGCCAAAAATTTTGAACAGTCATAACTCGGCAGATATGCAACATATCTGCGCCAAACTTTCCGTGTTTGTTGAGAGTCATACCCTGAAGGTTCTTGTAGGGGTCATTTGCATCAACTCTACAGTGCCAACTAGTGGCGACAGAAAGAAGTTTTAAAAAAGGCCTTTCCTATTGGGTTTTTTCAACATAGAGCAAGGAAATTTGGGGAGTAGATACCTTATGCAAAACTGCTCCAAAAAGTCTCTTGCACCCATATTCCAAATCCAACAGGAAATCGGGTATTTTGGATCGAATGTGAAATTTTCATGGGTTCACAGTAAGAGTTTACATTTGGAGGCTTGAATATGCATAAAAACTCACCAAAATTTGCACATACATGCGGCTTTGGATAACGTTCGATAATCTTGCAACGTTACGAAACAATTTAAGAAAATGGCTCAGTGGCGCCCCCTTGAAATTTTCAAAAAGGCCTCTCCATTTAGGTTTTTCTAACATAGAGTGATGAAATTTGGAGAGTCAAAACTTTGTGCAAAACTGCTCCAAAAAGTCTCTTGCACACACATTCCAAATCCTACAGGAAATCGGGTATTTTGGATTGAATGTGAACTTTTTATCGATTTACAGTGTGCACATTTTACACCTTGGCACCTAGGGAATTAGTTTGATCATTCTCAAAATTGGCGAGACTGTTCATGAGGCATATGAAATCTTAAGTTATAAAAATGGTGTGTTTTCATTCACGGGCCTGACCTGGGCGGGGCGCCAAATTCTTCCATTTTTTCGCCAAAACACCAAATTCGGAAAATGACTGATAACACCCTCATACAATGTTAAATCTATTTTAAATCTGGCATGTGTGTGAGGTATACCAGCCTGAGCAGGACTGGATTGAAAATTTACCATTTGTGCCTGGCGCCTCCTAGTGGAAACAGGAAATGCCCTTTTTTACGGGACACACTCCTCCTCTAAAGGGAAAAAACCAATCTACCTCAAACCTGCATAAGGGAAGCCTTAAGACCTGTCTTCAGGTGCCTGATGAAAAATATTGAAGTTTCGTTGAAGCGGAGGGGTCCAAACAGGAAAGTGAAAATGACTGTCAACAATTTTTCTCTCCAAAAACTTTGAACAATCATAACTCGGCAGATATAGAACATATCTGCGCCAAACTTCCCGTGCTTGTTGAGAGTCATACCCTGAAGGAACTTGTAGGGGTCATTTGCATCAACCCTACAGCGCCAACTAGTGGCGATAGGAAGTCACTCGTTTTTCCAAAACATGTCCAGTTCTTTTCATGTTGGTCATTGTAGTTTCAAGACCTATTAAAATACTTTTTTACGGCCCATGTCCACGTGTCTCTGTCTGTTGCCATGACGACCCTTTGTTCGCCATTTAAAGGAAATATTTTTTTTCAGAGACTCAGGCAGCTTATAGAGCCACAATATTTGGCACACTTGGTCGAATTGGCCAAGTTAGAAGATTAATTTTGGTTTTGAATAAGGGCTTGGCTGCACAGCTCAGTAGTGGCTCCTTTTTTGTAGTACTCTCTCCAATAGGGGTTTTTATCTCTTGGGTGTGGGAATGTAATTAGGCGACTTTCGAGCATGTTAGGTTCTAATGAGATGATTAGAGAGGAGGATCTGCCACCACCCTGACCTGCACACAGTCCGAGTTGCGTGACGTCCGAGTTGCGCTAGATTGCGAGGGCCCGTTCAGTCCTGCTTGCAGGCCTAGTTAGGGCCCGAGCACTAAGCGTGCGAAGGCCCTATTGTTTTGCAAAGGATTATTATTATTATTATTATTATTATTATTATTATTATTATTAGGGCCCGAGCACTAAGCGTGCGAAGGCCCTATTGTTTTGCAAAGGATTATTTTTTTTTTTATTTTTTTTTTTTTTTTTTTTTTTCAGGGCAAATGAAAACGGCCAATTTGGAGGCCTGAACATGCACGAAAAGTCACCAAAATTTGCACATACGTCCGGAAAATTGTAAATTTCGATAATTTTGCAACGTTGCAAAAAAATATAACAAAATGGCTCAGTGGCGCCCCCTTGAAATTTTAAAATTGGCCTATAACATTAGGGTCTGTCAGCGTAGAGCAATGAAATTTGGGGGGTCTATACCTTGTCCAAAACCGCTCCAAAAAAGCATTTACACGCATATTCCAAACCCAACAGGAAATCGGTTATTTTGGATCAAATATGAAATTTTTATCGATTTACAGGGTGCACATTTGAGACCTTTTCGCCGAGGGAGTTAGTTGGATCATCTTCAAAATTGGTGAGACTGTTCAGGAGACATATGAAATCTTAAGTTTTGAAAATGGTGCGTTTTCATTCACGGGTCTGACCTGGGCGTGGTGCCAAAGTCGACCATTTTTTCGGCAAAATGACAAATTCAGTAAATGACTTATAGTTCCTTGACACAACGTTCAATCTTTTTCATATTTGGCATGTATGTGTGGTATCCCACCCTTAACACGAGTGCATTGAAATATTACCCATTAGGTCTAGCGCCCCCTAGTGAGAACAGGAAATGCCTTTTTTTACGAGACAGGTTCCTCCTCCAAGGGAAAAAAATCTGTTGACCTCAAACCTGCATCAGGGGAGCCTTAAGACCTGTGTTCAGGTGCCTGATGAAAAATATTGAGGTTTCGTTGAGGCGGAGGGGTCCAAACAGGAAAGTGAAAATGAACGTCAACAATTTGTCACGCAAAAAACTTTGAACAGTCATAACTCGGCAGATATACAACATATCTGCGCCAAACTTCCCGTGTTTGTTGAGAGTCATACCCTGAAGGTTCTTGTAGGGGTCATTTGCATCAACTCTACAGTGCCAACTAGTGGCGACAGAAAGAAGTTTTAAAAAAGGCCTTTCCTATTGGGTTTTTTCAACATAGAGCAAGGAAATTTGGGGAGTAGATACCTTATGCAAAACTGATCCAAAAAGTCTCTTGCACCCATATTCCAAATCCAACAGGAAATCGGGTATTTTGGATCGAATGTGAAATTTTCATGGGTTCACAGTAGGAGTTTACATTTGGAGGCTTGAATATGCACAAAAACTTGTACAAATTTGCACATACATGCGGCTTTAGATAACGTTCGATAATCTTGCAATGTTACGAAAACATGTAGCAAAATGGCTCAGTGGCGCCCCCTTGAATTTTTCAAAAAGGCGTTTCCTATTAGGTTTTTTTAACAGAGAGTGATGAAATTTGGGGAGTCGATACCTTGTGCAAAACTGCTCCAAAAAGTCTCTTGCACCCGTATTCCAAATCCAACAGGAAATCGGGTATTTTGGATCGAATGTGAAATTTTTATCGGTTCACAGTAGGAGTTTACATTTGGAGGCTTGAACATGCACGAAAACTCACAAAAATTTGGACATACATGTGGCTTTGCATAACGTTCAATAATCTTGCAACGTTACGAAAACATGTAACAAAATGGCTCAGTGGCGCCCCCTTGAAATTTTCAAAAAGGCCTCTCCATTTAGGTTTTTTCAACGTAGAGGGATGAAATTCGGAGAGTCGATACCTTGTACAAAACTGCTCCAAAAAGTCTCTTGCATGCATATTCCAAACCCAACAGGAAATCGGGTATTTTGGATTGAATGTGAAATTTTTATCGATTTACAGTGTGCACATTTTACACCTTGGCACCTAGGGAATTAGTTTGATCATTCTCAAAATTGGCGAGACTGTTCATGAGGCATATGAAATCTTAAGTTATCAAAATGGTGTGTTTTCATTCACGGGCCTGACCTGGGCGGGGTGCCAAAGTCGGCCATTTTTTCGGCAAAATGACAAATTCAGTAAATGACTAATAGTTCCTTCACACAACGTTCCATCTTTTTCATATCTGGCATGTATGTGCGACATCCCACCCTTAACACGAGTGCATTGAAATATTACCCATTAGGCCTAGCGCCCCCTAGTGAGAACAGGAAATGCCTTTTTTTACGAGACAGGTTCCTCCTCCAAGGAAAAAAAATCTGTTGACCTCAAACCTGCATAAGGGAAGGCTTAAGACCTGTCTTCAGGTGCCTGATGAAAAATATTGAAGTTTCGTTGAAGCGGAGGGGTCCAAACAGGAAAGTGAAAATGACTGTCAACAATTTTTCTCTCCAAAAACTTTGAACAGTCATAACTCGGCAGATATACAACATATCTGCGCCAAACTTCCCGTGCTTGTTGAGAGTCATACCCTGAAGGGCCTTGTAGAGATCATTTGCATCAACCCTACAGCGCCAACTAGTGGCAATAGAAAGTCACTCGTTTTTCCAATACATGTCCAGTTCTTTTCAGGTTGGTCATTGTAATTTGAAGACCTATTGTAATACTTATTTACAGCCCATGTCCACGTGTCTCTGTCTGTTGCCGTGACGACCCTTTATTCGCCATTTAAAGGAAATATTTTTTTTCAAAGACTCAGGCAGCTTATATAGCCACAATATTTGGCACACTTCGTCGAATTGGCCCAGTTAGAAGATTAATTTTGGTTTTGAATAAGGGCTTGGCTGCACAGCTCAGTAGTGGCTCCTTTTTTGTAGTACTCTCTCCAATAGGGGTTTTTATCTCTTGGGTGTGGGAATGTAAATAGGCGACTTTCGAGCATGTTATGTTCTAATGAGATGATTAGAGAGGAGCATCTGCCAACACCCTGACCTGCACACAGTCCGAGTTGCGTGACGTCCGAGTTGCGCTAGATTGCGAGGGCCCGTTCAGTCCTGCTTGCAGGCCTAGTTATTAGGGCCCGAGCACTAGGCGTGCGAAGGCCCTATTGTAATGCAAAGGATTATTAGGGCCCGAGCACTAGACGTGCGAAGGCCCTATTGTAATGCAAAGGATTATTATTATTATTCTTCTTTTTTCATGGCAAATGAAAATGGCCAATTTGGAGGCCTGAACATGCACGAAAAGTCACCAAAATTTGCACATACGTGCAGATTCGCGTAAATTTTGATAATCTTGCGTCGTTTTGAAAAAATGTCAAAAAATGGCTCAGTGGCGCCCCCTTGACCCTTAAAATTTTCAAAAAGGCCTCTCCTCTCAGGTTTTCAACGTAGAGCAATGAAATTTGGGGAGTAGATACCTTATGCCTAACTGTTCAAAAAAGCCTCTTGCACCCATATTCCAAATCCAACAGGAAATCGGGTATTTTGGATTGAATGTGAAATTTTTTCGGTTCACAGTTGGAGTTTACGTTTGGAGGCTTGAACATGCATGAAAACTCACCAAAATTTGCACATACATTCAACTTTGCGTAAATTTTGATAATCTATAAAAAAAATTAACAAAATGGCTCAGTGGCGCCCCCTTGAAATTTTCAAAAAGGCCTTTCCTATTAGGTTTTTTCAACGTAGAACAATGAAATTTAGTGAGTCGATACATTGTACAAAACTGCTCCAAAAAGTCTCTTGCACCCATATTCCAAACCCAACAGGAAGCCGGAAATTTTGGGTCAAATGCGAAATTTTATCGATTTACATTTGAGACCTTGTCGCTGAAGGATAAAGTTGGATCGTCTTCAAAATTGGTCAGACTATTCAGGAGACCTATGAGATCTTAAGTTTTCAAAATGGTGTGTTTTCATTCAAGGGTCTGGCCTGGGCGTGGTCCCAAAGTCGGCCATTTTTAGGCAAAATACCAAATTCAGAAAATGATTAAAAACTCTGTGATCCAACGTTCAATCTTTTTCATTTCTAGCATGTTTATGAGATATCCCAGCCTGAACACGACTGCATTGAAATATTACCCATTAGGCCTGGCGCCCCTAGTGGAAACAGGAAATGGCCTTCTTTACGAGACAGGCTCCTCCTCCAAGGGAAAAAAATCTATTGACCTCAAACCTGTTTCAGGGGAGCCTCAAGACATGTGTTCAGGTGCCTGATGAAAAATATTGAGTTTTCGTTGAAGCGGAGAGGTCCAAACTGGAAGTGAAAATGACCGTCAACAATTTGTCTCGCCAAAAACTTTGAACAGTCATAACTCGGCAGATATGCAACATATCTGCGCCAAACTTTCCGTGTTTGTTGAGAGTCATACCCTGAAGGTTCTTGTAGGGGTCATTTGCATCAACTCTATAGTGCCAACTAGTGGCGACAGAAAGAAGTTTTAAAAAAGGCCTTTCCTATTGGGTTTTTTCAACATAGAGCAAGGAAATTTGGGGAGTAGATACCTTATGCAAAACTGCTCCAAAAAGTCTCTTGCACCCATATTCCAAATCCAACAGGAAATCGGGTATTTTGGATCAAATGTGAAATTTTTATCGGTTCACAGTAGGAGTTTACATTTGGAGGCTTGAACATGCACGAAAACTCACAAAAATTTCGACATACATGCGGCTTTGCATAACGTTCAATAATCTTGCAACGTTACGAAAACATGTAACAAAATGGCTCACTGGCGCCCCCTTGAAATTTTCAAAAAGGCCTCTCCATTTAGGTTTTTTCAACGTAGAGGGATGAAATTCGGAGAGTCAATACCTTGTACAAAACTGCTCCAAAAAGTCTCTTGCATGCGTATTCCAAACCCAATAGGAAATCGGGTATTTTGGATTGAATGTGAATTTTTTATCGATTTACAGTGTGCACATTTTACACCTTGGCACCTAGGGAATTAGTTTGATCAATCTCAAAATTGGCGAGACTGTTCATGAGGCATATGAAATCTTAAGTTATCAAAATGGTGTGTTTTCATTCACGGGCCTGACCTGGGCGGGGTGCCAAAGTCGGCCATTTTTTCGCCAAAACATCGAATTCGGAAAATGACTGATAACTCCCTCATACAACGTTCAATCTATTTTAAATCTGCCATGTGTGTGAGGTATACCAGCCTGAGCACGACTGGATTGAAAATTTACCATTTGTGCCTGGCGCCTCCTAGTGGGAACAGGAAATGCCCTTTTTTACGGGACACACTCCTCCTCTAAGGGAAAAAAAAAATCAATCAACCTCAAACCTGCATAAGGGAAGCCTTAAGACCTGTCTTCAGGTGCCTGATGAAAAATATTGAAGTTTCGTTGAAGCGGAGGGGTCCAAACAGGAAAGTGAAAATGACTGTCAACAATTTTTCTCTCCAAAAACTTTGAACAGTCATAACACGGCAGATATACAACATATCTGCGCCAAACTTCCCGTGCTTGTTGAGAGTCATACCCTGAAGGGCCTTGTAGGGGTCATTTGCATCAACCCTACAGCGCCAACTAGTGGCAATAGAAAGTCACTCGTTTTTCCAATACATGTCCAGTTCTTTTTAGTTTGATCATTGTAGTTTCAAGACCTATTAAAATACTTATTTACAGCCCATGTCCACGTGTCTCTGTCTGTTGCCATGACGACCCTTTGTTCGCCATTTAAAGGAAATATTTTTTTTCAGAGACTCAGGCAGTTTATAGAGCCACAATATTTGGCACACTTGGTCGAATTGGCCCAGTTAGAAGATTAATTTTGGTTTTGAATAAGGGCTTGACTGCACAGCTCAGTAGTGGCTCCTTTTTTGTAGTACTCTCTCCAATAGGGGTTTTTATCTCTTAGGTGTGGGAATGTAAATAGGCGACTTTCGAGCATGTTAGGTTCTAATGAGATGATTAGAGAGGAGGATCTGCCACCACCCTGACCTGCACACAGTCTGAGTTGCGTGACGTCCGAGTTGCGCTAGATTGCGAGGGCCCGTTCAGTCCTGCTTGCAGGCCTAGTTATTATTATTATTATTATTATTATTCTTCTTTCTTCATGGCAAATGAAAATGGCCAATTTGGAGGCCTGAACATGCACGAAAAGTCACCAAAATTTGCACATACGTGCAGATTCGCGTAAAATTTGATAATCTAGCGTCGTTTTGAAAAAATTTCAAAAAATGGCTCAGTGGCGCCCCCTTGACCCTTAAAATTTTCAAAAAGGCCTCTCCTCTCAGGTTTTCAACGTAGAGCGATGAAATTTGGGGAGTAGATACCTTATGCCTAACTGTTCAAAAAAGCCTCTTGCACCCATATTCCAAATCCGACAGGAAATCGGATATTTTGGATCAAATGTGAAATTTTTTCGGTTCACAGTTGGAGTTTACGTTTGGAGGCCTGAACATGCACGAAAACTCACCAAAATTTGCACATACATGCAACTTTGCGTAAATTTTGATAATCTACAAAAAAATTTAACAAAATCGCTCAGTGGCGCCCCCTTGAATTTTTCAAAAAGGCCTGTCCTATTAGGTTTTTTCAACGTAGAATGATGAAATTTGGTGAGTCGATACATTGTGTAAAACTGCTCCAAAAAGTCTCTTGCACCCATATTCCAAACCCAACAGGAAGCCGGAAATTTTGGATCAAATGTGAAATTTTATCGATTTACATTTGAGACCTTGTCGCTGAAGAAAATAGTTGGATCGTCTTC
The DNA here is from genome assembly GCF_030265065.1 of Corythoichthys intestinalis. NCBI lineage: Eukaryota > Metazoa > Chordata > Actinopteri > Syngnathiformes > Syngnathidae > Corythoichthys > Corythoichthys intestinalis. Next base: position 41,055,582 of record NC_080400.1, read on the forward strand.
AAAATTGGTCAGACTATTCAGGAGACATATGAGATCTTAAGTTTTCAAAATGGTGAGTTTTCACTCAAGGGTCTGACCTGGGCGTGGTCCCAAAGTCAGCCATTTTTGGGCAAAATACCAAATTCAGAATATGATTAAAAACTCGGTGATACAACGTTCAATCTTTTTCATTTCTAGCATGTATATGAGATATCCCAGCCTGAACACGACTGCATTGAAATATTACCCATTAGGCCTGGCGCCCCCTAGTGGAAACAGGAAATGGCCTTCTTTACGAGACAGGCTCCTCCTCCAAGGGAAAAAAATCTATTGACCTCAAACCTGTTTCAGGGGAGCCTCAAGACATGTGTTCAGGTCCCTGATGAAAAATATTGAGGTTTCGTTGAAGCGGAGAGGTCCAAACTGGAAGTGAAAATGACCGTCAACAATTTGTCTCGCCAAAAATTTTGAACAGTCATAACTCGGCAGATATGCAACATATCTGCGCCAAACTTTCCGTGTTTGTTGAGAGTCATACCCTGAAGGTTCTTGTAGGGGTCATTTGCATCAACTCTACAGTGCCCACTAGTGGCGACAGAAAGAAGTTTTAAAAAAGGCCTTTCCTATTGGGTTTTTTCAACATAGAGCAAGGAAATTTGGGGAGTAGATACCTTATGCAAAACTGCTCCAAAAAGTCTCTTGCACCCATATTCCAAATCCAACAGGAAATCGGGTATTTTGGATCGAATGTGAAATTTTCATGGGTTCACAGTAAGAGTTTACATTTGGAGGCTTGAATATGCATAAAAACTCACCAAAATTTGCACATACATGCGGCTTTGGATAACGTTCGATAATCTTGCAACGTTACGAAACAATTTAACAAAATGGCTCAGTGGCGCCCCCTTGAAATTTTCAAAAAGGCCTCTCCATTTAGGTTTTTCTAACATAGAGTGATGAAATTTGGAGAATCAAAACTTTGTGCAAAACTGCTCCAAAAAGTCTCTTGCACACACATTCCAAATCCTACAGGAAATCGGGTATTTTGGATTGAATGTGAACTTTTTATCGATTTACAGTGTGCACATTTTACACCTTGGCACCTAGGGAATTAGTTTGATCATTCTCAAAATTGGTGAGACTGTTCATGAGGCATATGAAATCTTAAGTTATAAAAATGGCGTGTTTTCATTCACGGGCCTCACCTGGGCGGGGCGCCAAATTCTTCCATTTTTTCGCCAAAACACCGAATTCGGAAAATGACTGATAACTCCCTCATACAACGTTCAATCTATTTGAAATCTGGCATGTGTGTGAGGTATACCAGCCTGAGCAGGACTGGATTGAAAATTTATCATTTGTGCCTGGCGCCTCCTAGTGGGAACAGGAAATGCCCTTTTTTACGGGACACACTCCTCCTCTAAAGGGAAAAAATCAATCTACCTCAAACCTGCATAAGGGAAACCTTAAGACCTGTCTTCAGGTGCCTGATGAAAAATATTTAAGTTTCGTTGAAGCGGAGGGTTCCAAACAGGAAAGTGAAAATGACTGTCAACAATTTTTCTCTCCAAAAACTTTGAACAGTCATAACTCGGCAGATATACAAGATATCTGCGCCAAACTTCCCGTGCTTGTTGAGAGTCATACCCTGAAGGGCCTTGTAGGGGTCATTTGCATCAACCCTACAGCGCCAACTAGTGGCGATAGAAAGTCACTCGTTTTTCCAAAACATGTCCAGTTCTTTTCATGTTGGTCATTGTAGTTTCAAGACCTATTAAAATACTTTTTTACGGCCCATGTCCACGTGTCTCTGTCTGTTGCCGTGACGACCCTTTGTTCGCCATTTAAAGGAATTTTTTTTTTTCAGAGACTCAGGGAACTTATGGAGCCACAATAGTTGGCACACTTGGTCGAATTGGCCCAGTTCGAAGATTAATTTTGGTTTTGAATAAGGGCTTGGCTGCACAGCTCAGTAGTGGCTCCTTTTTTGTAGTACTCTCTCCAATAGGGGTTTTTATCTCTTGGGTGTGGGAATTTAAATAGGCGACTTTCGAGCATGTTAGGTTCTAATGAGATGATTATAGAGGAGGATCTGCCACCACCCTGACCTGCACACAGTCCGAGTTGCGTGAGGTCCGAGTTGCGCTAGATTGCGAGGGCCCGTTCAGTCCTGCTTGCAGGCCTAGTTATTATTATTATTATTATTATTATTCTTTTTTCAGGGCAAATGAAAATGGCCAATTTGGAGGCCTGAACATGCACGAAAAGTCACCAAAATTTGCACATACGTGCCGCTTCGCGTAAATTTCGATAATCTTGTGTCGTTTTGAAAAAATGTCAAAAAATGGCTCAGTGGCGCCCCCTTTACCCTTAAAATTTTCAAAAAGGCCTCTCCTCTCAGGTTTTCAACGTAGAGCAATGAAATTTGGGGAGTAGATACCTTATGCCTAACTGTTCAAAAAAGCCTCTTGCACCCATATTCCAAATCCAACAGGAAATCGGATATTTTGGATCAAATGTGAAATTTTTATCGGTTCACAGTTGGGGTTTACATTTGGAGGCCTGAACATGCACGAAAACTCACCAAAATTTGCACATACATGCAACTTTGCGTAAATTTTGATAATCTACAAAAAAATTTAACAAAATCGCTCAGTGGCGCCCCCTTGAAATTTTCAAAAAGGCCTTTCCTATTAGGTTTTTTCAACGTAGAACGATGAAATTTGGCGAGTCGATACATTGTGCAAACCTGCTCCAAAAAGTCTCTTGCACCCATATTCCAAATCCAACAGGAAGTCGGAAATTTTGGATCAAATGTGAAATTTTATCGATTTACATTTGAGACCTTGTCGCTGAAGAAAATAGTTGGATCGTCTTCAAAATTGGTCAGAGTATTCAGGAGACATATGAGATCTTAAGTTTTCAAAATGGTGTGTTTTCACTCAAGGGTCGGGCCTGGGCGTGGTCCCAAAGTCGGCCATTTTTGGGCAAAATACCAAATTCAGAAAATGATTAAAAACTCCGTGATACAACGTTCAATCTTTTTCATTTCTAGCATGTATATGAGATATCCCAGCCTGAACACGACTGCATTGAAATATTACCCATTAGGCCTGGCGCCCCCTAGTGGGAACAGGAAATGGCCTTCTTTACGAGACAGGCTCCTCCTCCAAGGGAAAAAAAACTATTGACCTCAAACCTGTTTCAGGGGAGCCTCAAGACATGTGTTCAGGTCCCTGATAAAAAATATTGAGGTTTCGTTGAAGCGGAGAGGTCCAAACTGGAAGTGAAAATGACCGTCAACAATTTGTCTCGCCAAAAATTTTGAACAGTCATAACTCGGCAGATATGCAACATATCTGCGCCAAACTTTCCGTGTTTGTTGAGAGTCATACCCTGAAGGTTCTTGTAGGGGTCATTTGCATCAACTCTACAGTGCCAACTAGTGGCGAAAGAAAGAAGTTTTAAAAAAGGCCTTTCCTATTGGGTTTTTTCAACATAGAGCAAGGAAATTTGGGGAGTAGATACCTTATGCAAAACTGCTCCAAAAAGTCTCTTGCACCCATATTCCAAATCCAACAGGAAATTGGGTATTTTGGATCGAATGTGAAATTTTCATGGGTTCACAGTAAGAGTTTACATTTGGAGGCTTGAATATGCATAAAAACTCACCAAAATTTGCACATACATGCGGCTTTGGATAACGTTCGATAATCTTGCAACGTTACGAAAAAATTTAACAAAATGGCTCAGTGGCGCCCCCTTGAAATTTTCAAAAAGGCCTCTCCATTTAGGTTTTTCTAACATAGAGTGATGAAATTTGGAGAGTCAAAACTTTGTGCAAAACTGCTCCAAAAAGTCTCTTGCACACACATTCCAAATCCTACAGGAAATCGGGTATTTTGGATTGAATGTGAAATTTTTATCGATTTACAGTGTGCACATTTTACACCTTGGCACCTAGGGAATTAGTTTGATCATTCTCAAAATTGGCGAGCCTGTTCATGAGGCATATGAAATCTTAAGTTATAAAAATGGTGTGTTTTCATTCACGGGCCTGACCTGGGCGGGGTGCCAAAGTCGGCCATTTTTTCGCCAAAACACCGAATTCGGAAAATGACTGATAACTCCCTCATACAACGTTCAATCTATTTTAAATCTGGCATGTGTGTGAGGTATACTAGCCTGAGCAGGACTGGATTGAAAATTTACCATTTGTGCCTGGCGCCTCCTAGTGGGAACAGGAAATGCCCTTTTTTACGGGACACACTCCTCCTCTAAAGGGAAAAAATCAATCTACCTCAAACCTGCAAAAGGGAAGCCTTAAGACCTGTGTTCAGGTGCCTGATGAAAAATATTGAAGTTTCGTTGAAGCGGAGGGGTCCAAACAGGAAAGTGAAAATGACTGTCAACAATTTTTCTCTCCAAAAACTTTGAACAGTCATAACTCGGCAGATATACAACATATCTGCGCCAAACTTCCCGTGCTTGTTGAGAGTCATACCCTGAAGGGCCTTGTAGGGGTCATTTGCATCAACCCTACAGCGCCAACTAGTGGCAATAGAAAGTCACTCGTTTTTCCAATACATGTCCAGTTCTTTTCAGGTTGGTCATTGTAGTTTCAAGACCTATTAAAATACTTATTTACGGCCCATGTCCACGTGTCTCTGTCTGTTGCCGTGACGACCCTTTGTTCGCCATTTAAAGGAAATATTTTTTTTCAGAGACTCAGGCAGCTTATAGAGCCACAATAGTTGGCACACTTGGTCGAATTGGCCCAGTTAGAAGATTAATTTTAGTTTTGAATAAGGGCTTGGCTGCACAGCTCAGTAGTGGCTCCTTTTTTGTAGTACTCTCTCCAATAGGGGTTTTTATCTCTTGGGTGTGGGAATGTAAATAGGCGACTTTCGAGCATGTTAGGTTCTAATGAGATGATTAGAGAGGAGGATCTGCCACCGCCCTGACCTGCACACAGTCCGAGTTGCGTGACGTCCGAGTTGCGCTAGATCGCGAGGGCCCGTTCAGTCCTGCTTGCAGGCCTAGTTCATATTAAATCCCAACTGTCTCAGAGGATTTATCATGTTCATAGAGAGGTTCAGGGATGAGGGCAACCATAACATCTAACATGAGATACCAATTGACAATGGAACACTACAAAATAAATCAACTGCCAGAGTGCATTCGTGAATCAGACTTCACGCCCAAACTGTAGACAATTCTTTTTAAGCAAAGACAACACTCAACTTTTTCATCTTCTCATTAAAACGTCTCTCCCTTTGGGCTATGTCTCTTCCTCCAGGAAAACAGTGCAGACATGGAATCAACAAAGTGGAAGTGAGCAAAATAGTATCAGCATAGCACACACACATCCATATTTTTAAAATGTTCATCCTGTTCAGGGACACAGAGAGGCAGAAGCTGACTGTGGGAAAAAGCAAGACCGCGCCAAAGACTGGTCACCAGTCAATCGTAAGGCAAATAGAGACAGACACCCATTTAACAACTCACCCTTAACAAAGTAAAACTGCCTAATAATACTAATGAAATAAATAAAAAATAAAACCCTAAATGAGAAAATACTGGGGTATCACTTGTCCTTTCAGTTGCTTCATACTGTAAAGTGAAAATAGTTGAATCTACAGTATAACACATTTAATTTTATAATGGCTACCACATGAGACCTACGTAACAATTTTAAGGATACTTTACATTATGAAAGGAAGTAAACATTAGCAGAAAATATTCTTTGGGACTTTTACACACAGAACAAGAGCAATGCTGTCAAAACAATACCCATTCCAGTGGACCTTCTCCGCATAACACACCAGCAGTTGGCAATATCACTTCAAAAAATATAATGTACAAAATAACTCCGCACATTAACCTCAATTTTACACTCTCCTCACATGGCTATCTCTTATCAAAATGCTGCTAATGTGTCATCCATATGCCTCTCCTAAGGCTACCCATTGTTTGTTTTAACAAGGAATGTTAGGGATCGAAAGTAGACCCATGCATTTCCCATCTTCATATTTACAGTTGTATCAGGGAGACTCATGTCTCCTAGGATGCAGGCAAATGAAATGAGACATTCATAGCACTTGGACCAAAGCCTTAGTTTTCTTCCATCAGCCTATTCTTATTTATATATTTTTTGACATCGTGGATGTTAAGTAAAATTCAGCTCTGGGGATCTTTACACACCAGTGTTTTTTCTTTTTACTTTCCATTGTCTGTTTTTCACACGAGTCACATTATACACTGAAGCGCATCTAACAAGTCATGGACGCACACAAACATTGCATGAGATGGAACGTACTAGTTGAATGAGTTTAATTGATTTAAAAGTAAAGCCACTATTATATAGATTCATTAAACAGATAAAAATAAATCAAAATTGTACTTCAGTTATACTGTATGAAATACAATACAATTATGAAATACATTTTTGAGAAGGTTCCATATGTAGTTATTGCTAAATTTGCCAGTCGACTAATGGCAAGATGAATTGCATACCTCATAAGCATTTTCAAACAATATTGCAATGTTAATTTTCATACACCGTAAACTTATTGGACCACCATTAAATATAAATAAATCACAAAAATAGGATGAGACCATTCAGCATCACGAAGATATTTAATGCAAGCGATATAAGTTCTCTCTTGGTTTACCATTTTGAACTAAATTATGAATTTGTAAAAAACCCAACATGAATTTAAATAACAAATAATTATTTGTTATAATTAAAAACTTTCTGTGGTAGACATTCTGCATAATTAACCATTAACCAAAATTAACCATTACAGGAACAGTTTAATGTGTTTAATGAATTACCAATGTTGAGCTTTGAGGGGCCGCTGTGATTTACATTGGAACAAAATTATCAAAGTAATCCACAGTATACATTACAATTATTACTCATTGATCTAATTGCCAATTTACTTGTTAAATATCCTACTGTAAAATCAATATTTTAAAATTCCAAAGATTTTTAATCGAGAGTAAAACAAAACTGAGAAATTGTTATTTTTATTTAGACATATTCATCATGTTTGTCATAGAAATCACAGTCATAAGTAATCGTGACTGGAAACATGGATAAGACAATAACACAACACCAAGAATACAAAATATAATAGAACTTGACTATATATGACTGTCTTTTCTTCTATCCGTCAAAACAAGTTAGAGAAGACTGACACCAGCTGCAACACTCGTAGAGGCGCCACATTTGCTAACATGGCCAGTCAGTTGAGGACAATCAAAGGGAGAATGTTCAGTGAGACGTTAGCAATCAGCATAAAAGAATAACAAGTATACAATGTACAAAGGAAATTATGTAAGTGAGAAAACTCAGTTTCATGGGTACTTGAACAAAGACCCACGGCAATATACCCCAGAGTACATCAAATGTATTTTATCCAAACCCACATAAATGAATCAAAGAAATGAACTTGTGCAGACAATACAGGTGACACCTATTTCTTTTTTGTACTTCTTTTTGTTTTCAATGATCAATAACAGCCCCAATGTATCCTTAAAGTACCTAAAGATCCTACATTCCTAAACAATTCAAATCAATGCATTGCAGGTAAACAAATAATTTACCGTCAGTAAATACGATTACATTTTTCATCAGGTAAAAATGCCCCAATAAAAGAGGGAGAAGAGAGGGGAAAGAAAGACTGAGGGGAAGAAGTAAAAGCAAAGTTGTACCTACAGGGGTGTGAATTTGAAGTAAGAAAAAAGGTCCCCAATGTCCTCGTGTTCTAAACTGTGACTGAGACAGAGAGCCCACACAAGAGTGAAAGATCACTTTAATGAGATCTTGCTCGACGTTAAGGAGAGAGAGTGCAAAAGCATGAAATGGAGAGTGAGAGAGTAAGCGAGCAAGAGAGTGATACAAAGAGGGAGCGCGAGAGAGAGAAGATGACCAATGACCATGCACTCTCTGAGGACAAAGTATTTGGACCGACCTACTATTATGTGTTCGCGTGCATGTGCTGATGGGCACAGGTTGTGCTTTGTGATATACATGAAAACATAAAAGAGAGCAGACACAATATGGAGAGGGGGTTTTGTGTCTCAGGTGTGACTCCACCTGAACAGATGATACACCCCCAGGTGGGACCTGAGAGGGATGTGAGAGAGGAGTTCACCTGACTGAAGAATGAAAGGAGGATGAAAGGCAATAAAAGAGTCAGGTGGAGGTAAAGAAATAACATAGTTGGATGAACGCATAACGAAATACTTTAATAATAGCTGCGAGAATCAAGGGATTATGAGAATAGATGAGATGATATAAAGACCAAATAATGGCATGTAGTTATGTATTAAGTATGAGAGTGAATCGTGATGCAATGTGGGTTGAGATTTCATGAGAATGATGAGATTATGAGGTAGAGGTTACATCCAAGTCTGATGATGTTCCAGACGAGGTGATGAGGTGGGAAGACAGGGGAAGGTGGTGGTGGTATAATGATCAGCGGGAGTGACTGGAGGTAAAACTGCATGAGGATGAAGGGATAATGCAAAAGGAATGGCATGAGGTTGGAGGCTGAGAAAATTTGATAGAAGCAGAGAGGAGGTGGAAGGATGACAGAGTGATGGTTGGATGTAAAATTGGCATGAAAATGTGCTATATTGTAATAATATGAGCTGGCATAATAAAATGACTGGATGCTGTCGACATTGGCCCACATGTTTCCACCCCTCCAAGTATTTTTCCAATTTTCACTGGATTTGGAACATTAAACTTTTACTGTAAGCCTTCCTCCATGCTTCTGTCCCACACTGTAACCTCACTGTAACATTATATTTAGTGTTGCACTGATACGATTTTTTTTGGCCCCGATACCTGGCTGTGCCGTATCGGCGGATACATACCGATACCGCTTAGTTTGAAATATATATATGTGTATATATATGTGTGATTATATATGTATATATATATGTGTATATATACTAATTGTGTAAGTTCTCCCACTTGAAAATATTAGAGAGGCCTGTAATTGTCAACATGGTTAAACCTCAATCATGAGAGACAGAATGTGGGAAAAAAAACTGAAAATCATATTGTTTGATTTTTAAAGAATTTATTTGCAAATCATGTTGGAAAATAAGTATTTGGTCAATACCAAAAGTTCATCTAAATACTTTGTTATGTATCCTTTGTTGGCAATAACAGAGGCCAAACGTTTTCTGTAACTCTTCACAAGCTTTCCACACACTGTTGCTGGTATTTTGGCCCATTCCTCCATGCAGATCTCCTCTAGAGCAGCGATGTTTTGGGGCTGTCGTTGGGCAACACGGACTTTCAACTCCCTCCACAGATTTTCTATGGGGTTGAGACCTGGAGACTGGCTAGGCCTCCAGGACCTTGAAATGCTTCTTACGAAACTACTCCTTTGTTGCCCTGGCTGTGTGTTTGGGATCATTGTCATGCTGAAAGACCCAGCCACGTCTCATCTTCAATCCCCTTGCTGATGAAAGAAGATTTTCACTCAAAATCTCTCGATACATGGCCCCATTTATTCTTTCCTTTACACAGATCAGTCATCCTGGTCCTTTTGCAGAAAAACAGCCCCAAAGCATGATGTTTCCACCCCCATGCTTCAGAGTGGGTATGGTGCAATTCAGTATTCTTTTTTCCTCCAAACAAGAGAACTGTGTTTCTACCAAAAAGTTCTATTTTGGTTTCATCTGACCATAACACATTCTCCCAGTCCTCTTCTGGATCATCCAGATGCTCTCTAGCGAACCGCAGACGGGCCTGGACGTGTACTTTCTTCAGCAGGGGGACACGTCTGGCAGTGCAGGATTTGAGTCCCTGGCGGCGCATTGTGTTACTGATAGTAGCCTTTGTCACTGTGGTCCCAGCACTCTGTAGGTCATTCACTAGGTCCCCCGTGTGATTCTGGGATTTTTGCTCCCCGTTCTTGTTATCATTTTGACGCCACGGGGTGAGGAAGGAGTTGAAAGTCCATGTTGCCCAACAACAGCCCCAAAACATCACTGCTCTAGAGGAAGATATGCATGGAGGAATGGGCCAAAATACCAGCAACAGTGTGTGAAAAGCTTGTGAAGCGTTACAGAAAACGTTTGGCCTCCGTTATTGCCAACAAAGGGTACATAACAAAGTATTGGGATGAACTTTTGGTATAGACCAAATACTTATTTTCCACCATGATTTGCAAATAAATTCTTTAAAAATCAAACAATGTGATTTTCTTTTCTTTTTTTTTTCAACCTTCTGTCTCTCATGGTTGAAGTTTTCCCATGTTGACAATTACAGGCCTCTCTTATATTTTCAAGTGGGAGAACTTGCACAATTAGTGGTTGACTAAATACACTAAATACTTATTTGCACCACTGTTCATATATATATATATATAAATACCCAAAAAATACCAAACCAAAGTAGTGCTAAATTTGTATACTAAATAAAAAAAAATTGTATTATTATTTGTATAATAAAATAAAAATGTATAATACTTGTCCAACAGTAAGAAAGTAAAAATATAATGCATGAATAATGAATAGAGTTTTTTAAATCCTGAGTTTTGGCTCTTAAAGGCTTTCATGAAATTATAGGTATTAATATTTGACCACAGCCTCCTGTCTCTCTAGCCTCCTTCTTTGTGCACCAGCAGCAACATAATTCAACTCCATCTATAGCTATGCACAAATGCAAACAGCGAACGAACGAGACTCTCTCTCTGACACACACACAATTAGCCACTCATCGTAAGCTTACTTTGCTTACTTCTACAGCACTTTTGAATAGGCTTGCCACCCGTCCTTTAAAATAAGGAATCCTTCCGTATTGGGAATTAAAAGTTGCGTTCTGTATTGAACCAATACAGAATATATATACTTATCGTCACATGTACAGCTTTGGACGCGAGGGAGGCGTCCCTTATTTCTATTTCTGAAAGATGGCAACCCTACTTTTGAAACAGGTTTCAAATTACTGCGGCATTTCTTTCACTAGGACAGTAAAAGTAAAGTAGACGATTTGAACTGACCGTGGTTTGATATGATCGCTATGTCATGTGTAAATTTTTCATTGATACTTTCATCAGCTTGTCTTGATCTAGAGATTGCTATTAATCGTATTAGCAGTCAAAGGTAAATGGCGTTATATTTGTATTAGGGGTCGCGTTAACCGAATATTTTCCGTCGTTGACCGGTTTTTTAAAACGGTGACGGAAAAAACTGAAGTCCATCTGTCATTTTGACAGGTTGCAATTCACACCCCAGACCACAGGGTGGCGAGTGAGCATATTAATTAGCTATTGTCTCTGTTGATGAATGACGTCGTTGGCCTTACTCGGAAAAATGTCAAGGCAACTGAGTTTCCGAAGTTTCTTCAAAAAAGTTTCTTCTTGAGACATTTGATTATGCACAAGTGGCCACGCAATTCAAGTCCATGCGCACCAGGAGGAAGGTGTGAGACTGCGTTCAGGCCACAGCAGGTGAACTGTTAATTTTATTGTTCCATATGTAGCCTACCTACTGGGGCCACAGTCAGTTGTTTTTGTCACTGTGGAGAAAAAGTTACATATTCATCTGCTTGATGTGTGATGGCACGGTGTGGATTCTCTGTTAAGCTTGTTCGGACAGAATATTAATTAAAAATTAATGAAAACTAAATACTATTGAATATGTCATTATTATCATTTTTAAAAATTAAGCGACCGATAAAAATAGATTATGACCGGATTTTTATGACCCTGTCAGTCAAAATGACAGACAACGAAAAAGTCTAGCGCAACCTCTGATTTGTATAGCACCTTTCCACCTTACAAGGCCCTCAAAGCACTTTATACTACACGCGTACTGGTGACGCAGCACCAGGAGCAACGTGGGGTTCAGTACGTTGCTCAAGGATACTTAGATGAGTTCATCAGGGTGGAGAATCAAACCAACAACCTCTGGGTTGGGGGGACAATTACTCTACCACTGAGTCACGCCACCCCGTGCCAGTGGCACTTGTTTCAAAAAGTAGATGGGTTGTTTATTATCAAGCAACATATTTACACAACCATAGTTATCCTGCTTAAAAAATATACAGTATATATGACGGATATTTTAACATCCACCAAATATAAGTATTTACAGTTGATGTTTGGTTAATTGTACACTGCAAGTCATCTGCCCAAATCATATTTTGTTCTGAGATTGCTTTTGTTTATTTACCTGGACATTATAAGAGGCATACAGTGCATTCCACATGACCGTGTTTATATTTGCTAAATACAAACAAAAGCTCCCAATAAGTGAACCAAATTGCATTTAATAGCTCTGCAAATAACAATACAAACTGCAAAAAAGAGGAGGTGAATAATTATCACTAAGGGTAAAAAATTACAACTAATGTTAAATGTTCTGTTAATGGTTTGTTGTATTATGTAAAATAGTAGACCACAGCAATGCCATATTTTAAAAATAAACCATTTTGGCCTATATAGCGATCAGAATAGTTAAAGGAGGGGAGGCTCACTGCTATTCGGAACCACAACCATTTTATTTTTGTAGTCACTGACCCACTATGAAGACTGAGTCACCTATTTGTGTATTCCATTGCTTCTTTCCATTTCGTCACACTCAAAACAAATTGATGTTGCTTTGACATTTTTAACCACTTGCATAGACTTCATAATGATATTGATGGGACACATTCCCCAGACACTGCGCCACGCCATTCAAGTAGGGGCCGTCCCACACTCCGCTTCAGTCGGTTGAAGTCAGTCGCAGTTATTCTCAAACACATGTAGCAATCCAACGCCGGATTTAGGTTGAAAGCTGTACCGCGTACAAACAGGAAGGATTGTCTCAGGAGTGATTTGTTCAAGGATTCAAAGTAATTATTATATTTTTCGTACCATGCATGCATTTTGAAACGTTGTGAAAAAAAATCAGTGGGAGAAATTAACCGCTACGGCATTGGCTTCATAATTCGCAATATTTACATAATTTTTTTTTTTTTTTTTTTTTTTTGCTTGTTGATACACTGCCAATGGGTTTTCCCATTGGCAGTGTATCAACAACAACAGTACCATACTTGAATGATTCCAACCTTTTGTGTATATACAGTGTGATTAAAAAAGGCTGTGCCAAAATCATAATGCCATGTCAAAAACGAAAAACATTAAAAAAATAAAAATAAAAAAAAAACTCTACCTTGGACAGATGTAGGAAGTAACTAAGTTCAATTTCATGTTTTCATAGTATTCAAATATGGCCATCACCAGCAGCATGGACAACATCAAGTTGACATGAGAATTCCTCCCTCCCGCGTTGTGTCTGTTATTTGATCTTTCATGTCATCAATATTTGCTGGAAGTGGTGGAACATACACTTAGTGTATAATATACGTTATGTGCCATGAAGATGGATAATGAACTTTGTCTTTAACATACCAACACTTCCAGCAAGTACTGATGATGTGAAATATCGAACAACAGTTGCAATCAAGACAATGACTGCGACATGCACACGTTTGAGAGGAATTCTCATCGTGGCTTGATTTTGTCCGTGCTGCTGGGTGTGCTCACATTTGAGCACTTGTGAAACATGAAATAAAACTTGGAAGTTATCTTCAACACATGTGTCCATCTCTTCTTTTGTGATGCCTTTCATTTTTAAGTATCACCTGATGATTTTGGCACATTATTTTTTGATCACCCTGTAATTTTTTGTCTTATTCCATTTTTACCATGATTCAGATTTAGGAGGGTGTGGTAGCAATTGAGTTGATTTTCAGCCATTTAATGATCATGGTGTGCATTTTTTATTTTATATATTTCATTGCATAGTAGGTTGTGAAATTTTTAATATATGACACATAAGCCTTTAGCTTAATTCAATATATATTTCATTGTGCTGGGTGCAAATAATTAATGTTGAAGTTTTTCCTTCAAGAAATTAGCTACATTTCTCATTCTGAATTCACCTATGTGTATACTAAGGCACCAATACTTGTTTCAAATGTTTGGTAGATGTGTTTATGACATATGATAAAGATTTCGTGTTGCCAGAATTAATATAACACTTAAAACAGGCAAAAACAGCAACACTAGATCTGTATTTTTGTGTATTCACATCAAGATACATTTCTGGCTGGTGACTGAGTTAGGAGGGTATTGGCTTTAAAACAATGCATTGAACGCATAGATCCAGCGTAGTGGAATGAAATCCATTTTCTAAGCACTTTTTCCATGGTCCCAATAAAGCCATATTTCCACAATCTTGTCCATTCGCAGCACTTCCTGGTCAACTCTAATCTTTTAATGGACGACGGTCTCACAGAAGAAGTTGTAGGTGTTTCAGTTCTGAAAAACACGCACACACACATAAACCATGTGAGAACTGTTTCATCCATATCATATTTACATAATCTTCCAATCCAAATTATCTAGGTTTATCTATTCTGCCATTTTTTCCTGAATAAAATGATCAAATAGGTTTTTGGAACTACAGTTAAACAAACTAAATACTATGTTGTTTGTCAATCTAAACTTTTTGCTCAAAGTTAACGATCTAACATCATAATAATGACCGCCACAACCCAGAATTCACATTGCAAGTCTTAACTTCATATGTGATCTGACCAGAAGCCCCCCAACTCCCATAGTTATTCCCAACAAAAGGCGTGTGTGTGGCTTACCTGTAGTCAATGTCGTTAAAAATCCATGTCGAGGCAATGTTTAACATTTTCACCAAGCTCCTTCGACGGAGCCTGGAGAGAAAGCCATTGTCTGACGTAGCCACGAAGGCTTAGCAAGTTGCCCACCGTTTCGGCCAAATTCCTGCCCTTTTTCGCTCTTGGACAGATGAGAGATGCATATAGCATCGTTTCGATGCCTTTTGACAAAATTTCGAATACGGTTTTCTTATCTTTTGTTCATCTTCGCTCGTGTCGTAGCTTGACACAGTCGCCGCCATGTTGTTTGTTTTCGAAACCCATAGCAACAATCCTCGTCTCCTATTGGCGCACGTGACCTAAAATGGCTTCACACACTGACGATACGACCCCGCCGTATCAATATCACTGCGCCACGGGGAAAAAAAAGACCGACACGAAAACGCTACTTAGTAAAAATGACTGGAAACCGTGAGTAGAACTTTTTTTTTGGTACTAATTAGCAACGTATGTATATTATAAAGCAGAGGTCATGTAGATCCACTTCAGTGGAACGAAATCCATTTTCTAAGCACTTTTTCCATGGTGCCAATACAGCCTATTAAAGACTAGCAGCACACTCGACATATTTATGTAAAATAAATGCTAACTGCCTTTTTTTTTTTTTTTGCTTTTAACCAATAATCGAGACTGTTTTATGTCCATATCTATAAAGAATTCAGGGATTTAAGCATTTATTTACAACAATTTTCAGCGTAAAAAGCTCTTTGTGATGATAAGGCGGCACCACAGTGGCTTAAAGACTAGCAGCCAATTTGACATATTTACGTAAAATAAATGCTAACTGCCTGTTGTTGTTGTTTTTTTTTTTTTTTTTTTTTCGCTTTTAACCAAGAATCGCGATTGTTTTAATCCATATCTATAAAGAATTCAGGGATTTAAGCATTTATTTACAAGAATTTTCAATGATAAAGCTCTTTGTCTATGTTGCAACTCAGTCAGCTTTGACGGAGAAAGGCCCCCTATTAATCGGCCCCACACCCCATGTCCCGTCAATATATTATGAAGTCTATGCCACTTGGAAATCATGATTCGGCTCATAGGATACCTGATTTCATTTCACTAGCATGTTGTGTAGATCTTTCCAAAGTCACTTGCTGGAAAACTCTAATATTTAGGAATTGCTTTTAAATTTAAAATATAATTTACCGTTTACATCTCCTTGTCTCGCATTCTGTCATAGTGTAATGTAATTTAGCAACGATGGGATGTCTTCAACAAAATTCTCTCTTCCTGTTTGCAGCACATAGCCATTAATCTCTCAAACCATCACTGTCATCCTGATTGGACGCACTCAGGACATCCTGGAATAACATGTAGTGCTGCGTGACTTGTTGGGATTAAAGGCAAACATTGCGTCAATCCTCTAAATCTGATGATGAGGAAATCTTTGTTGCATGACACCTCAAGAACACAGTGCATATTTAAAATGTTATGAATGACAGTACCTGGATTACACTGTCCACATGCGAGTGAGATTCCTATGTGTGGTTTTCGAAAGGAAAATGGGCATTATATAGTGAATGTATAGCTGCTTGTGTATGCAAGTTGTAAAAACATAGGTCAATGTGGAAATTACCCTATTGTCTATGAAAGTTCATGTATATGTATTGCACCTGTGTATGCGCGTGCAAGAATGTGTGCGCGTGTGTGACGGCTCAAAAAGTTACATAATGTTCTCGTAAATAAAGAGGGGATTCAGAAACTGCCTCCGGTGATCCCCTGAGCACACAGAACACAAAAGGACACATACACATGCTGTATGCAGCAGCAACACACATTAATATTGGTGACTCAGATAGAATCTACTGTTTTTTCGTTCATTGTTGTTTACTTGTTAGACAGGCTTTATTTTACTCGCATTTCCTTCATTTATTCCAACCACGTCCCAAAAAACATCCCCAAAAAGGATTTTTCTTTCATTATTCTAGAAAATAAAATCAGAAGATAAATATTTTAGGTCTGTGCTTGGGACCCTCTTTGTGTAACTGCTGAAATGAGAAGAAGGACAAAAAGAACTGAAATGAAAAAAGGAGTGAATAAACAGCCTGGCCGCAGCCAGCTGTCCCTCTTCCGCTAAAACATCTGTCAGGGTAGGAAAAGGGCAGGAAGGGAGGAGATGAAGAGAAACAGTGAGTAGACGGTATGAGAGTACAAAAATGAATATGCACTCTCTGATTTGTAGCATAAAACATAAATGTATGACAGGACAATTAAACACACCTGAGTACATAATATAACCTCTGTATATTCTGCCTTCATAGTTAACCACTGAGGTATTTGATGAACAATATGCTTGTCATTGTGCTGTGGTGTAGTGCACTATAATGAGAGGTGAGGAAGAATCAAATTATTGAAAACGGAATATTATGATATTAAACCAGAAAAACACTGTTTTTTTTTTTAATGTTTTTTTTTTCATGGTCCCTAATTGAAAAGGTGATTGAACGAGTACAATAAGGACAAATTGTAATAAGCCTATACATACAAAGTTAATTCGTGCCAGGACCTTGTTTGTAAGTCGAAATGGTCGTTGTCGAGCAGGAGTTTCCCATATGAATACATTATAATTCCATTAATTCGTTCCACAGCCTGAAAACCTACACTAAATCCTTAATAAATACTGCTGGTACTATTGCAAATAGCAATTACACAGATCAAAACAAATAAATTAGGAATAAAAATAGGAATAATAATAATAACAATAATAATGCCTGTAATAATGTAACGAATTGGGTACTAATGTGGAGATTGTGTTTTGCGTGGTGTACCTGAACTTATCGCGTGGCTGACTTGACAGTGAGAGAGCACTTTTTACTTTCACTTTTCATGTTCAGCTGAAGCTTAAAGTAGGCATGTTGCGTTGCACAAATTCTGAAATAAATGATTAAAAACCTGACAAAGCTTGCGTTTTGACGATCATATCAATCATAATAATTGTTACCTTAACTTCTAAAGACTGGCGCAAGGAGGAGGACCGTCGAGATCGTAGACATTCTACGGCCGTATTGTCGAGCCAATTCAAGGACACGCACATCACGCTCATATTTTTCTATCATTTCCATCTTCATTTCAATGGCAGCCTCACCTTTTTCCTTTTTTTTCACCACCTGTACTAACATTCTCGGAACCCATGTTGATTTCTCTCCCAAGAAAATCCGCCGTGAGCCCGTCTTGTCTCAAAAAAACTGTGGTGCTGTCATAAATCATCATATTTCGAGCATCAGGATGAATGAATGGATGAATGTAGGTATAATGTAAATGAATGACTGAAATGAAGGCATATTGCTGAGCATCACGTCAAGAAGCTAACATCAAGAAACCAAAATTTCCAAGCAGTCATTAAACAGTTTTTAGGATTTGTGTTGCAGGTTCTGTTTCATGTGTTTCATGTTCCTGTCAATGCACATTTGTGTTGCCTGTTTTCTGCCTGCTCCATGTGTGCCCTCCTATCAGCTTGCCGCTTCCCTATTTTTTCCCCAGGTGTGTCTTGTTGTCTCGTGACACTGTGTGACTCAGTATAAGTTCATCTGTTTTGTTCAGTCTTGGTTGGGTCTTTGTCCATGTCATGGTGGCATGTCTCTTTCTGTGTTCTGCCATGTTCCCCTTCTTTGTAAGTTATTTTCTTATGATCTTTTGTTTGCATTAGTATTTTTTGTAAGAGAGATGTTTTTATTAATAAAGGCTCATATATATACTTTGCACTAGACCCTCTGCCTCCTTGCTCTCTTATGCCTGCCTTTTTCCTTGTTCGCCTGGTAGCCCACACCGTGACAGTTATACTTTTCCTTCTCCCTCCTACAAAGTTATATGCTTGATCAAAAGTCTACAATAATCATAGAACGATTAAGGGGAAAACTACATAAAAAGGTTACTCAAATTGACCCCACCAACTTTTAAACAACCTTATTTGCATTTTATATTGACTTCAGTTATATGAGTAATTTAGACATTCTTCCCATATGTTGTAAGGATAGAATTGACCCTGCCATTATTAAGTGAATTATTTTCATAATGTTACGACTTACATTTACCCCTTTCACTTGCTGAATGTGGCGGTCCATTTTCCCCCTCAAACGCACATTTGATTGGCTGATCATTTGCATTTAATGATGTATTTTAAATCCATGCAAATATATTTCTTTATTTTCTACATTATCTATTTAAAAATATTTTTATTTGCAGCTTATGCAGAGATTTTTTTCACATAGTCATACATTAATCATAGTCGAGTTTGTTGAGTTTTGCTGTGCTTGTGGACAAAAGCAGTAGTGTTTTACCTGACTAAGAAGTGTTATCAGTTATATTTTATTTATTTATTTAGACAGACAATGTTGAGTGGTCTTAAGATGTTTATTTTTTGCATTTCTGGAAAGTTCAGAGAACATTAACATGTTAGTATTTCCTGTGTATGACAATATATTTAAGGCATTTTTAAAAATTGCAATTTAAATTTGCTAATAAAACCCAGACATTTATTTTGGAAGTTTTCAAAATGTTTCTTTAGTAGTTTTTGAAAACAAAGGTTTGAATTGAACAGTGTATCGCCTTAACCAATACACATGAAAGTTAGCGTAAGTCAATCAAGATTTATTTTGCATCGATCATTTTGCCTATCAATTAATTAGGTTTATATTCGGGAGGAATGTAGCTGTGACCCCCTTTCACCCAATCTGTTTGGTCTCATTAATGTTCCATTCCCAGAAAAAAAGTGTACATGCAGGTTATGCTGTTATATCGTCCCTACCAATGTTGAGACCAAACCTAGGCCCTTGAGATATACTAGTATATACTGTATATCTCCTTCGTTATACGTAATCAGAATTAATCGCTCCATTCTCTTGTCCTTTGGGGAAAAACAACTCAAATGACACACAGGATGACGGTTTTCAGTTTAGGGGAAAATTGTCTTCATAATGTCTGTTATTGAGCCATGTAATGAAAAGAAAATACCACATCTTGAGCATGTCTGGAGGGAAAATAAGGCCGTCTG